>NC_046306.1:42294223-42619179 GCF_004115265.2 Rhinolophus ferrumequinum
CACTAGTGAGATCATATGGTACTTATCTTCCTCTGTCTGACTTGTTTCACTTAACATAATGTTCTCTAGGTCCATCCATGTTGTTGGCAAATGGTAAGATTTCTTCCTTCTTTATGGCTGCGTAGTACTCCATTGTATAATTGTACCACTGTTTCTTAATCCAGTCATCTACCGATGGGCATTTCGGTTGTTTCCATGTCTTGGCTATTGTGTATAGTTCTGCAATAAACATAGGAGTGCATAAAGATTTTTGAATTGGAGTTTTGGATTTCTCCAGATAGATACTAGGAATGGAATTACTGGATCATAGGGTAGTTCCATTTTCAGATTTTTGAGATACCTCCATACTGTTTTCCATAGTGGCTGCAACAATCTGCAATCCCACCAACAGTGCACAAGCGTTCCCTTTTCTCCACAACCGCGCCAGCACTTGTTGTTTGTTGATTTATTGATGATAGCCATTTTGACTGGGGTGAGGTGGTATCTCATTGTGGTTTTTATTTGCATTTCTCTGATGGTTAGTGAGTTTGAGCATTTCTTCATATGTCTGTTTTCCAACTGTATGTCTTTTTTAGAAAAATGTCTCTTCAAGTCCTTTCCCCATTTTTAATTGGGTCGTTTGTTTTTTTGGAGTTGAGTTGAGTGAGCTTTTTATAGATTTGTGATATTAATCCCTTATCAGATATATCATTGGCAAATATCTTTTCCCATTCAGTAGGATCCCTTTTTGTTTTATTGATGGTTTCCTTGGCTGGGAAAAAAACTTTTTAGTTTGATATAATCCCACATGTTTATTTTTTCTCTTACTTCCCTCGCTCGAGGGGATATGTCAGTAAAAATCTTGCTCGGGGTAATGTCTGTGAAGTTTCTTCCTATATTTTCTTCTACGACTTTTATGGTTTCAGATCTTACATTAAAGTCTTTAAGCCATTTTGAATTTATTTTTGTATATGATGTAAGGAGTTGGTCCAGCTTCATTTTTTTGCATGTGTCTGTCCAGGTTTCCCAGCACCATGTATTGAATAGACTGTCTTTACCCCATCGTACATTCTTGCTTCCATTGTCGTAGATTAAATGGCCATATAGGCATGGATTTATTTCTGGACTCTCTATTCTGTTCCATTGATCTATGTTTCTGTTTTTATGCCAGTACCATGCTGTTTTGATTACTGTAACCTTGTAGTATAATTTGAAGTCAGGTATTGTTATACCTCCCACTTTATTCTTATTTCTCAAGATTGCTGAGGCTATTCGGGGTCTTTTATGGTACCATGTAAATCTTAGGATTGTATGTTCTATTTCTGTGAAAAATGACGTTGGTAGTTTGATAGGAATTGCCTTGAATATGTATATTGCCTTAGGCAGTATGGACATTTTAACTATATTAATTCTTCCTATCCATGAACATGATATGTGTTTCCATCTATTTCTATCTTCTTTAATTTCTTTCTTCAGTGTCCTATAATTTTCTGAGTACAGATCTTTTACTTCTTTGGTTAAATTTATTCCCAGGTATTTTATAGTCTTTGGAGCAATTGTAAATGGGATTGTTTTTTAAATTCTCCTTCTGATGTTTTATTATTGGTATAGACAAATGCAACTGATTTCTAAATATTAATTTTGTATCCTGCTACTTTACTAAATTCATCTATCAGCTCTAATAGCTTCTTGGTGGAGTCTTTAGGGTTCTCTCTATATAGTATCATACCATCTGCATATAATGATAATTTTACTTCCTCCTTACCAATTTGGATGCCTTTTATTTATTTTTCTTGTCTGATTGCTGTGGCAAGAACTTCCAGCACTATGTTGAATAGAAGCGGAGATAGTGGGCAACCTTGCCTTGTTCCTGATCTTAGGGGGAATGGTTTTAGCTTTTCCCCATTGAGTATGATGTTAGCTGTGGGTTTATCATAAATAGCCTTTATTATGTTGAGATATGGTCCCTCTATTCCCACTTTCTTAAGGGTTTTTATCATAAATGGCTGTTGGATTTTATCAAATGCTTTTTCTGCATCTATTGATATGATCATGTGATTTTTATTTTTCATTTTGTTAAAGTGGTGTATCACATTAATTGATTTGCGGATGTTGAACCACTCTTGCATACCAGGGATGAATCCCACTTGATCATGGTGTATGATCTTTTTAATGTATTGCTGAATATCATTTGCTAATATTTTGTTGAGGATTTTGGCATCTATGTTCATTAGAGATGGCGGCCTGTAGTTTTCCTTTTTTGTGGTGTCTTTGTCTGATTTTGGGATCAGGGTGATAGTGGCTTCGTAGAAAGTGTTTGGGAGTCTTCCCTCCTTCTGGATTTTTTGAAAGAGCTTGAGGAGAATAGGTGATAATTCTTTTTTGAGCGTTTTGTAGAATTCACCTGTAAAGACATCTGGTCCAGGGCTTTTGTTTGTTGGGAGATTGTTGATTACTGATTCAATTTCCCTGATGGTAATCAGTCTATTCAGGTTTTCTGTTTCTTCTTGAGTTAGCCTTGGAAGGTTGTACGCCTCTAGAAAATTGTCCATTTCTTCCAGATTGTCAAATTTGTTGGCATATAGTTGCTCATAGTAATTTCTTAAAATTTTTTGCATTTCTGCGGTGTCTGTTGTCACTTCTCTTTCATTTCTGATTTTATTAATTTGGGTCCTCTCTCTCTTTTTTTAAATGAGTCTGGCTAAAGGTTTGTCAATTTTGTTTATCTTCTCTAAAAACCAACTCTTGGATTCATTGATCTTTTTTATTTTTTTTCTGGTTTCTATTTCATTTATTTCTGCTCTGATCTTTATTATCTCCTTTCTTGTGCATTCTTTGGGCTTATTTTCCTGTTCTTTTTCCAGATCCCTTAAGTGTGAAGATAAACTGTTGATTAGTGATGTTTCTTGTTTCTTTAGGTAGGCATGCAATACTATGAATTTCCCTCTTAGGACTGCTTTCACGGCATCCCATAGATTTTGGGTCGTCATGTTTTCATTTTCTTTTGTCTCGAGATATCTTTTGATTTCTTCCTTGATCTCCTGCTTGACCCATTCATAATTTAGTAATAAGTTATTCATCCTCCATGAATTGGTGTGTCTTCCAGTTTTTTTTCTTGTAGTTCATTTCTAATTTCATAGCACTGTGATCAGAGAAGACAATCTTGGAGAATGTTCCATGTGCGCTTGAGAACAACGTGTATTTTGCAGCATTGCGGTGAAATGCTCTGAAAATATTGATTAAATCCAAGTGGTCCAATATATCATTTAAGGCTGTTGTTTCCATATTGATTTTCTGTCTGGAAGACCTGTCCCTTGTTGTCAGAGGTGTGTTGAGGTCCTTACTATGACAGTGTTACTGTTGATCTCTGTCTTTATTTCAGTCAGTACCTGTTTTATATATTTAGGTGCTCCTATGTTGGGTGCATAGATGTTTACTAGGGTTATGTCCTCTTGTCGGATCGATCCCTTTATTATTATATAATGCCCATCTTTGTCTTTTAATATGTTCTTCATTTTAAAGTCTATTTTGTCAGATATAAGTATTGCAACTCCAGCTTTTTTCTCATTTCCATTTGCATGAAATATCTTACTCCAACCCTTCACTTTCAGCCTGTGAGTGTCTTTTGTTCTGAGGCGAGTCTCTTGTATTCAGCATATACAAGGGTCTTGCTTTCTTATCTACTCAGCCACCCTATGTCTCTTGATTGGAGCATTTAATCCATTTACATTTAAAGTGATTATTGATAAGAACATAGTTATTGCCATTTTAAAATTTGTAGTTAGATTGTTTTGATCTTTCTTCTATTTGCAGAAGTCCTTTTAGTATTTCTTGCAATGCTGGCTTGGTGGTAATAAATCCCTTTAGCTTATTTTTTTCTGGGAAGCACTTTATGTTTCCATCAACTTTAAATGATAGCCTTGCTGGATAAAGCAATCTAGGTTGTAGGCCTTTGTTTTCCATCACTTTGAGTATCTCCTGCCACTCCCTCCTGGCCTTCACTGTTTCTGTAGAAAAGACATTTTATACTCTTATGGGAGTTCCCTTGTATGTAACCCTCTGTCTTTCTCTTGCTGCTTTTGGGATTCTCTCTTTGTCTTTAAGCTTTGCCATTTTAACTATAATGTGTCTTGGTGTGGACCTGTTTGGGTTTATCCTGGTTGGAACTCTCTGCAATTCCAGGGCTTGTATGTTGGTTTCCTTCATCAGGTTGGGGAAGTTTTCAGACATTATTACTTCAAATATGTTCTCAATCCCTTGCTTCCTCTCTTCACCTTCTGGTATTCCTATGATGCGCATGTTGTTGCGCTTGATGTTATCCCAGAGGTCTCTTAAGCCATCCTAATTGTTTTTTATTCTTTTTTCTTTCTGTTGTTCCATTTAGGTGATCTCTGCTACCTTGTCTTCTAAGTCGCTGATTCGATCCTCTGCTTCATCTAACCTGCTGGTAATTCCTTCAAGTGAGTTCTTAATTTCGGTAATTGTGTTCTTTAGTTCTAACTGGTTGTTCGTTATGATTTCTACATCCTTCTTTATGTCTTCTCTAAGCTCCTTAAACATTCTTATCACCCGTGTTCTGAACTCTGTCTCTGAAAGGTTGGTTACCTCTGCTTCATTTGGTTCCAGTTGTGGAGGTTTCTTCTGTTCTTTTATTTGGGACGTGTATCTTTGTTTCCCCATTCTGGCTGACTCTCTGTGTTTGCTTTGATGAATTAGGTAGATCCCCTAAAGTTCTTAGTTCTTGCTAGGTTATGTTATGTAGTATGTGTCCTTTATATTTGACTTGCACTACTTCGTTCTTCTCCTCTGTGTGTGCTCCAAAGGTGACTCTTGTGTTGTGTATATTGTTCTTTTCAAGAAGATCTTTAATTGCTTTTTGCTTGTGAGTAGGTGGGGTTAACTCCTAGCTGACTCGTTGTGAGACTTGGCTCTGCCCACCGCAGGGCGATCTGCTGCGTGAGGGTTGACCACTTAAATGTGGTTTGGCCTCCATGGGCTCTTGTGCCTGCAGAGAATTCCCTCTGGGTGCGTGACTTGTAGGTCAAACCCAGTGGTACTCTGGTTTGGTCTGGTGTTGGCCTCTGGATATGTTGAATCTTGTGCCTCTTAAGCTGGGCCCTTGTAGGGCAATTTCAGAACAAAGCAAATCACCAAGCACAACAACAACAACAAAAAAAACAAAGAAAAAAAAAATACATTCACATGTAAAAACACCCAATAACCCCCACTCAACACAGGTAAACATATCAAAGATATAAAGACAAAACTCAACAAAAGAAAACAAAGCAAAACAAAAAGCAGCACCAGTCTTGGCTTAAGCCCACCAAGTAATGTCCAGGTTGTCCTTTGCTGTTCCAAAGAGCCCCTGCTTATTGCGCAGGCAGAGTCGGTCACCTGGTGCCCAGAGTGACTTTGGGACTGTAGATTTAAATGTGTGGGCCTGAGGGGTCTCGATGATAGTTTTTACAAAGTCAGTGCAGTTTCTGTCCTTGCCTGCACATATGCACACTGAGAGTAGCACCACCAGCCCCGTGTCCAGTACTCCTGTGTCTTAGGGCACTTCTTCAGTGAATGTGTGTGTGTGTGTGTGTGTGTGTGTGTGTGTGTGTGTGTGTGTGTATGGGGGGGGGTGCGGGCGGGAGATTTCTGAACTACTGAAAGCCCAGAGCTGTGACTGCCACTTACTGCTGATCCCTGGAAGTGCCTCCACAGTTGCAGTAGCCCCGCCCTAGGCAGGCCAGAACGTTTTGGGGCTGGTGATGGAGGGGTCTTCTCTCTCCCAGCCCAGCCACGTCACCCTCTTCCCGCAGGCCAGAAAAGGTGGTAGCTGGGGTGGAGGAGTCTCTTCTCTCCTAGCCCAGCCAAAATCACACTCTTCCCAGCCTCTTCCCTGGGTCAGAGCTGCCTGTCGATCTTCCCAGAGCCTGAGCACTACTACGGCTCCTCTGTAATCTGACACTACTCCTCAGTTCAGGGGCCAGTTTAAGTCTCTGGAAGGGCGGGGGTAGGAATGGAAGAGTGGGGGGAGGGGCCCAGGGATGCAGTCGGTGTTCTTTTTCCGCCCTAGGGCCCACTAGCCGCCCTCCTGGCAGGAGAGATCAGCTGTGGGACGCAGGGAAAGAGCCCACCTCCTGGTTTTTTGTTCTCTGTTCCTCCCTGGGATCCCCTGCGTGTTTGGAACTGCGGTTGCCACCGTGGTTTTCGCTGCCGCCACCTTGGGCCGGGATTCTGCTTCGGGCCCGTGCGTTTTCACTCCGCTACCTTCCTTCCTTCCCCTGCTCGCCCAATTAGTGTACCTTGAAGTAATCCTTCCACGAGTCTCTTAGCTGTTCTGTGTGATAAGCAAAGAGTTCTTTGATGGGTTATAGGTCCCGTTTGTAATAAGATCCGGAGGGGAACTCAGAAAGTGCGCCCCGCTGGGGCCATTCCTATTGGCCTAACTCTATTCGTAATTTTTTTGAGGAACCTCCACACTGCCTTCCATAAGGGCTGCACCAGTCTGCATTCCCACCAACAGTGTATGAGGGTTCCTTTTTCTCCACAGCCTCTCCAACACTTGTTACTATTTGTCTTGTTGATGATAGCCATTCTGACTGGGGTGAGGTGATATCTCATTGTGGTTTCTATTTGCATTTCTCTGATGATTAGTGATGTTGAGCATTTTTTCATATGTCTATTTGCCATTTGTATGTCCTCTTTGGAGAAATGTCTCTTCAGGTTCTCTGCCCATTTTTCCATTGGGTTGTTTTTTTTTTTTTTTGGTATTGAGTTTCATGAGTTCTTTGTGTATTTTGGATATTAGCCCGTTATCGGAAGCACTGTTTGCAAAACTCTTCTCCCATTCAGTTGGTTGCCTCTTTATTTTGTGGATGGTTTCTTTTGCTGTGCAGAAGCTTTAAGTTTCATACAGTCCCATTCGTTTATTTTAGCTTTTACTTCATTGCCTTTGGAGTCAAATTCATAAAATGCTCTTTGAACCCAAGGTCCATAAGTTTAGTACCTATGTTTTCTTCTATGCAGTTTATTGTGTCAGGTCTTATGCTTAGGTCTTTGATCCATTTTGAATTAATTGTGGTACATGGCGACAGAAATAGCAGTCCAGTTTCATTTTTTTGCACGTGGCTTTCCAATTCTACCAGCACCATTTATTGAAGAGGCTGTCTTTCCTCCATTGTATGTTTTTAGCTTCTTTGTCAAAAATTATCTGTCCATATTTATGTGGTTTTATTTATGGGTTCTCAATTCTATTCCATTGGTCTATGTGTCTGTTTTTCTGCCAATACCATGCTGTTTTGATTATTGTAGCCCTGTAGTACAAGCTGAAGTCAGGGAGTGTGATACCTCCAGTATTGTTCTTTTTTCTTAAGATTGCTTTGGCCATTTGGGGTCTTTTGTGGTTCCAAACAAATATGATTATTTTTTGTTCTATTTCTTTAAAAAATGCCATTGGGATTTTGATGGGGATTGCATTAAATCTGTATATTGCTTTGGGTAATATGGCCATTTTAACTATGTTAATTCTTCCAATCCATGAGCATGGAATGTCTTTCCATTTCTTTGTGTCTTCTTCAATTTCTTTCAAAAATGTCTTATAGTTTTCAGCATATAGGTCCTTCACATCCTTGGTTAAGTTTATTCCTAGGTATTTTATTCTTTTTGCTGCAATTGCAAAAGGAATTGTTTTTTGTATTTCTTTTTCTGAGATTTCAGTGTTAGTATATAGGAATGCAATGGACTTTTGTACGTTGATTTTGTAGCCAGCACCTTTGCTGTATTCATTGATTTTTTCTAATAGCTTTTTGGTGGAGTGTTTAAGGTTTTCTACATATAGCATCATGCATCTGCAAAGAGTGACAATTTAACTTCTTCATTCCCAATTTGGATGCCTTTTATTACTTTCTCTTGCCTGATTGCGCTGGCAAGGACTTCCAACACTATGTTGAAAAGCAAAGGTAATAGGGAACAGCCCTGTCGTGTTCCGGAACGTAGAGCAAAAGGTTTCAGTTCTTCACCATTAATTATGAGATTAGCTGAGTGTTTGTCATATATGGCCTTTATTATGTTAAGGTATTTTCCTTCTATACCTAATTTATTCAGTGTTTTAATAATAAATGGATGTTGTATCTTGTCAAATGCTTTTTCTGCATCAATTGATATAATCATATGATTTCTGTCCTTTATTTTGTTTATGTGATGTATCACATTGATGGATTTGCGGATGTTGAACCATCCTTGTGCCCCGGGGATGAACCCCACTCGGTCGTGATGAATAATCTTTTTAATGCATTGCTATATTCGATTTGCTAGAATTTTGTTTAGGTTTTTTGCATCTGTATTCATCAGAGATATTGGTCTATAGTTTTCTTTTTTTGTGTTGTCCATACCATGTTTTGGTATCAGGGTAATGTTGGCCTCATCAAATGAGTTAGGGAGTACTGTCTCTTCTTCAATTTTTTGGAAGAGTTTGAGCAGGATTGGTATTAGATCCTCTTTGAAAGTTTGGTAGAATTCACTAGTGAAGCCATCTGGTCCCGGGCTTTTGCATTTGGGAAGGTTTTGGATTACTGATTCAATTTGTTACTGGTGATTGGTCTGTTTAGATTTTCCAGTTCTTCATGTTTCAGCCTTGGAAGGCTATAAATTTCTAAGAACTTGTCCATTTCTTCTAGGTTATTGAATTTGGTGGCATATAGTCCTTCATAGTATTCTTGGATGATCCTTTGTATTTCTGTGGTGTCTGTGATAACGTCCCCTTTTTCATTTCTGATTTTGTTAATCAGTGTCTTCTCTCTTTTTATCTTAGTGAGTCTAGCCAAGGGTTTGTCAATTTTGTTAATCATTTTAAAGAACCAGTTCTTTGTCACATTAAATTTTTTGTATTGTCTTTTTGTTCTCTATTTCATTTAGTTCTGCTCTGAGTTTTGTTATTTCCTTTCTTCTGCTGACCTTGGGTTTCACTTGTTCTTCTTTTTCTGGTTCTTTAAGGTGTAACATGAGGTTATTTATTTGGGATATTTCTTGTTTCTTGAGATAGGCCTGTAATGATATAAATATCCCTCTTAAAACTGCTTTCGCTGCATCCCAAAGTTTTGGTAGGATGTATTTTCATTGTCATTCGTTTCTATGTATCTTTTGATCTCTCCTCTAATTTCTTCTTTGACCCGGTCGTTCTTTAAAAGTATGTTGTTTAATCTCCATGTATTTGTGTTTTTTCCGGCTTTCTTTTTGCAGTTGATATCCAATTTCAAAGGCTTGTGATCAGAGAATATGCTTGGTATGATTTCAATCTTCTTAAATTTGCTGAGGCTGATTTTATGTCCCAATATATGGTCTATCCTTGAGGGTGTTCCATGTACACTAGAAAAAAATGTATAGTCTGATGTTTTAGGATGAAGTGCTCTATATATGTCAATTATGTCCATTTCATCTAATGTGTCATTTAGGTCTGCTATTTCATTATTTCTTTTCTGTTTGGATGATCTATCCATAGCTGTCAATGATGTATTTAAGACCCCTAGTATAATTGTGTTTCGGTCAATTTCTCCCTTTAGTTCTGTTCGTAGTTGCGTGGTATATTTCGGTGCTCCCTGATGGGTGGCATAAATATTGAGGACTGTTATGTCTTCTTGTTGTATAGTCCCCTTTACATTATGAAATGTCCATCTTTGTTTCTTGTTATCTTTTTCACCCTGAAGTCTGTTTCATCTAATATCATTATGGCTACACCTGATTTTCTCTGGGTACCACTTGCTTGGAGTGTCAATTTCCACCCTTTCACTTCGAGTCTATGCTTTTTCTTGTAGCTGAGATGTGTCTCTTGGAGACAGCATACGGTTGGGTTTAGTTTTTTGATCCAATCTGCTACTCTGTGTCTTTTTATTGGTGAGTTCAGTCCATTTACATTTAGGGTGATTATTGATATGTGAGAATTTCCCTTCATTCTATCTTTAGTTTTCTGGTAATGCTGTGTCTCCATTGTTTCTTTGCCTTTTTGTTGTTGTCTATTATTTCTGTGTGGTGGATGTTTCCCTCTGTTCTTTTATTACAGTATATATTTCAGTTCTGAATTGTTTTTGAGTGGTTACCCTTAAGTTTATGTAAAAGAAAGTTTGATATTTAGAGTATTCCATTTTGTTCAGCACGCTTACTTTCTCCATTCCCATATTCTGTTAGAGGCCTTTACTCTTCCCCTTTTTATGTTTTGGTTGCCACAAATTGTCTCTGTTGTTGGTGGTCGAATAGCTTCCTTTAGTGTTTCTTGTAGTGCAAGTCGTGTATTAGAAAATTCCCTCAGCTTCTGTATGTCTGGAAAGGTCTTTATTCCTCCTTCATATATAAAGGATATCTTTGCTGGATATATTATTCTTGGCTCAAAATTTCTCTCTTTCAATAGTTTGAATATTTGGTTCCACTCCCTCCTGGCTTGTAGAGTTTCTGCTGAAAAATCTGATGATAATCTAATGGGCTTTCCTTTGTAGGTTACCGTCTTCTTTTCCCTGGCTGCCTTGAGGATTCTTTCTATGTCGTTGATTTTAGACAGCCTCAATACAATGTGCCTTGAAAAAGGTCTGTTGGGATTGCAGTTATTAGGTGTTCTATTTGCTTCTTGGATTCGAGGATCCAGTTCTGTCCACAGGTTTGGGAAGTTCTCATCAACTATTTGTTTGAATATATTTTCTGTTCCCTTCTCTCTTTCTTATCCTTGTGGTATGCCCATTATCCTTATATTGCTCTTTCTGATGGAGTCAGAAAGTTCTTGTATAGTTCTTTCCTTTCTGTTAAGTCTCAAGTCTCTTTCTTCTTCCATCTGTGTAATTTCCATGTTTCTGTCTTCAATGTCACTGATTCTTTCCTCTATCTGGTCAACTCTACTACCTAAGCTGGTTATTTCATTCTTCATTTCTTCTATTGAGTTCTTAATCTCCAGAAATTCTATTTGGTTCTTTTTTAAAATTTCAATCTCTCTCGTAAAATGCTCATGTTGTTCTTTGATTGTGTTTCTGAGTTCATTAAACTGCCTTTCTGTGTTTTCTTGCATCTCGTTGAATTTTTTCAGAACTGCAATCTTGAATTCTCTGTCATTCAAGTCACATATTTCCATATCTTTAAGATCTTTTCTGGAGTCTTTTCACTTTCTTTCTGAGCTGTCTTGTTTCCTTGGTTATTCATGGGAATTACTGATTTATTATTTCTCTTCCTAGACATCTACAGGAGTGGCTTCTGCAACAGGTTGATAGGAAGACGTCTTTCCTTTGTTTTCCAGTACTTTTTGGTAGAATGGTTTATTTTCTCTCCGATTGCAGCCTTTTTTTCTCTCTCACACGGTAGTGCTATGTTTTCTCTGCACTGTTCCAACTTCTCACACAATGGGGGGATTCCCTGGGAGACGGGCTTCCCCTTGTTAATAGTTCACCTGGATCACAGGGTGCTGTGTCCGTGTGGGTATGCGGAGAGCTTTTGAAGTTCCAAAGCGCTTCCTGGACCAGATTCAGAGCCCGTATGTTTCAGCAGTTCTGTTTACTCCTGCAGGGATCCACCCAGGTAGGTGGGGCCAGGGGCGGGGTGAGTTGTGAGAGGTGGCCCAGAGCACTGGCAGAGACCACCACCCCAGCCAGTCCTGCTTCCAGAGCTCCCTCCCCTTTCCCAGAACTAGTTGGGCTGCCAATCTGTGTCTGCGGTCCACAGTTCTCAGAACAGCAAATATTCTGTTCTTTTGATCTGACACTGCTGATGTTCCGCTTCTAGCACCAGGCAGGTGGGGGCGGGGCGAGCTCTGGGAGGGTAGAGAGGGGGCGGCTAGTCTCAGTGCCTAAGGGTTCCATTCTCTGCTCGGCAGTGAGGGCTTAAACCACTGTTTTCAGTCTTCTTCCCTCAGCATTTTCTCCGAGGTCTCTGCGGTGAGCGTTGGGTTCAGCCGTGTTATATGCTGCCCCCTCAGCCCTGTGGGCCATAAGCGGAGGCCTAGCAGTCCGAGTTCTTCCCTCTCCCACAGCTGTGGTAGCTCCGGGATGCAGTGAGCTCGGAGCACTGAGCTAGGTCTGCGTCCTGCTCCTGCGAGGCTCCGTCTCCGCACTTCTCCTTTCCTTCCTCCCCCGCTCGTGCGATTCGCCCACTTGTAGGTAAATTCAGTAATGGGTCTCTTTGTCTTGCCTGTCTGCTGTTCAGGGAGTCCTTTGTGGAGTTTTTGTTGTCCGATTAGTTGTAAATTCCAGGGGAGCTTTACAGTGGCTCACCTCATGCCGCCATTTTGATTGAACTAACTTTTAGGTAGTTGATTTTTTTTTCTATTCCTTTTTATTCTCTATTTTATTTATCTACACTCTCATTTTTATTATTTCCTTCCTTCTGCTAACGTTGGGTTTAGTTTACTTTTGCTAATTCCTTAAGATGGCAAGTTAAGTAATTGATTTTTTTCTTCTTTTTAAATGAATGTGTTTATAGCTATAAATTTTCTTATTGCTTTGGTTGCATCTCATAAGTTTTGAAAAGTTGTATTTCCATTTTCATTTATTTGATGGTATTTTCTAATTTCCCTTGTGATTTCTTGTTTGCCCTATTGGTTGTTTAAGTGTGTGGTGTATATTTTTTACATACTGTGAACATTCCAGTTTTTTCTGTTATTAATTTCTAGTTGCATTTCATTCTGATCAGAAAAGATAGAAAAGATTGATATGTATGATTTCAATCTTTTACAATTAATTAAGGCTTGTTTTTGTGGCCTACCATGTGGTCTATTCTAGAGAATGTAATATATCCCATTTGAGAAAAATATACTTTCCTTGTTTTGTGTGAAATATCTGCATATATCTCTTAGGTCTATTTAGCTTATAGTATTTTTGAAGTCCTTTATTTCTTCATTTGATCTTTGGTTGTTTGTTCTATCCATTATTGAGAGTGGACTCTATCAGTTTTTGAAATATTTTAATAATTTTGGTTTTTATTTCTTAATACAAACTTTAAGTCTTTAATTAACAATGTTTTCATAATATCTTGCTCTTGTTTCATACTTACAGTATTCTCTGCTAAAATTCTCAGAATATTTAAAAAAATATGTGTGTGTGCATGCACATTCATGTGCATGCCTGCTTAAGTTCATATGTATTATTTATTTATTTATTTATTTATTTATTTATTTATTTATTTATTTATTATTAATCTTCTTCCTTCAGTCATTACTCCCTTTCTTTGCTTTACACTCATTGCCTCTCATTTCCTGCTCAACTTTCCTTTAATATGTCTGGAACTTTCCTAATGATATGCTCATCTTTGTATTCAAAGGTCCCTATTCCTTTGCCTGTCAATATTGTATCTGTTTATCATTGTATCTGTTTATCTGTATCAATATTGTATCTGCTTATCCCCTCTGGGGATGGGATGTGTGTTTTGAGCAGCAGGCTGGGAAGAGCATGATGTGCTGCTGAGCTGTATTGCTTATTCCCTAGTCTTTCTGTGTTTGGAAATCTCCCAGTTCTTCTATGCCCTAGCTCTGCAATCTAGTACGCATAGTTATTGTTCCTATTTGTAGGTTGACAACACCATGTATGCTGTACATAATGAGAATTGGAGGAGAAAGAAGGGCAACTCACTCTGCTGCCTCTACTATGGATCCACAACTACTTCTTTGTCATTGTTCTTAGGTCTCTCTCTCAATGATCCATCTCTGAACTTGAGAGCTACCTCAAAAATGTACCTTGTCTGCCTTCTCAATCCAATCTAATTGCTTGAATAGATATCACTTTTAATCTTCATTTTCTCTTTTCATACTTTAGGAGAGGAGACTGCAAACTACCGCTTGTGGATTAAATGGCCATTTCTTTTTTTGTAAGTAAAGTTTAATTGCAATGCATCCATGCTCATTTGTTTACGTACTGGTTTTGCACTGTAACAGAGTTGAGTAGTTGCTACATTGACTGCATGGCTTACAAAGCCAAAAATAGTTACTATTTGGCTTTGTACAGGGAAAGTTTGCTGACTCCTGCTTTAGGAAGCTTATAATTAGTAGATTTATATCTAAAATCGAATAAAGGTCACATATATAGTAATACATACTTTTTTCCAATAAGATGGAAAAGTCTCATACTGTAAAATATTTGCAGATTTTAATATATACAACTTGTTTGTCATGCTTTGTTTGGAGAAGGCCACATGTGCTGGTAAGGGAAATAGGTACTGTGGGTAAATCACAACACTAGGACACATATTCCTTTACCATTGGAATATATGTAACTTAGTTGGAGAAAGAACACTCTTATTATTTAGAAAATATTAATAATACTTACCAACATTTAAAAAGGAGCTGTTGGATATGTGGTTGTCTAAATATACCATGAGAATTCTCAGTAGGTAGAGGCATTCGAAAGCCTAATAATTCAGAGGATTTTGATTTGTACATTGAAAAATGATAGCCTTTATT
The DNA here is from genome assembly GCF_004115265.2 of Rhinolophus ferrumequinum. Lineage (NCBI taxonomy): Eukaryota > Metazoa > Chordata > Mammalia > Chiroptera > Rhinolophidae > Rhinolophus > Rhinolophus ferrumequinum. The sequence continues at coordinate 42,308,616 of NC_046306.1, forward strand.
TTATTCTCAAAATATGTTAAAATATTATCTTTAAATATTGTGTACTAGGACTGATAGGCCTCTTTTATTTACTTCATTTTGTTATTTTTTAATTTTAAAATTTATTAAATTTATTGGAGTCACATTGGTTAGTAAAATTATATAGGTTTCAAGTGTACAATTCTATAATACATCATCTATATATTGCTTTGTATATACACCACTCAGAGTCAGTTCTTTTTCCATCACCATATATCTGACCCCTTTACGTTTTTCTACCACCCGCCCCCTTTCTTACCTTCTGATAACCACTAAATGTTGTCTGTATCTTTGAGTTTTTGTTTGTTTGTTTGTCTTGCTCATTTGTTGCTTTCAGTTTTCTATCCCACACATGAGTCAGTCATTTAAAAAATACACTTCAAATGTCTTCTCTCAATGAAAAAATTTCTATGATTTCTAGGCTGATAAATACATAATCTTTTCAAACTCAAACGGTAACTTTTCCCTTCCTTTTTCTATTTGGCTTGATATAATTAAAAACTGAAGTCTAACATTCCAAGCCTATAAGCCTATGAAGGTCAGAAAGCCCAAATAGAAATAACTGGCCATTAGAATTAAGTGGGCTCTTGTTCCATGAAGAGATGATGGTAGTTTTGTGAAAGGGAATACTGGATTTTAATTGACTGAGTGTGAGTAGGAATTAGCTGCATAACTAAGTAGCTGAATCTGTTTATTTTTCTGTAGTATAAAGAGTGTGAAAAGCCATTTTAATATTTCCATAGAGAGGCTTTTCTTGAAAAATGTCCTTGAATATACCATGGAGTAGTGACAACTGTAATATGAAATGTCCTAGAAATCTTGCAGTTTATGAGTTTAATGGCACACCTGAGGATTACAAGGATTTTCCATACATTCGTAGTAGTCTAGTGACTGATTTAGCAGAAAGGAAGCAAGATGGATAACTGTGATCACCTTCTAACATTTTTCTTGTGTTGCTGACTTCAGAGATTTAGGTGCACAGTGCTTGCAGAATCTGTATGTCTTTTTGGCAATATTTTAGAGTCAAACTTAAGAGATGAGGAAGGAGAATGGTTCTTAGGTAGGTGTACATCATTATTTGCAAATAGGATTAATTTTTGGATATCAAGCTCTTTATTGCTCAGCTGTTTTTCATTTCAATGATCTGCTTATAAAGGCACAAGGGCTACTTGACACCATGTTTTCTCTCTGTTGACACCACTGACCTGAGAAATGAGGAATATGGAACAGCAGAATGTAGATTCGAGTTTGGGGTCCACTTCTTAATTTCCCTTTCTAACCCTCAGTTTTGTTTGTTTGTTAAATATATAAATGGGAATGATAATAGGAGTACATTTCTCATAGGGTTATTGTGAAGATTTTCTCATAATGATATAAGGTGGCAGACCCATAATTAGCACTTCATCATATTTTATTTATCTTAATAGACATATAACTAGTTATCTCTAGCGTATAGAATGATTTGAACAAAAATCACTTTTTCTTAAGAAAGTGATCTTTTTTATTGTTAGGTTTTTAAATGTTAAAATAATACGAGATAAGCATCACTCTTGAGTTTTAAGCATTTGCTTAAAAATATAACCAAATTGAAAATGTATCATTTATTTTTTTAATTAGTTTCAGGTGTACAAAACAATGTAATAGTTAGACATTTATCATTTATACCACTCATGAAGTGATAACCCCCCTCCCCTAATCTACTACCCCGTGACATCACATACAGCCATTACATTTCCACTGTCTCTATTCTTAATCCTGTACTCCACTTCCTGTGAATATTATATATATATACACATTAAATTATTGTTGACATTCATTATTATTCAGCTTCAGTTTCAGGTGTACAGTGCAGTGATCAGGCATCTATACCATCTCTGAAGTGGTCTCCCTAATAAGACAAGTGTCCATCAGATACGCTACAAAATCTTTACACCATTACTGATTATATTTCCCAAACTGACTTTCATATCCCCGTGGCAATCTTGTGGTTATCGATTGTGCTTTATAATCCCCTCACCTTCTACTTCATACCTACCATCCCTCCCATCTAGCAGCCCTCAGTTATTCCTCTATATCTCTGAGACTGTATCTGATTAGTTCATTCATTTATTCTTTTCTTTAGATTCCACATATAAGTGAGATCATATGGTATTTGTCTTTCTCTGTCTGACTTACTTCACTTAGCATGATGTTCTCTAGGTCCATCCATAGAATTGCAAATAGTAAGATTTCATTCTTCTTTATGGCTATGTAATACTCCACTGTATAAATGTACAACAGTTTCTTTATCCAATTGTCTACTGATGGGCATTTCGGTTGTTTCCATGTTTTGGCTCCTGTGTATAGTACTGTAGTAAACATAGGAGTGCATAAATTTTTTCAAATTAGAGTTTTGGATTTCTCTGGATAGATACCTAAGAGTGGACTTGCTGGGTCATAAGGTAGTTAGTTCCATTTTCAGTTTTTTGAGATACATCCATACTGATTTCCATAGTGGCTGCATAAGTCTGCAATCCCATCAACAGTGCACAAGGGTTCCCTTTTCTCCATATCCTTGCCAGCACTTGTTGTTTGTTGATTTATTGATAATAGCCATTTTGACTGGGATGAGGTAGTATCTCATTGTGGTTTTTATTTGCATTTTTCTAATTGTTAGTGAAGTTGAGCATTTTTTCATGTATCTGTTTGCCATCTGTATGTCCTCTTTAGATAAATGTCTCTTCATGTCCTCTGCCCATTTTTTAATTGGGTTATTTGTTTTTTTGGAGTTGAGTTGAGTTAGTTTTTTTTTTGTAAATTTTGGATATAAAGCCCTTATCAGATATATCATTGGCAAATATCTTCTCCCATTCAGTAGGATCCCTTTTTGTTTTGTTGATGGTTTCCTTTGCTGTGAAAAAACTTTTTAGTTTGATGTAATCCCATATGTTTACTTTTTGTCTTACTTCCCTTGCCCAAAAGGATATATCAGTAAAAATATTACTCTGAGTAATGTCTGTAAACTTTCTTCCTATATTTTCTTCTAGGAGTTTTATGGTTTCAGATCTTACATTTAAGTCTTTAATCTATTTTGAATTTATTTTTATATATGGTGTAAGGAGGTGGTCCAGCTTCATTTTTTGCATGTGTCTGTCCAGGTTTCCCACACCATGTATTGAATAGACTGTCTTTACCCCACTGTAAATTCTTGCTTCCATTGTCGTAGATTAAATGACCATATAGGCATATATTTATTTCTGGGCTCTCTAATCTCTTCCATTGATCTACGTGTCTGTTTTATGCCAGTACTATGCTGTTTTGATTACTATAACTTGTAGTATAATTTCACGTCAGGTTTCATGATACCTCCCACTGTGTTCTTATTTCTCAAGATTGCTTAGGCTATGCAGGGTCTTTTATGGTTCCATATAAATTTTGGGATTATGTGATCTATTTCTGTGAAATATGTCATTGGTAGTTTGATAGGAATTGTGTTGAATTTGTATATTGCCTTAGGCAATATGGACATTTCAATGATATTAATTCTTCCTATCCATGAGCATGGTATGTGTTTTCGTCTATTTGTATCTTCTTTAATTTCTTTCTTCAGTATTTTATAATTTTCTGACTACAGGTTTTTTACTTCTTTGGTTAAATTTATTCCTAAGGCATTGGATACCCACATGCAAAAGAAAAACTGGACTGCTATCTGTCGCCATGTACCAAAATTAATTCAAAATGGATCAAAGACTTAAGCATAAGACCTGACACAATAAACTGCATAGAAGAAAACATAGGTACTAAACTTATGGACCTTGGGTTCAAAGAGCATTTTATGAATTTGACTCCAAAGGCAAGGGAAGTAAAAGCTAAAATAAACGAATGGGACTATATGAAACTTAAATCTTCTGCACAGCAAAAGAAACCATCAACAAAATAAAGAGGCAACCAACTGAATGGGAGAAGAGTTTTGCAAACAGTGCCTCCCATAAGGGGCTAATATCCAAAATATACAAGGAACTCATGAAACTCAACAACAAAAAAACAAACAACCCAATGGAAAAATGGGCAGAGAACCTGAAGAGACATTTCTCCAAAGAGGACATACAAATGTCAAATAGACATATGAAAAAATGCTCAACATCACTAATCATCAGAGAAATGCAAATAAAAATCACACTGAGATATCACCTCACCCCAGTCAGAATGGCTATCATCAACAAGACAAATAGTAACAAGTGTTGGAGAGGCTGTGGAGGAAAAGGAACCCTCATACACTGTTGGTGGGAATGCAGACTGATGCAGCCGCTATGGAAGGCAATGTGGAGATCCCTCAAAAAATTACGAATAGAATTACCATACGACCCAGCAATCCCTCTCCTGGATATCTACCAAAAAAATTTGAAAACATTTATCCATAAAGACACGTGTGCTCCAATGTTCCTTGCAGCTTTGTTTACGGTGGCCAAGACATGGAAACAACCAAAATGTCCTTCCATAGATGAATGGATAAAAAAGTTGTGGTATATATACACACAATGGAATACTATTCAGCGGTAAGAAAAGATGATATAGGAACATTTGGGACAACGTGGATGGATCTTGAGAGTATAATGCTAAGCGAAATAAGTCAGAGAAAAAGCAGAGAACCATATGATTTCACTGATATGTGGTATATAAACCAACAACAACAAAAGAACAAGACAAACAAATGAGAAACAAAAACTCACAGACACAGACAGTAGTTTAGTGGTTACCAGAGGGTAAGGGGGGTGGGTGGTGGGAGATGAGGGTAAGGGGGATCAAATATATGGTGATGGGAGGAGTACTGACTCTGGGTGGTGAATGCACAATGGGATTTACAGATGATGTAATACAGAATTGTACACCTGAAATCTATGTAATTTTATTATCAATTGTCACCGCAATTAAAAAAAAAAAACTAGTAAAAAGAAAAAACATTTATTCCTAAGTATTTCATAGTTTTTGAAGCAATTGTAAATGGGATTGTTTTCTTCTGATATTTTATTATTGGTATATAGAAATTCTCCTTCTGATATTTTATTATTGGTATATAAAAATGCAACTGATTACTGAATATTAATTTTGTATCCTGTTACTGTAAACTCATTTACCAGTTCTAATAATTTTTTGGTGGACTCTTTAGGGTTCTCTATATATAGTATCATGTCATCTGCATATAATGATAATTTTACTTCCTCCTTACCAATTTGGATGCCTTTTATTTCTTTTTCTTGTCTGATTGCTGTGGCTAGCACTTCCAGAACTGTGTTGAATAGAACTGGAGAAAGTGGGCAACCTTGCCTTGTTCCTGATCTTAAGGGGAATGGTTTTAGCGATTCCCATTGAGTATGATGGTAGCTGTAGATTTATCATGTATGGCCTTTATTATGTTGAGATATGATCCCTCTATTCCCACTTTCTTAAGAGTTTTTATCATAAATGGCTGCTGGACTTCATCAAATGTTTTTTCTGCATCTACTGATATGATCATATGATTTTTATTTTTCATTTTGTTAATGTGGTGTATTGCATTAATTGATTTGAGGATATTGAACCAACCTTGCCTACCAGGAATGAATCTCACTTGATCATGGTGTATGATCTTTTTAATGTATTGCTGAATTATGTTCGCTAATATTTTGTTGAGGATATTTGCATGTATGTTCATTAGTGATATCAGCCTGTAGTTTTCTCTTTTTTTGTAATGTCTTTGTCTACTTTTGGGATCAGGGTGATAGTGGCCTCATAAAAACTGTTTGGGAGACTTCCCTTCTTCTGGATTTTTTGGAATAATTTGAGGAAATAGGTGATAATTTCTTTGAATGTTTTGTAAAATTCACCTGTAAAGACATCTGGTCCAGGGCTTTTGTTTGTTGGGAGCTTGTTGATTGCTGATTTAATTTCCCTAGTAGTAATCAGTCCATTCATGTTTTCCATTTCTTCTTGAGTTAGCCTTGGAAGGTGGCATGCTTCTGGAAAATTGTCCAATTCTTCCAGATAGTCCAATTTCTTTGCATATAGTTGCTCATAGTAATTTCTTAAATTTTTTGCATATCTGTGGTGTCATCACATCTCCTCTTTCATTTCAGATTTTATTAATTTGGGTGCTCTCTCCTTTTTTTGATGAGTCGGGCTAACGGTTTGTCGATTTTGTTTATCTTCTCTAAAAACCAGCTCTTGGATTCATTGATCTTTTGTAAATTTTTTTCTTTTTTTCTTTTTTTGGTTTCTATTTCATTTATTTCCACTCTGATCTTTCTTATCTCCTTCCTTGTACTCCCTTTGGGCTTACTTTGCTGTTATTTTTCCAGATCCCTTAAGTGTTAAGATAAACTGTAGATTTGTGATTTTTCTTGTTTCTTTAGGTAGGCCTGCATTGCTATGAATTTCCCTCTTTGGACTGATTTCACTGTACCCCATAGATTTTGGGTTGTTGTGTTTTCTTTTTTGTTTGTCTTGAGATAGTTTTTGATTTCTTCCTTGGTCTCTTTGCTGACCCATTCATCATTTAGTAACATGTTATTCAGCCTTCATGTATTTGTGTGTCTTTCAGTTTTTCTTCTGTAGTTGATTTCAAATTTCATAGCACTGTGGTCAGAGAAAGCAATTGGTATGATTTCAATTTTCTTAAATTTATCGAGACTTGTTTTGTGGCCTAACATGTGGTCTGTCTTGGAAAATGTTCCATGTGCGCTTAAGGAAAACGTGTATTCTGCAGGTTTGGCGTGAAATGCTTTGAAACTATTGATTAAATCCAACTGGTCCATTTAAGGCCACTGTTTTTGTATTTATTGTCTGTCTGGAAGACCTGTCCCTTGTTGTGAGAGGTGTGTTGAAGTCCCCTACTATGATAGTGTTACTGTTGATCTCTTTATGTAAGTCAACATCTGTTTTATATTTTTAGGTTCTCCTATGTTGGGTGCATAGATGTTTACTAGGGTTATGTCCTCTTGTTTGATCGATCCCTTTATTATTGTGCAATGTCTATCTTTGTCTGTTAATATCTTCTTCATTGTAAAGTCTACTTTGTCAGATATAAAGTATTGCAACTCCAGCTTTTTTCTCATTTCCATTTGCATGAAATATCTTACTCCAACCCTTTGCTTTCAGCCTGTGTGTGTCTTTTGTTCTGAGGTGAGTCTCTTGTATACAGCATATGTAAGGGTGTAGTTTTCTCATCCACTTAGCCACCCTATGTGTTTTGATTGGAGCATTTAATCCATTTACATTTAAAGGGATTACTGATACATACATAGTTATTGTTATTTTGTTATTTGTAGTTAGATTTGAACAAAAATGACTTTTAAGATCCATGTAATGTTGGCACATTGTAATAATGAATACTCTTATTTGTAGGCTCACATTATCAACTCTCGAGCTCTAACAATGCTAAAGTAGTCTTTACTTTCTGATTTTAAGCAAAGTATTTTAAGAAATTAGAGTATTTTGCTTTCTTCTCTAATTTTTTAAATATATACATGTCTCTCTCTCTCTCCTTCTCTCTCTCTCTCTCTCTCTCTCTCTCTCTCTCTCTCTCTCTTTCTGTTTTCTCTCTCTCTCTGTTAGGTTATTTATTCAGTGCATAAAATTTAAGAAGAAATTACATGTTTAAAGGTTGTGATTGTCCATTTGTAATTACATGCAATCTCAGCATGAACTCAAAGACTGTAGAAAGAGTTACTCTTTGTCCTGATTCCAAGATACATCTGTGGAGCATTTCTGGGATAATGGACTTAAAATAAAAATTTAGAATGCTGGGTTTTAAGTGTAAATTTTTCTTCAGCACCACTGAAGGATATGAGGGTATCTCCTCATATCCCCCTGTTTCATTGAGTTCCAGACAATACACAGTTTGGCCTGCTCAATTTGGAACTCATTGATTGACAAAGAAGGATAACTAATGGAAGTTTGAAATTATCCATAATACAAATATGCCTCAATTATCCTTCATTGCAGTTACAGTTATAGGTACTGAAACCTTACCATACCTTTTTCTCCTCTATTCTTATAATATTCTCTCTCCATACTTAAGATGGCAATTAAGTACCTTGAGTTTATGTAGTTGGTATAGCAAGTAAACTGTATCTGTTATCTAGGTGTATCTTTGCATCACTTATTTGCATGATGGCTTTTAACAGCTTTTGAGGCTATCAACCACAGAAAAGATGCAGGTAACACAAAGGAGCAATTCAAATAGAAAAAAAATGGCCAAGTAAAGCAACAGTAAAATATCTTTCTGTCTGTTGATTTGGTAATCATCAGAATATGTGTGTAACACTCCGTGTCAAAAAAAGTCCAAGGAAATGGGCACCTCTCATACTCTGCTGTGGGGTACAAGCTCACGTACATTTTTGGACTGAAATTTGGCAACAGGTATCAAAATCTTAGAAAAAGTTCTGGGTGTAAACTTTCTCTTTGAAATTGGTCTATGAAAATAATCTGCAGGAAAATGTAGCTGTAAGGATGTTTACCATAGTTCTGTTTAAAATAGGGAAAAAAGAAACCCTCAAATAAATGATATGTCTAATAATAGAGAATTACAACTATGCAATAAAATATCGTGAAACCATTAAATTACATTACAGAAGAATGGAAATGTTTATAAAATGTAAAGGAAAAAGTAATACAGGTTACAAAACAGCCTTACAGTTTGATTCCATTTTGGTTAAATTTTATATTTTGGTTAAATTTACATATTTATAGTATATTCTGGAAAGATTTATATTGAATTGTTAACAGTATTTGTATTTTAATGGGAATCTGAGTAATGTTAACTATATTTTCAGACTTATTTATGTATTGTTTACAGATTTTTACAATAAACATGTATTTTTTGCAAGATGGGAATAGAATGGTATTTTCTTATTTTGAACAAAAGAGACCAGTAAGAATACTTTATATTTCCATTGAGAAATTCCTAGTTCTCTAGGGTTAGATTTAGACTGTGAAATATCAGGTAATAAACAATAGATAAATCTGATTGTCAGAGCAGCTGATTGTTTTTCAGTTAAGTGGATTATTTTTCTAAAACAATCTGGATGCATTTCTGAGTAAAGATCAACTCTTTAAAAATTCATATTTGCCTTTCATTGGACAAAAGAATACTGACGTGATTATAAAAGATAAATTAAAAGTATAGGGGAAAACTCGGTCAAACTTGTTGGGAAAACATTTATGAATAAACTATTTTCAAAGGGCTATGAACAACATTGTCTCAAACATTAAATTGGAGCAAATCTTAAATCTGTCTCGTCTTTCTGGTGTTCTGTTTTGAATTAAAAAACCAGATATCCTATTCACCATCTCACTTAAGCACCATGTGTCTTACTGCTCTCTGTTGACTCCTGTCAATTCTTGAGTTCTAGCCAAAAGATGCTTCTTGAGATTATGGGGACCTAAATGATTTCCTCAAAAGATGTCACTTAAAAGCCTACCTTTCAAATAAAAAGTTTGGATTAGTCTCCTGAGATCAGGATAGTATTTTCTATAATCTGGGCATAAGAATTTGGCAAATGAGAGAATCTGGACAATTAGCCTACGTTTATTAATATTTGTGGATCAATTTAGGTTTGGAGTAGCTTATGTTACAATTTTTTTTCTAAGGAAATTGAAAAACTTTACCTAATTTTTCATTGATTGGGTTTCTGGTTGCCTTCACAGTTGTGTCCTTGTGCCATTGCAAAGCGTATAGAAAAGTATGTTCTAAGCAATTAACTGTTTCCTGAAGAATTGCAGCAAAAAGGAAAAGAACTTCTTCACTTGCATCTCATTCCTTTTAAGAAAGAGTGGAAGTATGTAAGAGCCCAAATAAAGAAAGCTCTGCTTATCAATTTTCTAATCTGGAGACCACCTGGGATCCCAATGTACTGCTTTTTTCTGCTGACACTCTTAACTTAGTACATATTGCAACCATACTAATAAGGATGGTCAGTTAAATAATTGTGGTTGGGAAAAGATGGAGAGGATATCTTCTTTGGTCTTCCTTTCTATGGAAATAAAATTTGTATTAAGGACATTGGGACTTTGCTTTATTAAAATTTTCTACTTTCTTTAATAATTCAAAGCACGTGATAATCTTGTAAAGTTCTACCTTTTCAAAAACTACATGAAGTTGTTAAACTAAAGTTTTTTTTTATCAACACAAATGGGCATCTTTTTTTGTGAAAAATAAAAAGTGTGTGTGTGTGTGTGTGTGTGTGTGTGTGTGTGTGTGTTGTGCACGTGCCTGTCTGTCTGTATTCATGTGCTGCCTGAAGACCATATGTCTTTTCTCTGGATAGAATGAGTTTTTAACTCAAGGTAATAAATATCTAACTTTCAAGCTTAAATTAGAAATCCTATCTCTGACTTATCCATCATTTCTGGCTTGTGCTTCTACAAAATACAAAACACATATCTTCTAACCACAATTAAAATAATTTTAAAATAGTGTTTTTGGAGCAGTGAATCTATGTGAAACTTGTTTAAGATATTTGTGGAGACAGACACGAAAATCCTCAACATTATACATATTTTTTTCTTCTGCACAAAGATCATGTTTAGGTTAATGTCACAGAAAATTGGGACAACTTATTGTTTAAGAGATAGTAAAAGAGTTAGTGATACCAGATATAAGCCCAAACCAAGTGGTCTTCTGAGGGTGGGAGAAACTAGAAAAAAGATTTATATTACTCTATTTCCATGAGAAAACACTGAGAACACAGGCACCAATGCTATCCAGGTGGACTTTGGTTTTGAGGAGACCACCAAAAGAACAGTTCTCTACTAGAGCCCACTTCTTTTGTTATTTACTAGATTAACAGCCCCTCCAGGAGTATCTGTCTGTAGCTCAGAATTTAAACATGTGTTAAAACTCAGTTCTTTGTCCTCACTCTGAGAGACTACTGTGCGACTCATTCTGAAAATCCAGGTGTGGAAGGGAATGGCACATGGAAGAAAAACCTAGATTCTGAATTTATATTTGTCTAATGCCACATGTTCCCAAACGATTTCTGGGCTGCTTCAAAAGTGGTCTGCACAGATATTAATCTCTGTGACCATGGCTGAAACATTTCATCACTGGGGAACAGCTGAATGTAGTTGATGGTTCTTCATGTGTCCATGTTAGGTGCTGCATTATGGTCAGAAGAGGAACATTTGTTGGGAGCTCATATGACCATGAGGAGAAATGTGTGTACCTCTTCTTACTTATTTTTGAGTTTCATTACATGGCTGCAATTGTGAAGCTTCAGGTTAGTTTATTCTCAAAAAGTAAGGTTTGGGGTGAATGGTGGGGGTCAGTTCAGGCAGGGTGTGAGGGCAGATGCAGTTTTCATGAGTCCATACTGTATCATCTGTTTACCAGGAGTACCTTTATTACCTAAAGCATCATGCCTCTGCACACCTTTTTCCAGATTGTGTTTTCTTAAAAGTATAATGTGCTGGGAGAGAGGGGTTATCATTTTGTTAGGGGAGTAAATGTCTATTACATTATTTTGTACCTGAAACTAATAAAAAAAATAAAAAGTATAATGTGCAAAAGATCACCCAAAACAAAGAAAAAATATTATACTATGCCTAGGAAAGAGATCGCTGAATTTCATCAAGTTCTAAGTATCTCTCTATAGGAGTAAACCTCTTACTTTATGTAATCAGGACAGTAGTTAGTTGGTTAATCCAAATATTTGATTTTGGGGGATGGTCATAAAAATGATACATACATACCTTTAATGTCTTCATTTAACTTAAAGCATACAAGCATGCACTTATTTATTTACCAGTCTTTTGATGTAGGACCAAGCCTTTACTTTGAGTGTGTGGTAGTTGATTGGCATTCTGCCTTTCCTGCAAAAAACACACTCATAACATACCTTCTTCAATTTCTCGTTTGGATTTCTCTGAAGCAGAGCAAGAATTGAAAGAGAATTGGGTGCAGAATCCTTTGATATTTTGTATAATCCACACCCCATCCCAGCTTTAATTGTTTCAGGCACACTTAATTTAATTCACCTTTATTTAGTGTTTTCGAAATACTCAATTCAGTGTTTATAGATACAATGCACACTTTACACACTCAAATATCATCAGTCTGTGCAATACTTAAATTTAATAATGACCACAATTGGCATAAATTATTTGGAGATAAACACGACCTATATTTGTGGAAAATACAAACCTATTGGTAGATATAGAGGGCCTTGAGTGTTGAAGAATAGCCTGCTAAATCAATATTCCACATTTATGGACATCAGTCAGTATGATTACAGAAAACAGAAAAAATTAGTTAACCTGAAATATTTTTTAACCAAGTAGCATTAAGATGGAGTATCATGTATGATGGGATAGATAATTCTGCAGTAAGAAATACTTCCCAAATCTTCATGGTTTGCAATACTACGTTTTAGGATTTTCTCATGTTATGTGCTCATCATGGACCTGCTAAGGGTTTCCCCCTGGGACCCAGACTGATGGACAGCTACCATCTGGAACATGCTTGGTAGCTTGCTCTTCAAGTTTCCATTTGGGGATGACACATGATAACTTCTAGTCTCATTTTATTGGTCCAAATAAGTCAATGACCATATCTAACTTTATCAGGATAGAGAAACACAATTCTATCCTGTAGTTAGAAGAAATATTTGGTAAATGGCTCTAATGACTACCATGGAAGCTTTTATTTTAATTCTGAACAATGGTAGTTCTTTCTTTCAACATGCTTACAATCACTACATATTTTAATTGTCTCATAATATAACCTCAGTGAACCCACTAAGCCACCATAGGAGATTGGTATTACTATGCATATTGTACAGACAAGGAAATTAAACATAGAGGATAGAGACTTGCCAGAGATGCACAACAATTATCAGGATTTGAGCTCAGGTAACTTAATGCCAGCTTCCACATTCTGGACCGCAATAGCAGCTGTCTCTCAAGGGAAGGGGATTGACAAGTGGAGAGTATTTGAAGTTGTGATGGAATCAGCTAGAATATTGGATCTAGCTTTGTCACACACAATCCCAGGATTTTCTCTGTAAAATGGAACTAGCATTATTTTCACTCTACTATTTACCCCACAGATAGTTTCAAGAGCCAGTATCTTCTATCTTGAACTAGCCTTAAATCCTAGACCTGCACTGTCCAATACAGTAGTCATGATCCACATTACAACTAAACACTGGAAATGTGGCTGTCTGAACTGAGATGCACTGTAACTGTAAAATACACACAGAATTTCAAAGACTTAATATGAAAATAATATATATCTTACTAATAATTTTTCATATGGCTTACATAAATGATACTATCTCAAATATATTAATTTGGATTAAATACAATATATTATTAATAATTTCACCTGTCTTAAAAAGCTTTGAATGCATATAAACATATTTAAAATTATATATGTTGCTCATATTATATTTCTATGGACAGTGACACCCTAGATTCTCAATGGATGGAAATTTATGTTTTCTACATAGAGTTTGGAAAATTAAAACATGCAATTGAACAAGTAAGAACTTTAATTAATAAAAGTGCTCAAGAGAACATAAGAATTAAGTAGCAGTATCCCTAAAAGACCAGACTTTAGCTGGGGCTGCAATGCTATGTCTTAGTGAATCATGCACAAGAAATAGAAAATAACTGGCTAATCCATAAAGATGCTGGTTCTATGGTCTAACACATGCAATAGAAAGCGCTGTTCTCTTTAACTTTAAAAATATTTCACACTGAAGTTCTGAAGATCCCAGTGGGTTTGTACACACAGAAGTCCATTTCCTGCCTGACAGGGGACAATCAAGCTGGTAACTTCTTGGTAGTCTTCAAAGAGTCCTGAGCCTCTAACGTCTCAGCAAATATTGGATGCAACTTTGCATTCTCTATTTCTTTTCAAGAGTGATAGCTAGTTGGCAAACCCAATTGAGAATAATTTTATTGCCTTTCCCATCCCCCCCACCCAAGACGTGCCACTCTTACATAGTGACAGTGTTACTGTTTTCCAGTTGCCTGGCAACCTGAGGAAGGGCAAGGCTGTCCCACTGACTTGCTGTGGAGTTTAAGGGGACTCACACAGCCTCTCTAGGTTTCAGGTTCCTTCATCAGCCTGGATCTACCTGCCCTTTCTCCTGGTCTCTGAACCAGCTACATCAGAATCACCTGGGAAGTTTCAGGGCTCCACTCCAGACAGAAATTAGGGTTGAGTCAGGCCTGGGGAATACGAGGTCAGACATCCCAGAAAAAGTGCTATATACCTCATTGCTGAATATCACTACAGTCACCTTCAAAGTACACCCCTTGGGAAGCTATGCACTAAGGTCAGCATCTAGTCTACCCTTCATAGCAATTTTGGAACTCTTTTTCTGGAATGGCCATCAGCACTGTCATCATATTACCCTTGATGTCCTAAATATCATCAAAATGTCTTTGTTTCATTATTTCCTTTATTGTCGCGTAAAGAAAGAAGTCATTGAGGGCCAGATCAGGTAAGTGTGTGGGGGGGGTGTTTTAATACAGTTATTTGTTTGCTGGCTAAAACTCCCTCACAGACAGTGCCGTGTGAGCTGGTGCATTGTTGTGATGCAAGTGCCATGAATTGTTGGTGAAAATTTCAGGTGGTGTAACTTTTTATTTCCTGATCTTTTTATAAAGAATCTTGTTTTATTATATAAAATCTGATTTTTAAGTGTTGACATATAAGTAAAAATTAAACAAACATAAGAAGTACTGTGTAGGCCAACATTGTAAGGATCAAGCAAAACAGGTCTGTAACCGGGATTAGGTTTCCACAGATTCATTTGTGTGTAAGTCTCAATAACTGTATTAGTTAGGGTGGGATGCTATAACAAAGAAATCCAATAGTACAATAGTCAGAAGAACAGAGATGTGTGTTTGTCATGTGACAGTTCCACTGTGAACAGATCATGTGGCCAGACATCATTGTTCTTCACAGGCTTCAGGTACTTTCCAAATTGTTCCACCATCCCCAAGTGTAGTGTTTTTCATCTCTGTATGGTTTAAGTTGGATCATCATATTTGGATTCCAGTCCTCCTAAAAAGGGAAAGAGAGTATGGATGAGGCATGCTTATTGTCTTAAGGCCCTGACAATATAGTCATAACAACTATTAGTATTCATTTGTATTTTTTTCCAGCATACTTCCCTATTAATTTTTTTATCCTTAGAGACTTTTGAAGCTGGCACAATGGGTTAATATTCCTATTGGACAGATAGGATAGAGAAATGCTTTTCAAGTAGGTTGGGATTTGCCTAAGATCAGAAAGAGAATTAGTGTCAGGACTAGAATCTACTTTGACTCCCTTATAATAATAATAAAATGCCTTTAAATGTATTTATAGTAACTTATTTGCATTTCTGTTACAAAAAATATTTAGTCACTTACCAAACTGTGAAGGGAGACAGCAATGTATATTTTTCCTACTGGAAAAGTTTTCATATTCCCTTTCCAATATATCATTTATTTTTTTATTAGTTTCAGGTGCACAAAACGATGTAATAGTTAGACACTTATCATTTATATCCCTCACAATGTGTCAACCCCCCTCTCCCCATGTACTACCCCTCAGACATCGCACACAGACATTACATTTCCACTGTCTCTATTCCTAATGCTGTACTCCACTTCTTGTAACTATATACATTATATAGTTTATATAATATATATATATATATATATATAAACTATAGCCTTAAGACAACATATAAACTTGTAGTTGATGTTCATTATTGTTCAGCTTCAGCTTCAGGTGTACAGTGCAGTGATCAGGCATCTACATCTTCCCTGAGATGGTCTCCCTAATGAGACAAGTGTCCATCGGATACCCTACCAAATCTTTACAACATTATTGATTACATTCCCCAAATTAACTTTCATAACCCCGTGGCAAACTTGTGGTTACTGACCGTGCTTTCTAATCCCCTCACCTTCCCCCTTACCCCCACCCCCCTGCCCATCTAGCAACCCTCAGTTTTTCTTCTATGTTGCTGAAACTGTTTCTGATTAGTTAATTCATTTATTCTTTGCATTAGATTCCACATATAAGTGAGATCATATGGTATTTGTCTTTGTCTGACTTATTTCACGTAACAATGTTCTCTAGGTCCATCCATGTTGTTGCAAATGGTAAGATTTCTTTCTTCTTTATGGCTGCGTAATACTCTATTGTATAAATGTACCACTGTTTCTTAATTCAGTCATCTACCGATGGGCATTTCGGTTGTTTCCATGTCTTGGCTATTGTGTATAGTGCTGCAATAAACATAGGAGTGCATACATTTTTTTGATTTAGAATTGTGGATTTTTCCAGATAGATACCTAGGAGTGGCATTGCTGGATAATAAGATAGTTCCATTTTCAAATTTTTGAGATACCTCCATGTTGTTTTTCATAATGGCTGCACTAATCTGCAATCCCACCAACAGTGCACAAGGGTTCTCTTTTCTCCACATCCGCGCCAGCACTTGTTTGTTGATTTATTGATGATAGCCATTTTGACTGGGGTGAGGTGGTATCTCATTGTGGTTTTTATTTGCATTTCTCTGATGGTTAGTGAGGCTGAGCATTTTTTCATATGTCTGTTTGCCATCTATATGTCCTTTTCAGAAAAATGTCTCTTCATGTCCTCTGCTCATTCTTTAATGGGGTTGTTTGTTTTTTTGGAGTTGAGTTGAGTGACTATTTTATAAATTTGTGATATTAACCCCTTATCAGATATATAATTGGCAAATACCTTTTCCCATTCAGTAGGATCCCTTTTTGTTTTATTGATGGTTTCCTTTGCTGTGAAAAAACTTTTTAGCTTGATGTAATCCCACGTTTATTATTTTTTTTTCTTACTTCCCTCGCGCGAGGGGATATATCAGTAAAAATCTTACTCCGGGTAATGTCTATGAAGTTTCTTCCTATATTTTCTTCTAGGAATTTTATGGTTTCAGATCTTACATTAAAGTCTTTAAGCCATTTTGAATTTATTTTTGTATATGGTGTAAGGAGGTGGTCCAGCTTCATTTTTTTGCATGTGTCTGTCCAGGTTTCCCAGCACCATGTATTGAATAGACTGTCTTTACCCCACTGTACATTCTTGCTTCCATTGTCATAGATTAAATGGCCATATAGGCATGGATTTATTTCTGGACTCTCTATTCTGTTCCATTGATCTATGTGTCTGTTTTTATGCCAGTACCATGCTGTTTTGATTACTGTAGGCTTGTAGTGTAATTTGAAGTCAGGTATCGTTATACTTCCCACTTTGTTCTTATTTCTCAAGATTGCTGAGGCTATCCAGGATCTTTTATGGTCTCACATAAATTTTAGGATTATTTGTTCTATTTCTGTGAAAAAACGTCATTGGTAGTTTGATAGGAATTGCGTTGAATATGTATATTGCCTTAGGCAGTATGGACATTTTAAATATATTAATTCTTCCTATCCATGGACATGTGTTTCCATCTATTTGTATCTTCTTTAATTTCTTTCTTCAGTGTCTTATAATTTTCTGAGTACAGATCTTCTTTGGTTAAATTTGTTCCCAGGTATTTTATAGTCTTTGAAGCAATTGTAAATGGGATTGTTTTTTTAATTTCTCCTTCTGAAGTTTTATTATCAGTATATACAAATGCAACTGATTTATGAATATTAATTTTGTATCCTGCTACTTTACTAAATTCATCTATCAGCTGTAATAGTTTCTTGGTGGAGTTTTTAGGGTTCTCTATATATAGTATCATGTCATCTGCATATAATGATAATTTACTTCCTCCTTACGGATTTGGATGCCTTTTATTTCTTTTTCTTGTCTGATTGCTGTGGCTAGACCTTCCAGCACTATGTTGAATAGAAGTGGAGATAGTGGGCAACCTTGCCTTGTTCCTGATCTTAAGGGGAATGGTTTTAGAATTTTCCCATTGAGTATAGTGTTAGCTGTGGGTTTATCATATATGGCCTTTATTTTGTTGAGATATGATCCCTCTATTCCCACTTTCTTAAGGGTTTTTTATCATAAATGGCTGCTGGATTTTGTCAAGTGTTTTTTTCTGCATCTATTGGTATGATCATATGAGTTTTGTTTTTCATTTTGTTAATGTGGTGTATCACATTAATTGATTTGCGGATGTTGAACCATGCTTGCATACCAGGAATGAATCCCACTTGATTATGGTGTATGATCTTTTTAATGTATTGCTGAATTCCGTTCGCTAATATTTTGTTGAGGATGTTTGCATCTATGTTCATTAGCAATCTCGGCCTCTAGTTTTCTTTTTTTTGTAGTGTCTTTTTCTGATTTTGGGATCAGGTAATAGTGGCCTCATAAAAAGTGTTTGGTAGCCTTCCATCCTTCTGGATTTTTTTGAAGAGCTGGAGGAGAATAGTTGGTAATTCTTTTTTGAATGTTTTATAAAATTCACCTGCAAAAACAACTGGTCCAGGGCTTTTGTTTATTGGGAGATTGTTGATTACTGATTCAATTTCCCTGGTTGTAATCAGTCTATTCAGGTTTTCCATTTCTTCTTGAGTTAGCCTTGGGAGGTTGTATGCTTCTAGAAAATTGTCCATTTCTTCCAGATAGTCTATTTTGTTTGCATATAGTTTCTCATAGTAAGTAATTTCTTAAAATTTTTTGTATTTCTGTGGTATCTGTTGTCACTTCTCCGCTTTCATTTCTGATTTTATTAATATGGGTCCTCTCTCTCTTTTTTTTGATGAGTCTGGCTAAAGGTTTGTTGATTTTGTTCATCTTCTCTAAAAACCAACTCTTGGATTCATTGATCTTGTATTGGTTTTCTGGTTTTGTTTTCATTTATTTCCATTCTGATCTTTATTATCTCCTTCTTTGTACTTCCTTTGGGCTTATTTTGCTGTTCTTTTTCCAGATCCCTTATGTGTGAAGATAGACTGTTGATTAGTGATTTTTCTTGTTTCTTTAGGTAGGCCTGCAATGCTATGAATTTCCCTCTTAGGACTGCTTTCGCTGCATCCCATGGATTTTGGGTTATTATGTTTTCATTTTCATTTGTCTCGAGATACCTTTTGATTTCTTCTTTGATCCCATGATTGACCCATTCATTATTTAGTAACATGTTATCAGCCTCCATGAATTGATGTGTCTTCCATTTTTTCTCCTGTGGTTCATTTCTAATTTCATAGCACTGTGGTCAGAGAAGACAATTGGTATGATTTCTATTTTCGTAAATTTATCAAGACTTGTGTTGTGGCCTAACATGTGTTTTATCTTGGAAAATGTTCCATATGCGCTTGAGAAGAACGTATATTCTGCAGCTTTGGGGTAAAATCCTTTGAAAATATCAATTAAATCTAATGTGTCAAGTAAGGCCGTTGTTTCCATATTGATTATCTGTCTGGAAGACCTGTCCCTTGTTGTCAGAGGTGTGTTGAAATCCCCAACTATGATAGTGTTACTGTTGATCTCTGTCTTTATGTCTGTCAATATCTGTTTTATATATTTAGGTGCTCTTATGTTGAGTATATAGATGTTTACTAGGGTTATGTCCTCTTGTTGGATCGATCCCTTTATTATTATATAGTGCCCATCTTTGTCTTTTAATATGTTCTTCATTTTAAAGTCTATTTTGTCAGATATAAGTATTGCAACTCCAGCTTTTTTCTCATTTCCATTTGTATGAAATATCTTACTCCAACTCTTCACTTTCAGCCTGTGTGTGTCTTTTGATCTGAGGTGAGTCTCTTGTATACAGCATATACAAAGGTCTTGCTTTCTTATCCACTCAGCCACCCTATGTCTCTTGATTGGAGCATTTAATCCATTTACACTTAAAGTGATTATTGAAACATTGGTACATAGTTATTGCCCTTTTTTAAATTTGTAGTTAGATTGTTTTCGTCTTTCTTCTGTTTATAGAAGCCCTTTTAATATTTCCTGCAGTGCTGGCTTGGTGGTAATAAATTCCTTTAGCTTATTCTTTTCTGGGAAACTCTTTATCTCTCCTTCAATTTTAAATGATAACCTTGTTGAATAAAGCAATCTAGGTTGTAGGCCTTTGTTTTCCATCACTTTGAGCATCTGCCACTTCCTCCTGGCCTGCAATGTTTCTGTAGAAAAGTCATTTGATAGTCATATAGGAGTTCCCTTGTATTTATCCTGCTGTCTTTCTCTTGCTTCTTTTAGGATTCTCTCTTTGTCTTTAACCTTTGACATTTAAACTCTAATGTGTCTTGCTGTGGACCTGTTTGGGTTTATCCTAGTTGGAACTCTCTGCATTTTCTGGGCTTGTACGTTGGTTTTCTTTACCAGGTTAGGGAAGTTTTCGGACATTATTACTTCAAATATGTTCTCGATCCCTTGCTTTCTCTCTTCACCTTCTGGTATTCCCATGATGTGCATATTGTTGTGCTTGATATTATACCAGAGGTCTCTTAAACCATCTTCATTGTTTTTTATTCTTTTTTCTTTCTGTTGTTCCATTTGGGTGATGTCTGCTAACTTGTCTTCTAAGTCACTGATTCGATCCTCTGCTTCACCTAACCTCCTAGTAATTCCTTCAAGTGAATTCTTTATTTCAGTTATTGTATTCTTTAGTTCTAACTGGTTGTTCATTATGATTTCTCTGTCCTTTTTTATGTCGTCTCTAAGCTCCTAAAACATTCTTATCATTAGTGTTCTGAACTCTGTCTCTGATAGATTGGTTACCTCTATTTCATTTGGTTCCAATTTTGGAGGTTTCTTCTGTTCTTTTATTTGGGACATGTTTCTTTGTTTCCCCATTCTGGCTGACTCTCTGTGTTTGCTTCGATATATTAGATAGATCCCCTAAAGTTCTCGGTTTTTGCTGGGTTATCTTATGTAGTATGTGTCCTTTATATTTGACTTGCACCACTTCCTTCTTCTCCTCAGCATGTGCTCCAAAGTTGACTCTTTTATTGTGTATATTGTCCTGTTAAAGTTGATCTTTAATTGCTTTTATCTTGTGAGTAGGTGGGATTGACACCTAGGCTGACTAGTTGTGAGACTTTGCTCTGCCCACAGCAGGATGTTCTGCTGCGTGAGCGTTGACTGCTTAAATGAGGCTTTGACCCTACGGGCTCTTCTGCCTGTAGAGAATTCCCTGTGGGTGTGTCACTTGTAGGTCAAACCCAGTAATACTCTGGTTTGGTCGGTTGTTGCCTTCTGGGTGTGCTGAATCTTGTGCCTCTTGTGCTGGGAATTGGTGTAGGGCAATTTCAGAACAAAGCAAAGCACCAAGCACAACAACAACTACAATAACAACAGAAAAAACCAAATACATTCACATGTAATAACAGCCAATAACCCACGCTCAACACAGGTAAAAATATCAAAGATATAAAAACAAAACAGAAAAAGCCGTGCCAGTCTTGGCTTAAGCCCACCAAGTAACCTCCAGGTTGTCCTCTGCTGTACCAAAGAGTCCTCTGCATATTGTGCAGGCAGAGACGGTCACCTGGTGCCCAGGGTGACCTTGGGACTGCAGGTTTAGATGAGTGGGGCTAAGGGGTCTGGATGGTAGTTTCTACAAAGTCAGTGCAGTTTCTGCTCTTGCCTGCACATGTGCACACTGAGAGTAACTCAGCAGCCCTGTGCCCAGTTCTCCTAAGTCTTTTTCCGCGGGCGTGTGTGTGTGTGTATGTGTTTGTGTGTGTGTGTGTTTGTGTGTGTGTGTGTGTGTGTGTGTGTGTGGTGGGTGGGAGATTTCTGAGCTGCTGAAAGTTCAGAGCTGCGTCTGCTGCCTACTGCTGACCCCTGGGAGTGTCTGCACAGTTGTAATTGCCCTGCCGTAGGCAGGCCAGAAAGGGTGGGGGCTGGGGATGGAGGGGTCTTCTCTCTCCCAGCCCAGCAGTGCCACACTCCCCAAAGGCCAGAAAATATGGGGGTTGGGGGTGGAGGAGTCTTCTCTCTCCCAACCCAGTAGTATCACACTCTTCCCAGCCTCTTCCCTGGGTCAGAGCTGCATGCTGTGTTTTCCCAGTTCCTGAGCACTATGGCTCCTCTGTAATCTGACACTACTCCACATTTCACGGGCCAGCTTAAGTCTCTGGAAGGGGGGGTAGGATTAGGAGAGTGGAGGGAGGGACCCAGGTATGGAGTTTAAGTCCTTTGTCTGACCTAGGACCCAGCCAGAGGTCTCAGCTGAGGTTACTGCCTCAAATGCTGGATATGCTGCTCTCTCTCGGCAGGAGAGATCACCTGTGGGATGCAGGGAAAGAGCCCACCTCCTGGTTTTTGTGGTCTCTGTTTTGTCCTGGAATCCCCTGCGTCTCTGCAGCTGTGGAGGCGGGCCAAGTCTCCACTCTGCTCCCTTCCCTCTTCCCCTGCTCTCCCAATTTGCCCACCTTCAAGTAATCCTCATAGGAGTCTCTCAGCTGTTCTGTTTGATTAGCAGAGAGTCCTTTTGTGAGTTATAGATGTTCAGTTTGTGGTAAGCTGCAGAGGAGAACTCAAGAAGTCCGCCTCGCTGCTGCCATTCCTATGACGTCCGAAACCCAATATATCATTCTTGATCACTCCTAGCATCACTTGGGAATCCACCGGTGGTGTAACTTTCTCAAGCAGCCTTTCAGCACTTCCAAATAGTAAACCTGGTTAACTGTTTGTCTAGTTGGTACAAATTCCTAATGAATAATCCCTCTGATATCAAAAAGAAGTTAGCAACATCGTTACAACAAGTTTGTTAACTTAATTGTCAAACCTCGTATGTATCTTAAAAGTATCTCCAGGACACTGAATGCTTCCCTCCTGTCGGGTTTTTGGACTGAATTAGTAGTTTTCAAATTTTGTTTTTTTTTTGTCTATGACCCCAGTGTGAAATATGTTTTATGTCTAGATCTATCACAAAGATGTAGAACTGAAACAAAAGTGTCACAATATTTACCTTTTACTATGGGCAATGAATGCTCTCTGATATGGCCTATCCTACTATTTCTTCCATCTTATTTAAAAATTGTTGTGAACCATAAATTGATCCCACAAATGACAGTTTACAACTTGCCAATTGAAAAAGGTGAAAATATGACTTTTTTTGCAGCTATTAGGGATTAAATAGAACTTTGAAATGAGACACTATGAAAACTCTGAACTCAGAGGTAATTATATTAAACTTCGTTTTCAGGTTTTCATTCTGATTTGGAATTTTATATCTCGAGAATCATCTCTTCAATGGCCAAAGGGTCAATAAGCCTATCCCAGTTTTCTCCATCATAAGAGTAATATCTCCTAGATCATAATTCATAGAATGTCCATGTCAACTTATTTTGGGTAAGAAAGGATGAAAGTTATTAGGAATTCAGTTGGAACTCTAGGTAGTGCATTGAATCTGGGGAGGCAGAATAATGCTCTACTCACAACAGCCTCCTGTTCCCCTTTCATTCAATTCCTTAACACCCTCCTTCTTTATCTCCAGGCCCTTGCCTCAAATCAGCCATCTTTTTTTTAGGTAAAGAAATCCAGATAAATCTTTCAGATCCATCAGTTCTGGACCCACCAGATGGTGAGAGAATTTACTGCAGCAACTGAGTACCCCCGGTGCCCACTCTTCCCTTGCCCTTCTTCACAGGAGCAAACACAGGGATCTTGTGGGCTCCCAGCATGGGAGAGAAGGACCCCATCCTTTATCATGGAGGCATGTTGCCTTACAGAAATGTTTAGGACCTCTTTGGGCTGTCAGTCTACACGAGAAGAGCAAGAACAGGACTTGCTCCTGCGAAGCTGAATGGCAGCTCTGGTCCTTGTCTTTGGGTTTTGTATTTTGAGCTGAATGTTAAATTAACCAGCTGCTTCTTCAACCCTGCTTACGCTGTCCATCTTTTGGATAAATCTGTTAGTTCTTCAGACCACACAAGTGAAAAGGGCATTTGCAAATAACTCTTTTGTCCTCTGACTTCACTTTAACAGCCCTCCAAGGAAATAAGGTCGCAAGTTCACTGATGGCAGGAAGTGCCCACTGGTGGCCTGAGCGATCCCACACGTTTACTATACCATTCCTAATTCATAAAGAAACTGCAGTTCCTTTAGAGCCCAATGGCTTTTCCATGTGTTTGATATTTTTAGTTCTAAGTTTTGTCTTCAGCGCTTTTCCAACATGTGTTGGAGAAACACCCAGTGGTCTCATATTAAGGTAATTATTTTCACTGCTGTTCTGAAACACCACAGCAGAGTACCAGGAAACTTCCTACTCAGTAACCTGCACAGTTGGTTAAACAAAAATTGGTCCCTAGTCAATCAAATGAATCTAATAAGTTGTAGATAAATACATGATTTCATCGCCTACAGTACGAGTATCCAATGGGAAAAACGTGACCTCACTGGAAGTCTTGATTCCCCCCATAATAAATGGATCAACCTTATGCTTGTGCTAAGCAATCAGTGATCTCACAAGGCATGCTCCTATGATAAACTAAAAGAATGAGAAAAAGTGGGAGGGAAATGCTACCCATCATGCACAAGGCTACCTGGTATATCCCATAACAGGCTCAAACATAAATGAGCCTCCGTAAATCTCATTGCTTGTTGTTGCTTTACTGACATTCATGTCCTGTCAAAATAATACATTCTTGAAAGAGCTGCATTAGTAGATTAAACAGTTTCTGCCCTTGGGAATGTGGAAACCTTTATTTGTTTTGTTAAGAAACTTCTAAATATCCTTAGGTTATGCGTCAAACAGATGTGCAGGGTAAATACTTCTGACCCACTTTAACATTACATAGCTTGAATGAAGGTCCAGTTTCTGCAGCTCGTGTATAGTTCGACTCCCTGGGTAGCACCTGACAAAACTGTGAGGCTGGTAATGCTAGGTTTGATGGCTCTGTGGTGTGACTTTTAATGGCAGAACTGAGGAAACTAAGATAAGTTAAAAGCTAATTGGGTATGTTAACAGTTTTAGCAGTCTGCACATATGGATCCCATGAGAACCTTTTCAAAGATGTTACAGTTTAACTCCTGTTGCAGGTCTGAGCTGCAGAATGTAACCTGCACAATTGCCTTTCCAGTCAATTTCTGAAGGTTGTGTTTCCTTTTTATTTTGAATGTTACATTCACTGAGTGTAAATGTCATACTCATCCTTTCACCCACAACTAGTTGAGTACATGATTAGGGGATTTAGGATGTAAATATCCCAACATGAATGCCACAGAATGTTCATCAGAGAGAGGAAATTCCTGAGGATGATTGTTATGTGCTGGGTATGTTCTACATGCAGAAATTTCAAGGAGTCGCAGTTGCCTTTAAAGTCCTTCATTGCTTCTGCTGTCCGAGTGGCTGTCACCAGCAGACTGTTTTTTAACTTGAGATCACCTATCACGGAAAAAAAATGTCCTGCCTGCCTTACAACGAAAACAAAGTTAATTCTACTTAGGTCTTCAATGCTAGCCTTCATGGTCTTTTTCTGTGGGTATAGTTCACTTGGAGCCAGTTGGAAAAAGTGAATACTGGGACACAGCTGTTTTCAGGGAATTCAGAACAGATCCTTTCAATCTTTGAGTAGGAACTCAGTATCAGCAGGATGATAATGCATCCAGAAAGGGCTTGAGAAAGGACTCGAAGACATGAGTTTTGTTCTTGCAATGAGAGAGGAACTGGAAAGTTATTATTGGTGGGTTTGGTGATGTTTTCTAAACGTAGATTTTTCCATGGCTGATAGAAAATTTTGGTAAAAGATTCCTTGAGGCTGGTTGATGTAGAGTTTTACTACATTTTCTGTCTGCTAGTTAAAGACTCCTCGAGTTTTGTCTCTTTTGACTTACTCTAAGTGTGAGCACTACAGGAGTGAAATGATTTCTCAATTAGTTTGAATCTACTTAGGGCTCTGTACATGCCAAGGCAATACTAATGTGTACTTACATAGATTTTAACAGCTTTTTTATAAAGTACCAATTGAGGACTGAGTTGAATATAATAGTGTTAATCAGGGGACATCACCGAAATGGCAGCATGAGGTGTGCTTCTTGAAATCTCTTCTGGAAGTTACAACAAATTGAACAGCTATAATTTAACAAAGGACTCCCTGCACATCACACAAGTACGCCTGATAAACTTGCACTAATAATTAGCTGAAGGTGGGCAAATAGGGCTAGCAGGGGAGGAGGGAAGGGGGAAGTGCAAAGATGTAGGCCATGGGCTGGGCCGCAGGGCCCCAGGATGCAGACAGGAGCTGCAGCCTCGGGAGAGGGGAAAATTCAGGTTTCAGACACACCCCTTGAGACATAAGCATACAAGGTAGCTGAATCCAGCATTAGAGGCAGAGACGTCAGGTGAGAATGGAGGCTTAAGCCTACATGGCCAGGCAGAAATCAGAAAATAAAGCCACAGAACCTGGCTGCATCCCTCCCACCCTCAAAGAGCTTGCCCCACCCCTGTCCTCCTCAGAATGAGAACTGTGCTTCAGAAGAAATGGGTAGCAATGAAGATTGAAGAACAAAAGATCTACAGCTCTTAGAACTGCACCAAAAGTCCAGTCCACTCAGGCGATAGGGAAGGAGGTGGGAGGGGAGGACGAGACTGCTCTAGGCAGGTTGGAGCCTCAGGCTCTGGCTGCCATATTGTTTTTTTTGTTTGTTTGTTTGTTTTAGTTTCAGGTGTACAAAACAATGTAATATTTAGACATTTACACCCCTCACAAAGTGATAACACATCTCCCCCAATCTACTTCCCCTCTGACATCATATATAGCTGTTACAATTCTATTGACACTATTCCCTATGCTGTACTCCACATCCTTTATATATATATATATATATATAAAATTATAGTTGACATTCTACATTATTCAGCTTCAGCTTCAGGTGTACAGTGCAGTGGTCAGGCATAAGACAAGTGCCCATCTGACACCCTACAAAATCTTTACAACATAATTGATTATATTCCCTAAACTGTCTTTCATATCCTTGTAGAAAATGGCTGCCTTTTAACATCTGGCCCTGCCCCCACCTTTCTGGGTGGGTCCCTGCAGGTAGTGAGAGCAGCAGAGACACACAGACTTAGCATTTAGCTAAATGGGAAGCTTGGGGATTTCAGAAGCTCTGGCTGTGTTGTTCTTAACGAATTCTCATGGGCTGGCATAGAGACTGCACTTACTCTAGAAACAACTGACCACACCCCATAGCACACTGGAAGCCTGCCCTGCCCATATAGAGTTGCATTGCCAGGGGCACTCTGGGCACCTTGTGGCCAGCCCCACTTCTGCAAGGTGTGTGGAGGAGGTTTTTTTTACAGCAGAGGACAACCCCCAATGGCCAGGGGAGACTGCTAGAGGGCACTAAGACAAGTCCTGCTCCGCAACATAGACGGGTGGTGGCTGGACTTAGCATATACTATATATTTTTTTCTTGTCTTTCTTCATCTTCCTTTTTTTTAAAAAAAATTGTTTCTCTTTTTCATTCTCTCTTTTTTCATTCTCTCTCTTTTCTTCTCTTTTATTTTTATTTTTTTCTATTCTTTTTGTTATTCTATTTTTCTTTTGTTTGTTTAGTTTTTGTTTTGGGGGTATTTTTTAGTTTTTTTTCTGTTTTTTGTTTGCTGTTTGTTTTTTTGTTTTTGTTTTGTATATTTGTTTTTTTTTATTGCTTGTTGTGTATGGTTTTTGAATGGGTGTGTATTTGTTTTGTGTTGTTGTTGGTTTGTGTAGTTTTGTTTTGTTTTTGGAGTCATTGAGGGCACAGCACCGGTCCAAGAGTGGAGACTAAACCGAATTTGTAGAAAACACTGACCACACCCTGCAGCTCCCTGTAACCCCTACTTTCCCACCTACAACTGCATTGCCAGGGGCACTCTGGGCACCTGGATAACTGGCACCACCCCAGCAAACCTTGGAGGAGGTTTGCTACAGCAAAGGATCCACAATGGCCTGGGGAGATTTTGGTGGTGAAGAATGACCCAAAAACTACACTGCAACCACTTGGGAGCAGCTCTCAGGCATTTGTTGTAGCAGGAGTATTCCTACTCATCCGATTCTACCCACTAATTGAAAACAACAAACCCATTCAATCCGTAGTATTATGCCTAGGAGCTATCACCACCCTCTTCACAGCAATCTGTGCCCTCACCCAAAACGACATCAAAAAGATTGTAGCTTTCTCAACCTCCAGCCCACTGGGCCTGATAATAGTAACAATTGGCATTAACCAACCCCATCTAACATTCCTCCACATCTGCACTCATGCATTCTTCAAAGCCATATTATTCCTGTGCTCCGGCTCCATTATCCACAGCTAGGGGATGAACAAGATATTCGAAAAATAGGGGACCTATATAATACCCTTCCCTTCACCACTATGGTGGAGGCTGGCATCAGTGTCCTAGGGCATGATACAAGTTGGTCACACACCAGGTACAAGCATAAGATTTGAATCTGCATTAACATTGTAAAAATCATCAGTCATGTCTGATGAAGCACTTGAACTCCACCCCACCCAGTAGTGCTACATCGCTGAGGGCACTCTCAACATCAGGTCAACCAGCCAGCCACATGCCCCTAAGGAGCCTCTTTCAACAGTTAGGCCTTACAGTCACCTGACAGGTGGCAACAAGTGCAGAGGACCCTGGGACTTTTGCTAAGCTGCTATGGGCCCAATATTGGTGGCAGTCAGCATCAGTTCACAGAGAGGCCACCCCAACATTCCTCCAAGTCCAGCATAGGCAGCAGCCAACCACATACAGTTTTGAGGCACCTACCAGGTAACCACAGGCCAGTAATAGGCAAGGCTGAAATTGCCTAGCACGAGAACCCTGCCGAAGAGATACTAGAAACAATACACCCAGAGGCCACCTTCAGCCCAAACCAGAGCACTACCTGGTTTGATCTACAAGCCTCACACCCAAAGGGAATTCTTCACAGGCACAAGAGTTTGCAGGAGCGAAGCCTCCAATGAGGGAGTCAGCCCTCACACAGCAGCTCATACACTGTGGGCATTGCCAGTTTTCATAGCTAGTCAGCCTGGGAGTCAATCCCACTAACTGACATGCCGAAAGCAATCAAGGCTCAATACAAGGGAATACTCACAACACAAAGGACACCTCTGGAACACACACACAGGAGATTAGAGAGACTGAGCAATTTGACTACAAAGAACATATACTACATAAGTTCACCCAGCAAAGACTGAGTGACTTAGGTGATCTGCCTAATACATAGAAGCAAACAAAATGTGACAGCCAGAGTGAAGAAACAAAGAATCGTGTCCCAGATAAAAGAACAGAAGGAACTTCCAGAAACGGAACTAAATGAAGTGGAGGCAGTGAACCTACCAGCTACAGAGTTTAAAAGACTGATGATAAGAATGATAAAGGAACTTAGGGAGAATTTCAACAAAGAGATAGCAAACATAAAGAAGGATATAGAAACCATAAAAAAGAACCAGTTAGAAATAAAGAATACAATAACTGAAGTGAAGAATACACTTGAAGGAATCACCAGCAGATTAGATGAAGCAGAGGATCAAATCAGCAATTTAGAAGACTAGTAGAATTCACCCAATTGGACCAACAGAAAGAAAAAAAAAATACAATGAAAATAGTTTAAGAGACCTATGGTACAACATTAAGCACAGCAAAAATTGCATCATTGGAAAACCAGAAGAAGAGGTGCAAGGGATCAAGAATGTACTTGAAGAAATAATGACTGAAAACTTCCCTAACCTGGTGAAGGAAAATGACATATATGCCCAGGAAGTGCAGAGCGTTCCAATCAAGATGAAATCAAATGGGCCCACACCAAGACATATCATAGTTAAAATGGCAAAGGTTAAAGACAAAGAGAGAATCCTAAAAGCAGCAAGAGAAAGACAGCTAGTTACTTACCAGGGAGCTCCCATAAGACTATCAGCTGACTTTCCTACAGAAGCTTTGCAGGCCAGAAAGGAGTAGCAGGAAATATTCCAAGTGATGAAAAACAAAGGCCTACAACCATGGCTGCTCTACCCAGCAAGGCTATCATTCAAAATTGAAGGAGAGATATAGAGCTCCCCAGATAAGAATTAAACTATAAAGAAATTTATTACCACCAAGCCAGTATTGCAGGAAATGTTAAAAGCCTTCTTTAAGCAGAAGAAAGGTGAAAACAAACTAATGAAGACCAGAAATACAAATAATAAAATGGCAATACTATGTACCTATCAATAATCATTTTAAATGTAAATGAACTAAATGCTCCAATCAAAAGACATAGGTTAGATGAGTGGATAAGAAAACAAGACCTCGTACATATGTTGTTTATAAAAAACCCACAGACTGAAAGTAAAGGGGTGGAATAAGATATATCCTGCAAATGGAAATGAGAAGAAAGCTGGGGCAGTAATACTTATATTGGATAAAATAAACTTTAAACGAAGATTATGATAAAAGACAAAGCAGGGCACTATATAATAATAAGGGATCAATCCAACAAGTAGACATAACCCTAGTAAACATCTATGTACTCAAAATAGGAGGACCTAAATATGTAAAATAGATATAGACAAACTTAAAGAAAGAGATCAACAGTAGGTCTATCACAGTAGGGGACTTCAACTCCCCACTGACACCAATGGATAGATCCTACAGATGGAAACTCAGTATGGAAACAGTGGCATTAAATAACACAATAGACCAGTTGGATTTAATTGATATTTTTCGAGCATTTCACCTGAAAACAACAGAATATACATTCTTCTCAAGTACACATGGAACATTTTCTAAAATAGATCACATGATACGCCACAAAACAAGTCTCAATAAATTTAAGAAGACTGACATCATATCAAGTATCTTCTCTGACCACAGTGCTATGAAACTAGAAATCAATTACAAGAAGAAAACCAAAAACACACAAACACATGGAGGTTGAATAACATGTTACTAAATAACGAGTGGGTCAATAATGAGATTAAGGAAGAAATCAAAAGATATCTCAAGACAAATGAAAATGTAAAAACAACACCCCAAAATCTGTAGGATACAACGAAAGCAGTCCTAAGAGGGAAATTCATAACAATGCAGGCCTAGCTAAAGAAACAAGAAAAATCTCAAATCAACAGGCTATCTTTACACCCAAGAAAACTGGAAAAAGAACAGAATTACAAGCCCAGAGGGAATACAAGGAAGGAAATAATAAAAATCAGAGCAGAAATAAATGAAAAAGAGACCAAAAACAAACAAACAGACAGCAACAAAAACAACAAAAGATCAATTAAAACCTTTCAATTAAACCAAGAGCTTGGTTTTTTGAAAAGATAAAAACAAATTGACAAACATTTGCCACACTCACCAAGCAAAAGAGAGAGGACCTAAATTAATAAAAATGGAAATCAAAGAGCAGAAGTGACAACAGATACGACAGAAATACAGAAAATTTTAAGAAAATACTATGAGCAACTATATGCAAACAAATTACACTATTTGAAAGAAATGTATACATTTCTAGAAGCATACAATCTTCCAAGACTAAATCAAGAAGAAACTGAAACTCTGAACAGGTTGATTAATACCAAATAAATTGAATCAGTAATCAACAAGCTCCCAACAAACAAAAGCTCTGGACCAGATGGCTTTACAGGTAAATTTTATAAAACATTCAAAACAGAATTAACACCTATTTTCTTCAAACTATTCCAAAAATATCCAGAAGGAGGGAAGGCTCCCAAGCACATTTTGCAAGGTCACTATTACTCTGATCCCAAAACCAAAGGAAGACAATACAAAAAAGAGAAAACTACAGGCTGATCTCACTAATGAACACGGACGCAAAAACCTTCAATAAAATACTAGCAAACCAGATTCAACAGTACATTAAAAAGACCAAGTGAATGAACTAACCAGAAACAGTGTTGGAGACAAAGAGGAAAAACTGAGGATTGCTAGATGGGCGGGGGTGGTGGTGGTGAAGGGATTGAAGGGCAGTCGGTGACCACAGGATGGCCACGGGGTTTGAAAATTAATCTGGGGAACGTAATTTAGTGGTTACCAGAGGGTAAAGGGGTTGGGGGTGGGAGATGAGGGTAAGGGAGATCAAATATACGGTGATGGAAGGAGAACTGACTCTGGGTGGTGAACACACAATGTAATTTATAGATGATGTGATATAGAATTGCACACCTGAAATCTATGTAATTTTAATAACAATTGTCACCCCAATAAATTTAAATAAAAAAAAAAAAAAGACCATACATCACGATCAAGTGGGATCCATTCCTGGTATGCAAGGTTGGTTCAATATCCTCAAATCAATTAACATGATACACCACATTATCAAAATAAAAAATAAAAATCATATGATCATATCAATAGATGCAGAGAAAGCATTTGACAAAATCCAGCAGCGATTTATGATAAAAACTCTTAACAAAGTAGGAATAGAGGGACCATATCTCAACATAATAAATGTCATATATGATAAACCCACAGCTAACATCATACTCAACAGGGAAAGGCTAAAACCTTTCCCCTTAAGATCAAGAACAACACAAACTGCCCACTTTCACCACTTTTATTCAATACAGTACTGGAAGTTCTAGCCACAGCAATCAGAGAAGAAAAAGAAATAAAAGGCATCCAAATTGGAAAGGAGGAAGTAAAATTGTCATTATATGCAGATGACATGATATGACATATAGAGAACCCCAAAGACTCCACCAAAATCTATTAGAACTGACAAATGAATTTAGTAAAGTAGCAGGATACAAAATTAACAGTCAGCAATCAATTGCATTTGTATACACCAATAATAAACTATCAGAAGGAGAAATCAAGAAATCAATTCCATTCACAATTGCTTCAAAAACAATAAAATACCTAGGAATAAATTTAACCAAAGAAGTAAAAGACCTGTACTCAGAAAATTATGAGACACTGAAGAAAGAAATCAAAGAAAATACAAATAAATGAAAACATATACCATCGTCATGGTTAGGAACAATTAATATAGTTAAAATGTCCATACTATTAAGGCAATATATAGGCAATATATCAATGCAATCCCTATCAAATTACCAATGTCATCTTTCACAGAACCAGAAAATATAATCTTAAAATTTATATGGAACCTTAGAAGTCCCCAAATAACCATGGCAATCTTGAGAAACAATAACAAAGTAGGAGGTATCACACTACCTGACATCAAATCATATTACAAGGCTATAGTAATCAAAACATCATGGTATTGGAATAAAAACAGACACATTCAATGGAAAAGAATAGAGAGCCCAGAAATAAATCCATGCCTATATGGTCATTTAATCAATGAAAATGGAAGCAATAATTTACTATGGGGTAAAGACAGTCTATTTAATAAATGGTGCTGGGAAAATTGGACAGACACATGCAGAAAAATGAAGCTGGATCACCTTCTTATGCCATATACAAGAATAAATTCTAAAAGGATCTAAGGCTTAAGTGTAACACCTGAAACCATAAAACTCCTAGAAGAAAATATAGAAAGTAAATTTGCAGACATTACCCTTGGTAATATTTTTACTGATATATCCTCTCAGGCAAGGGAAGCAAAAGAAAAAATAAACATATGGGATTACATCAAACTAAAAAGTATGTTTTACAGCAAAGGAAACCATAATTAAAACAAAAAGGCATCCTTTTTGTTTTATTTCTCCACTGAATGGGAGAAGCTGTTTGTCAATGATACATCTGATAAGGGGTTAATATCCAAAGTTTATAAAAAATTCATACAACTCAACACCAAAAAAAAAAATTAGAAAATGGACATGCAGAAACATTATTCTAAAGAGGACATGCAGATGGCCAACAGACATGAAAAAATGCTCCACATCAGTAAGCACTAGAGAAATGCAAATAAAAACCTCAATGAGATACCACCTCACCCTGGTCAGAATAGCTATCATCAATAAATCAACCAGCAACAACTGCTGGTGTGGATGTGGAGAAAAGGGAACCTTTGTACACTGTTGATGGGATTGCAGATTAGTGCAGCCACTATGGAAAATTGTATAGTGGTACCTCAAAGAACTGAAAATGGAACTATCTTATGACCCAGCAATTCCGCTCCTAGGTATATATCCAAAGAAATCCAAAACACTAATTCAAAAAAAATATATGAACCCTTATGTTTATTGCAGCTCTATTTACAATAGCCAAGATAGGGAAACAACTGAAATGCCCGTTGGTAGACCATTGGATAAAGAAACCACAGTATATTTATACAATGGAGTGTTATTTGGCCATAAAGCAGAATGAAATACTACCATTTGTAGCAACATGGATGGACCTAGAAAATATTATGCTAAGTGAAATAAGTCAGATAGAGAGAGATAAATACCATATGATCTCACAATCTAAAGAACAGAATAAACAAACAAGCAAAATAGAAATAGACTCAGAGACATAGGGTAAAAAAAAAACAGGGTTGCTAGTTGGAAGAGGGATGGAAATGGGGGAGAAGGTAAAGGGATTAGAAAGTGCAAATTAGTAATCACAATATAGCCATGGGATATGAAATAGAGTTTGGGGATTATAACCAATAATATTATAAAGATTTTGTAGGGGGTCAGATGGGCAATTCTCTTATTATGGAGACCACTTCCTGGATGGTGTAGATGCCTGACCACTGCAGTGTACACCTGAAGCTGAATAATATGGAATGTGAGCTATAATTAAATATACATATATTTAATTTGGTTGTAGAGACAGCATATGGAATAGAGTCAATGGGATTGTAATGTAACAGCTATATACAATATCAGAGGGACAGTAGATTGGGGGAGGGGTGTTATCACTTTGTGAGGGGTGTAAATGTCTAACGTTGACATTGTTTTGTACACCTGAAACTCATAAAAAAATATTGTCAATAATGTTACTACAACCACTTTCCATTATTGAGTTTTTTGACAAATTTGAAATCCTTTAGTTGGGTAGCTGAGTGTTCAATTCTCCCAAACTGCTATATCTTTGATTTGTAGAATCTATAAATCATTGCTAAGCTTATACATTTGGCTCTAGAGATGAGAAAATATTATATTGTTAATGAAAGTTGCAGGTTTTATTTCAAATCTGAATATTTTGCCTAAAGTTATTGCATATCATTGCATCAAATTATTAACTTGGACGTCCCTCAAAATCTTCCTATCTTTCTTTATTCTCTAATACATCCTTAACCAGTGTTCATTAAAACATAAAAGAAAATAGGGCATGCAAACAGAAAAATGTGTATAATTCACACATTATTATCTATTTTTGGCTCAAGTAGATGTATCTATGTTTGAGAAATTACCATTGAATATTGGGGTCAGGTACACATGCCATAGTCATTCGGTTGCATTTCACCAAAGGGTTTCTGAAATGTGAACCCTTCAACACCCTCGGAGAAATTGTGTATGGGAGTCAAATGTGCCTGCTTCCTGAAGGTTTTATTATTGCATGTTAATACGAGGTGGTCTCTGTCTCAATGTACAACTCAATTCTTCCAAGTTTGGATAAATTTCCTTATTGAGAAAGGCAGCTGAACTAGAAGCCTCAACTATTTGTGTTTACTTTGCAAAAGAAAGGGAAACTGTTTTCCCTTTAAAAATGTACCAGCTATGAACTCCTTCCCTTTCTTTTTTATTTAAAGTAGTTTCAGGTGTACAAAACAATGTAATATAGACATTTACACCCCTCACAAAGTGATAAACCCCCCATCTACTACCCCTTGACATCATATACAGCTGTTACAATTCCATTGACTCTATACCCTATGTTGTACTCTACATCCTGTGACTATATATGCATATTAAATTATAGTCGACATTCATTATTATTCAGCTTCAGCTTCAGGTGTACACTGCAGTGGTCAGGCATCTACACTGTCCATGACGTGGTCTCCTCAATAAGACAAGTGCCCATCTGACATCCTACAAAATCTTTACAACATTATTGATTATATTTCCCAAACTGTTTTTCATATCCCTGTGGCAATATTGTGGCTACCAACTTGTGCTTTCTAATCCCCTCACCTTTCCCTCATTCCCAGCTCGCTCCCATCTAGCAACCATCAGTTTTTTTCTCTATATTTCTGAGACTATTTCTGTTTAGTTTGGTCATTTATTCTGTTCTTTAGATTCCACATATAAGTGCGATCATATAGTATTTGTCTTTTTCCGTCTGACTTATTTCACTTAGTATAATGTTCTCTAGACCCATCCATATCATTACAAATTGTAAGATTTAATTCTACTTTATGGCTGAGTAACACTCCATTGTATAAATGTACCACAGTTTCTTAATTCAGTCATCTACCAATAGGCATTTCAGGTCTTGGCTATTGTGGATAGCGCTGCAATGAACATAGGGGTTCATATATTTTTTGAAATTAGCATTTTGGATTTCTCTGGATAGATACCTAAGAGTGGAATTGCTGGGTCATAAGGCAGTTCCATTTTCAGTTTTTTGAGATACCTCCATACTGATTTCCATGGAGTGGCTGCACCAATCTTCAATTCCACCAACAGTGCACGAGGGTTCCCTTTTCTCCATGTTCTCGCCAGCACTTTTTGTTGATTTATTGATTTATTGATAGCTATTCTGATCGGAGTGAGGTGGTATCTCATTGTGATTTTTATTTGCGTTTCTCTAATGATTAGTGAGGTTGAGCATTTTTTCATATGTCTGTTGGTCATCTGTATGTCTTCCTGAGAGAAATGTCTCTTCATGTCCTCTGCCCATTTTTTAATTGGGTTGTTTGTTTTTTTGATGTTCAGTTGATCAGTTGCATTTGTGTACACCAATAATAAACTATCAGAAGGAGTAATTAAGACAACAATCCCATTTACAATTGCTTCAAACACAATAAAATACTTAGGTATACATTTAACCAAAGAAGTAAAAGACCTATACTCGGAAAATTATAAGACACTGAAGAGATAAATTAAAGAAGATACAAAGACTGCACTGTACATCTGAAGCTGAAAAATAATGAATGCTAACTATAATATATATAGTTAATGTATGTATACATTTACAAGAGGCAGATTACAGCATTGGGAGTGGAGATAGTGGAAATGGGACGGCTCGGTGTGATGTCAGAGAGATAGTGGGTGGGGGGAGGGGGGTCCACAGTGTGAGTGATATAAATGATAAACGTCTAAGTAAAAAAAAAAAACAAAAACTCATAGACACAGACAATAGTTTAGTGGTTACCAGAGGGTAAGGGGGGTGGGGGGTGGGGGATGAGGGTAAGGGAGATCAAATATATGGTGATGGAAGGAGAACTGACTCTGCGTGGTGAACACACAATGTAATTTATAGATGATGTGATACAGAATTCTACACCTGAAATCCATGTAATTTTACTAACAATTGTCATCCTAATAAATTAAAAAAAAAAAAAGAAGATACAAAGAAATGGAAAAACATACCATGCTCATGGATAGGAGCAATTTATATACTTAAAATGTCAATACTACCTAAGGCAATATGTAGATTCAATGCCATTCATATCAAACTACCAATGACATTTTTCTCATAAATAGAACATATAATCCTAAAATTAACATGGAACCATAAAAGACCCTGAATAGCCATGGCAATCTTGAGAAATAAGAGCAAAGTGGGAGGTATTACACTACTTGACATCAAATCATACTACAAGACTATCATAATCAAAACAGCATGGTACTGGCATGAAAACAGACACAAAGATTAGTGGAACAGAATAAAGAGCCCAGAAATAAATCCATACCTATATGGTCATTTAGTCTATGACAATGGCAGCAAGAGTTTACATTGGGTAAAGACAGTCTATTCTTTCTCTTTCCATTAAGACTTAGAAGCAATGTGAGACCTCTTGATGTGCTTACATAAGAAAACTACAATGAGAGAATAATAAGGAAATAAACATAGGGAGTAACTTGAAAACAGAAAAACCTGTCTCAAAAGATGTGACTTGCTCTCAGGCCTGTTCCTTTTTAATAGGATTCTGGGAAAAAAGAAGGGCTTCGTGGAGCCCTCTTTTTAAAATTCTCTGCTTCCTTTTAGCAGTAATTCCCCCACTTTTGCTGGACCCTTCCCATTTTTAAAGAGAAGCCCCAAAGGATACCTATCAGAGAACTGTTTCTGCCCAGCTATGGCTATGTTTATGTGACCAGCTTATGAGAAAGTTCACTTAAGAGATTGATGTCATCTCTCCGGTTTTAAAATATGGAATGCCATGGTCTGAATAGGTCTGAGTTAGAATAAGACCTAAACTAGTTTGGAAGAAAGCCCTGGATTTTAAGTAAAGAGTCCTAAAATGTCAAAGAATGTCAGAGCCAAAATAATGGTAGAGATTTAATGGAGACTGCACTCATTTCCTCTCTCTCTCTCTCTCTCTCTCTGTGTGTATTTGCTTGTATGCATGTGTGTGTGCGAGTGTGTGTGTGTTGGGTAAAGAAGTGAAATGAGGAGGATTAGAATCTCCCCAAATTCTCTCTTATCTGCCTCTCTATAGAGCATTTGGTTGAGAATTACTGCTAAAATGAGGCACTCTAATGGGACTGTGTTATTTTTCTAAGATATGTGAACTGGAGAATAAAAAATGTTGGGCATTACTGCATGTAATCACCTTGAGGAAAGTCTAGAGACCAGAGAAATTAAATGACTCTTCCGAAGTCACAAAGCAAACCCAGGCCAAGTCTAGTTCCCCAACTCCTATCCCACTTCATCACGTGGCTAGGATCAAAATATGTCACTTTTTCTCCTTTTGGTCTCAGCCCACAGGAACATCCATACCTTGATATGAATTCTCATGTTAAAGCATTAACTTTTATATTTCTTGATAGGAAAGGAAACACACATCAAAAATAAATACTTTTCTCTAAATTCATTCTCCCCAATGGTTCAGTGAGCTCTGTGTGGGTGACATAAAATTCCTCTCCAGCTGCCCAGATGAGAACGTCTAGAAATGTTGACCTTTTGGTCATTGGGCAATTGTGCTGTTTACTCTGGCTTTGGACATACTTGGGTGTAGCTCCTCTCTCTTTACTCGTGCTTGCCTGTGATGGGGTGGGGGTATATGGAAGAAGTGACTCAGGGTTTTGTGGGAACTTATGTAGTATAACAACTTTTCTGTGGCTAGGAAGATCACTTATAATATTTTCCAGAGAGGACAAGAAAACAAAAGTTTCACGGGAAATTTTAAGAGTGTAAGTTCTGTACATTTGGGTCTTGGAAAACTATGTACAAAACAATACCATTAATTTCTTTTTCTTTTCTTTTTCTTTTTTTCTTTTTCTTTTTCTTTTCTTTTCTTTTTTTTTTTTTTTTGTCATTGGAAACAAATATAAGAATCCATTGGCTGGGCTTTTGGTGATATCTTACATTAACAGCTTCTTCTTTTCTTCTTTTTGTTCTTGGGCCTGGGTTGGCCTATCATGGACAATGGGTGATCTATTTCCCTCTTCTCTGCATCGCAGCACTGGGCCTCCTACTCACCTTCCCACCTCTTGTCTTATTTCTCCAATCCACTCTTTCCCTGTAGATAGAAGCATCTTTATGAAGTAAGAATATGATCAACTTTTTTTCTTGCTTTAACCCATCAATGGCTCCCCATTGATTTTGGGATCAGGCCTAAGCTCTTTGCCATGTCTCACAGGACCTGTGGGATCGAGCTGCTGTCCTCATTTACCACTACTCTCTCCTAACCCTCTGTGAGCCAGCCTTTCTAAACAACTTTCTGTTCTGTGGATTTGCTGCTTTCTCTTTAGAACCTTGCCTGTATCCTTCACCCCACTGTGCCTGGTCATGGCAGATTTCTCTGCTGGTTCAATACTTCAATTCTTCCCATCATCCACACACTTGCAATGGGCAGAGGGAGACTTTGGTCTTGATCAGATGACTTGCTTTGGCGAATTGTATGTGGATTGAATTGATGGTCTCTGAACGTTTAGGGGCCTTTCATGTTTCTACCTCCTCTCTTGTGCCTGTGCATCACTTTGAGTAAAATTTCTTCTGGGTGGTTACTGCCCTCAACCTGGGACCTGGAATGAGCTCATGTTGAGCTACTCTGAGCCCCAGTCTC
Organism: Rhinolophus ferrumequinum; assembly: GCF_004115265.2. Lineage (NCBI taxonomy): Eukaryota > Metazoa > Chordata > Mammalia > Chiroptera > Rhinolophidae > Rhinolophus > Rhinolophus ferrumequinum. Next base: position 42,348,591 of record NC_046306.1, read on the forward strand.
AGCAAGAAGGCAAGGCCAACTGGATCCATAGTTTAAAGTAGTGCTTCCCAGGAAAACCCAAATGACTTCAGCTGACCAGCTGACTCTCCAACCAATGTGAAGACACATGAGCAACAATAAATAACTGTTATCTTAAGCCACTGAGTTTTAGAGGTAGCTTATTACACAGTCAAAACTAGTAGATATGTTGGCCAATCCTGGCTTAGGTTTTAGATCATAGCTGGATCTTTTCAATTCTTCTAGGTAGTCTTCTTGGATCTATCCCTTCCAAAACCCCAAGGCTGAGTTTGTTGCCACTCACACATCCTCCAACAGAGAACTTGTTGTGCTCTGTTGTGTCCTCCCTCCAGATCCCATGAAGGCACAGACCTCACCTGTTTTATCCACCACTGCATTGCTGATATATTTCCTTCATTTACTTAGGAAATCCCTCTTGAGTATTTACCAAGTTCCAGGCACTGTCCTAGTGATAGACAAAGCCCCTGCCCTAATGGAGCTTACATTCTACTGAGAGAGATAGGAGAGAATATACACATTCACATAAACAATACTCGTATATACACCCCCCCCCCACACACACACACATATAGTAGTGAATAGGAAAATCAAGTAGTAAATTAAAATAAATAGAAAGGAAGTTCTGGAGACATGATATTTTGGACAGGGTAGGAAGCATCGATACAGGTATGTTGCTAGATTTGCTCACTGTGAAAATGTGTAATTCTTTTTCTTATTGCATCTATTTTCTCCCTGAGGTAAGAAAACACAGTCAACAATGCTCTGCTTGATGAGTAATTTACTGAATGAGTTAGTAAATGGGTTTCAAGTTTAATGTGAAGTATATTCTTGCAGGTAGAAAAAGAACAGGTAAGGAGATAATGAGTGAGAGGTGAGAACATTGATTTTAGGGAAAACTTAAAGAAAAAAGCTGTGCGCTTGTAGCTACTCAGGAAATTCACAGAACAGCTCCTTGAAAGGTGGAAGAAGCAGGAAGTGATAAATAAAGAACGGAGTAAGTTGAAATAGATGTGGAATTTGTTTTATAACTATCTCTGGACCCAGTTTATTCTAATCTAGAACATATTGGTTGCAAGAAAGAGAAACACTTTTGGATCCATTCAGGAATATAGACAGGGAGGAGATCCAGAAAACTTATGGGAACAGCTGAGCCAGAGGAAGTAGGGCCAGGAGAGCTATCAGAAACCAAGGCTGGTACCATCTCCTCTTCCTTTTCTCCTCTCCCATAGGTGTACACTTGCCTCTCTGCTCACCTCATCTGTTCTTTTCCCCTTTTTGCAGTCAATTTCCTTTGCTAACATGTAAGGCCCAATGGAAGAACCACAGCCTAGTTTATAAGACCCATGGTCTCTCATACTCACCACTGACATGGTCCTGCTATCAGAGTCCCTTACTTCTTCAGGGAGAGAGACACTCTGGTTCAACTCAGTCCATTGACTGTTCTTCTTAGGATTGAATGACCACACTGGTAATTGCAATTAGCTATTGCAAGGGGATAGCTAGGTTCTATGATCTGTAGAATGCTCCTTCTGAGAGCTGTGGGCAGGACAGGTCCATCTCAGGCCATGTCTGGTGGAAGTCACTCCTGACACCTTCACTTTTGTAGGCTCTCAAAGATCTCATAAAGTTGTAGAAAATATAAATTTTGTAATAAAGTAGAACTAGATCTTCATTTCATTCCCATTAAATTCATCTTACAGAAATTAACTTTTTAATGTTACCCATTTTTTTTTTTTTTTTTTCACATGACAATTCTGTGCCAATTGAGGGAAAAATTTGAAAAAATTATATCCAATGCTGACCTGAAATAAATACAGACCAGGAGTCATGTTCTCTTTGGATATAAACCAAAGGCCATCTCTACTGTCATTGGTTTTAGAAAACAAGTGTTTCCATGATCTCAATAAATGTATAATGAAAATACAATGGAATTCTAATTCCAAAGACTTGCATTCAAATTTTGGCATGCCAATTACAAATTTTGCTATCCGGGCAAGGCCTGTATCTTCTCAAAGCCTCTGTTTCCACATGTAAAAGAGAACAAACAACACCAAGTAGAATTCTCTGAGCATTAAATGCATGAATATACGATGAATGCAAATGTTTTGGTAAACCTTAAAGTGCAATATATATGTTATTTTACTGCAAATGAGTACATATGTCTGCTCACCAAAGTGTTTTCATTTACAAACCAACAGAGATTGTACTGTACTTTTGTGGAAAGAGCTTATCGTGAGATAGATATATTTCAAGAACAGGATATATCTTGGTTTTCTCTTAAAATTTTATACTTGTGAATAAGTTGGAATCTGCACAGAATAAAGAATCAGTATTATAGTAAAATATTGAACAGCCAATTGAAGGTCTTTAATATTTTATAACATTTGAGAAATGATTTATATAGGTGAAAATGGTGATGCTTATGATTAACTACACATATTTTTGACTCTAAGTTTTCTGTGTGCTTAATAAAAAACTTTTTTTCTATATGTGCTGGAGAATGTAGAGGTCCTAGGGAAAAAAAATACTCATGTCTTCATTTGGAGTTCAGTTATTTTCACACAGGTCTGGCCAGTGGATGGGAAGGCCCAGACAAGCCAAATCTCATGAAGGGAAGGCAAGAGCTCTGAAAGAAATTTCACCAATGGGAAGAAGCTTGGCAAGTTTAGCCAGACACAGCTACAGGAGTGTTGTTAAAGTAGTATATCTGTTCCAAGAACTTTGTTACAGCTAACATGTGGATCTGATCCAAACCAATGACTCAGGTGGCATATATGTGTTCCAGGGATAAAGGAACTGTAGATGTGAACAGAAAAAAGTCAGTTCATTCAACTCTGCAACACTGTGGGGCCCAAGTGATGTTGCTGTGGGAACCCAGAGTGTAACACATTCCTTCTCTTGCTGTATAAGACACTGCTGAACTATCATGATGCCAGGAGTCCTGAGTGGTTGATGGCCTCATACATCTTTAGGTATCTACACTGCAACAGGAGCATTTTAGGGACAATAAGGACCAATTTGTGAGTACATTTGAAGTACAGGGACTTTCAATGCCAGTGAGGATGTGGAAGCTTGGAGTTCACAATGGTAATTATCATTGTCACTGGGATCTCAGGTTTACCATGTAGACAAGTGTGGCTTATGCATATTTAGATAACATTAAAAGAATTTTAGGTTGCATACAGCCAAAACAAAAAGAATCTAAACAGTTGAAGAGCCTCTCTTGACTGGATGAATAGCATCATCTTATTACCAAGCTTCCATTTCTTATTAGTATGTCAGGATGTGCAGATGCCCAGAAGCATAATGATGAAACGACTGCCACTCTCAGGCTGTGTGACATTCTGTAGGCAGGCCCTTGGAAAATCATGAAGGAAAGTCTTGTAGGGAAGTTTTTCTGCCATAATGGAAAGGGGTCAGAAGGGGACAGTCAAGTCAGTATGTGCCTGTGTGACAAGAATTAAAAGCAATGTGAGAGAAGGACTGGAAATTCAGCAGAAGGAGGTTATTGTAAGGGTGGTCAATCCAAGGCCTTTTGAAGTAACCTAAGGCAGGAAAGAGGGTCAGGCCCTATGGGTTAGGGGAGGCTACTTGGGAATGAAGCTGGCAGGAAGGAAAGCAGAGTGAGAGCAAGAATGAGAAGATGGCCCTCCAGTGTGTCTTTGGAGCCAAGGATTCAGCCATGTCTGATGGAAGCTCCAGCATGGGACTTTTTAAGATTTTCCATGAGACAATACATTCCTTTTTATTCCCATTAAAACCTGTTTAGTTTGGTTTTTATCATTTTCTCCCAAAAGAGGTCTAAGTAATATGGACTTGATATGACTGCAGGTCCTCATGGAGTCCTGTCTATTGATAAAATGCATTTCTGAAAGTGGATAGGATTAGGGCTGACTTATTGAGCTGAACAGATTGTGTGTACTGCAATGTGGCCCTGGGTGGGCTCCACACAGCAAATGGTGCACAAAGTTCAACTCTTATAGCAAGGCAGTGAGAAATGGAGAACTTGGTGGATCCCTTACTGTGTGAGGTGCACTTGGGGCTTGGCAACCAGAGCAGTATAATTTAGGCTATGAATTTTGAGACCATAATGCCCAGTCTCCTCTGAGGGTGGTTATTTTGATGGGGCATGAGTAGAAGACAGAAGGAACAGGCTTGAGTCTGCCACTGGAATCCACACTTTGCAGAGAAATGTGGAGAAAGCAGCACATTCCCCACACCTCTTACTCCCATGTCTGTATTCTCAGGTGTCTCAGTGGGACTCTAGGCCAGAGTTGAGGCCAGGTTCATTGTTTTCAGTGATGACTTGAGTCCATTTCATAACTGATTCCCAGAACTTAATCTGAATTTCATTTATCACTATGCATTGAACTCCTACTGGGTGCCAGACAGAAGTTATTTGAGATACCCTCAATTTACCTATAATCTAGGGGTCAAATATGGCAATAGGCATGACTAGAACAATGTGATATTAAGGATGGAGCAGAAAAACAATAATTCAAAATACTGCTGACATATCAGTAACAATGGAGGCCAGAAGACAGTGAAACATCTTTGAGGTGCCAAAAGGAAAAAAAAAAAAAAAACAAAAGAAAAACAAACAACTACAAAAGCAGAGTTTTATATCCAGCAAAACATCTTTCAAGAATGAAGGCAAAATAAAGACATCTTAAAATAAAAGAATCAACCTCCAGCTGACCTATACTAAAAGACAGTCTTCAGGCTGAAGGGAAATGATACCAGATAGAAGCTCACATCTGCAGGAAGAAAGAAATAATTCTATAAATAATAAGTATATGGGTAAATATATAAAAGTCTATTTTATTCTTAATTTATTCAAAATACATGTTACTATCTAAAGTGGGGGTTGGGAAAGTACTGCCTGAAGGCCAAATTCAGCCCACTGCTTATTTGGTAAATAAAGTGTTTTTGGAGCACATTCATACCTATTCCTTCATATATAATTTAGAGCTGCTGCTGTGCTATAACAGCATAGCTGAGTAGTTGTGACATAAATTGCACAACCCCAGAGCCTAAAAATATTTATGATCTGGCTCTTCATAGAAAAAGCTTGCCAACCCCTGGTTTGAAGCAAAAATTGTAACATTGAGGGCTTATAACACATGTAGATATAATACATATGACAACCAGATGGAACTTTGTGGTGGCAAGGCTCTCATAGTCCATGCAAAGTGTTCTAGCTCTTATTGACAGTGAGAAGTTAGGGATGTGTATTTTAATCTCTAGAAAAACTACTAAATTATAATGCTAAGAGGTATAGCTATAAAGCAAATAGATAAATTAAAAATGAAATCCTAATATTGAAGAAAGGAATCTCAAAGGCCATTTTGTTCAATGAGCAGTCACATGTTAACAGTCCCACTTATGTCTTTTTTAGTGGCATCCAGTTTTTGTCTGAACCACCTGTGAATGCTCACCACCCCTGAAATAATTAGATATAAAAGGAGGAGTATGTTTGATTATTAATAAAAATGTTTTATTGGAAAATAGACACATAGAACTAATTTCTTGATTTTCCAACTTTCTATTTCCTTCTTTGACACTTGGCAAATCTGATAAAGACATCGAGTACCTGCTGGGATAATTTACTGTCTTCTTGTTTGTTTTGGGTTCAGGCCCCAGATGACCCATAAAAAGTTGTGGCTCTCCTGGGAGAATGGAATAATAAAGTACAGACCTTCTTGAAAGTCTTTTCTTATTTTTCAAATGTGCTTTAGTTATTTATCATCACCTGATACATGAAATATTTTTTAAAAGATGTGCTCTAATTCTCATCAAGTTGGAAGACTTTTCTTTCTCTTTTTGTAAGAATATGCTAGGAAAATTGCAATTTACAATTTTAGTTTATGGTTTTTAGTCAATTAAATAATATTTTACATGCTTTATAAATTCAAAAGTCAATTCCTCTTTAATAGCTTTTAATGAATTCTCATAAAATAAGTCATTAGAATATGTTGTGGAAGCCCGTTATACAACAGAACTTGTAAATTATTTTCAGGTTTCTTGTATTAATAAGAGTTATAAAAGGGATTCATGGTTTTATAAAAAGTTTTTTCTCTGCTCAGGTCAAATGATGCTCAAATGACAACCCTGATAGGGTTATTTCACTGGATATGTTTCCCTTTAATTCCTAAAGGTCAAGGTTCAATTTCCCTTCCATAAAAAATGAGTTTTTAATAAAAGTTAGTACAATGAAATTTCCAACAATTATTTTCAAGTCAGCCAGCTATCAACATTCTTCTTGAAGCTACATTGCATCTCTGAGCAGTTTAGAGACATATTTTAGCTTTCATTGAAGTGCCATTGGGGAAACCTCAGGCTCTTTTAGTGACCATACAGCACAGTCACATTACAAGATACACAACTCATGACTTACTGCCCAGCTAAAGCTTATTTTATCATTCTCATAATTAATTCTAAACTCTTTTATCCATAAAATAACATGTTTTATGAGTAAAACTTCCAGCTTTCTGCCTCATTAGAAATGATATGATTTCCACAAAATGTTATGTTGTGTTGTGTTCTTTTCCAATCTGTTTCTGGAAAACTTTCCACAAGACTGAGATGGTTCCTTTAGTTAAATGAGTACAGAATCAAGAGTGAGTATTCAAATAAGTACTTTATTGAATGACTGACACTGGTGTTAGAGTTTAAGTGGATTTGACTTTTCATTATAATTCAGCCATTTGGTAGCAGTAGCTGGGAGTCTGAGCTTCAAACAAAGTTGAAATAGGCACCTGAGGGAAATATCTCTTTACAAGGATTTCTTCACAGACCTTGGCCTGCAACATCACTGAACTCCCCAACGTGCCACAAGTGGATGCAGACAGGCTCAACCGAAGGAATCCAATGCCTACAACACAAGGAAAACCTGAGTCTCTCTGGGAAACACTGTACATGGAGTATTTGTGTTGCTGTCATATGGCATTTAGACTAGAGATTTGAAGAAGTTCAATTGCTTCCCTAAAACCAAACCAGACATGCTGCATGGTTGGTGTGAACCAGTGTGCAAGCAGCTGTAGTTTTCCTTTCTTTAAAATAACTTCCAAAGATTTCTCAAAACTTCCAGTAGCATTGCATATTAACATTAACTAAACTGCTTCAGACTCTGCCATTTATTTCTAAGAATTAATAATGTAATATTATTATTAGCAAATAAACTAGGTACTTTATAAGAACTATACTATTTAGTTCTTACTTCCTTATAATGGAAGTAGTAATATTATCCCCATTTTAAACTGAGGCATAGAGTAACCAAGGAAGTTGTCCAAGATCACAGAGTTTGTGACAGCATTCATATTTAAATGCAGGAAGCCTGATTCTGGAGTCCGCCTTCTTAACCATTATATAGTTGGCCAAAATTATGAAGCCTTCCACAAGTTTATGTCTAAATATTATAATATTTATATTCAATCGATGATTGGTTATAATGCAACTATTAGTGAACAGAGAAGGCATGGAGTAAAAGGGAACTGCTGTCCTCAACTTCTACATGTCCAATGTGCAATTTGTTTAATGATAATTTAAACTGTAGTGGTATTTCCTCGTAGAGTCCCTGGGATCCATAGTTACATCTGCTTCCCAACATCAGAGACTTCCTTTACAGGGGCTTACAGAAATTCTAACAGTATTTACTGAATGCTTCTGATGAATCGCTTGGAAATGTAGAAGATTAAAATATGAATAAGGAAAATCCCTGTCCTTCAGGCACTTAGGCTATAGCAAGGAGAGAGAGAGGTCAACCCAAGTAATCACTGGGGTCCAAGCAAAGTGCAAGGGGAGTACAAAAAAAAATGTGATTGAAGTTTTCTGTGGCAATCTGGGGATGCTGCCTGGAGCAGGTAAGATTTGTATAAGGCTTTGAACAACAGAATGAGTGGGACTTTGAAAGGCAAACAATAGCCAGTGTCAGTGAAATAAGAAAAGCATTGGACTAGGAGTATAAATAGGAATGAAAAAATCCAAGCTATCCAGTGACCTCATCAAAATGGCAGCGTCAGGTGAGCCTCTGGAAATCTCCCCTAGAATTCACAACAAATCGAACAACTCTACTCCACAAAGGGCTCCCTGCACAGCAGACAGGCAAGACGAAGAGGCTCACTGATGAATTCACCTAAAGGTGGGCAAATTGCGCGAGCGGGGGAGGAGGGAAGGTAGAAGTGTGGAGACGGAGCCGCACAGGTACAGGACGCAGACCTAGCTCAGTGCTCCGAGCTCACTGCATCCCAGAACTACTGCCACTGTGGGAGAGGGAAGAACTCGAACTGCTAGGGCTCCATTTATGGCCTACAGGGATGAGGGGACAGCATATAACATGGCTGAACCCAACGCTCATGGCAGAGACCTCAGAGTAAAGACTGAGGGAAGAAGGCTGAAAACCGTGGTTTAAGCCCTCACTGCTGCAGAGAATGGAAGCCTTAGGCACTGAGACTAGCTGCACACTCCCTACATTCCCAGAGCTTGGCCCGCCCCAACCTGCCCAGTGCTAGAAGTGGAACAGTAGCAGTGTCAGATCAAAAGAACAGAATATTTGCAGTTCTGAGAACTCTGGTCCTCAGACACAGATTCACAGCCCAACTAGTTTCAGCAAAGGGGAAGGAGCTGTGGAAGCAGGACTTGTTGTGGTGGTGGTCGCCACCATTACTCTGGGCCAATTCTCACAACTAACCCCACCCCTGTCCCCACCTATCTGGGTGGATCTCTGCAGGAGTAAACAGAACTGTTGAAACACACGGGCTCTGAATCTGGTTCAGGAAGAGTTTGGACTTCAAAAGCTCTCCACATCCCCACAGGGATGCGGTGCCCTATGACCCAGGTGAACTGTTAATAGAGGAGAACCCCGCCTTCCAGGGAACCCCGCCTTCCTATTTTGTGAGAAGCTAGAATAGTGCAGAGAAAACATAACACAGCAGTGTGAGAGAGAGAAAAAGGCTGCAATCGGAGAGAAAATAAAGCATTCTACCAACAAGTACTGGAAAACAAAAGAAAGACCACTTCCTATCAACTTGTTGCAGAAGCCATTCCTATAGATGTCTAGGAAGAGAAATAATAAATCAGTAATTGCCATGAATAACCAAGGCAACAAGACAGCTCAGAAAGAAAGTAAAAAGTCTCCAGAAAATGAACTCTAAGATGTGGAAATATGTGACTTCAATGACAGAGAATTCAAGATTGCAGTTCTGAAAAAACTTAACGAGATGCAAGAAAACACAGAAAGGCAGTTTAATGAACTCAGAAACACAATCAAAGAACAACATGAACGTTTTACCAAAGAGATTGAAATTTTAAAAAAGAACCAAATAGAATTTCTGGAGATTAAGAACTTAATAGAAGAAATGAAGAATGAAATAGCCAGGATAGGTAGTAGAGTTGACCAGATGGAGGAAAGAATCAGTGACATCGAAGATAGAAACCTGGAAATGACACGGATGGAAGAAGAAAGAGACTTGAGACTTAAAAGAAATGAAAGAACTCTACAAGAACTTTCTGACTCCATCAGAAAGAGCAATATAAAAATAATGGGCATAGTAGAAGGAGAAGAAAGAGACAAGGAAACAGAGAGTATATTCAAACAAACTTCCCAAACTTGTGGAAAGAACTGGATCCTCGAATCCAAGAAGCAAATAGATCACCTAATTACTTCAACCCCAACAGGCCTTCTCCCAGGCACATTGTATTGAAGCTGTCAAAAATCAACGACAAAGAAAGAATCCTCAAGGCAGCCAGGGAAAAGAAGACGGTAACCTACAAAGGAAAGCCCATTAGATTATCATCAGATTTCTCAGCAGAAACTCTACAAGCCAGGAGGGAGTGAAACCAAATATCCAAACTATTGAAAGAGAGAAATTATGAGCCAAGAAAAATATACCCAGCAAAGATATCCTTTATATATGAAAGAGGAATAAAGACCTTTCCAGACATACAGAAGCTGAGGGAATTTTCTAATACACGACCTGCACTACAAGAAATACTAACGGAGGCTATTTGACCACCATCAACAGGGACAATTTGTGGCAACCAAAACATAAAAAGGGGAAGAGTAAAGGCCTCTAACAGAATATGGGAATGGAGAAAGTAGGCATGCTGAAGAAAATGGAATACTCTAAATATCAAACTTTCTTTTACATAAACTTAAGGGAAACCACTCAAAAAAAAAAAAAATCCAGAACTGAAATATGTACTGTAATAAAAGAAGAAACATAGGGAAACAACATAGAATACCACCATACAGAAACAATGGACAACAACAAAAAGGCAAAGAAAACATGGAGACACAGTCTTACCAGAAAACTAGGAATGATAGGAATTCCTCACATATCAATAATCATCCTAAATGTAAATGGACTGAACTTACCAATAAAAAGGCACAGAGTAGCAGATTGGATCAAAAAACTAACCCAACCATATGCTTTCCCCAAGAGACACATATCAGCTACAAGGACAAGCATAGACTCAAAGTGAAAGGGTGGAAATTGACACTCCAAGCAAATGGTACCCAGAGAAAATCAGGTGTAGCCATAATGATATCAGATGAAACAGACTTCAGAGTGAAAAAGATAACAAGAGACAAAGATGGACATTTCATAATGGTAAAGGGGACTATACAACAAGAAGATATAACAGTCATCAATATTTATTCCCCCAATCAGGGAGCACCGAAATATACCAAGCAACTACTAACAGAACTAAAGGGAGAAACTGACCAAAACACAATTATACTAGGGGACCTATATGCGTCATTGACAGCTATGGATAGATCATCCAAACAGAAAATAAATAATAAAATAGCAGCCCTAAATAACACATTAGATGAAATGGACATAATTGACATTTATACAGCACTTCATCCTAAAACATCAGACTGTACATTTTTTTCCAGTGTACATGGAACATTCTCAAGGATAGACCATATATTGGGACATAAAACTAACCTCAGCAAATATAAGAAGATTGAAATCATACCAAGATTATTCTCTGATCACAAGACTTTGAAATTAGATATCAACTGCAAAAGAAAGCAAGAAAAACCACAAATACATGGAGATTAAACAACATACGTTTAAAGAACGACCGGGTAAAAGAAGAAATTAGAGGAGAGATCAAAAGATACATAGAAACAAATGACAATGAAAATACATCCTACCAAAATTTTTGGGATGCAGTGAAAGCAGTTTTAAGAGGGAAATTTATATCATTACGGGCCTGTCTCAAGAAACAAGAAAAATCCAAAATAAATAACCTCATGTTACACCTTAAAGAACTAGAAAAAGTAGAACAAATGAAACCTAAGGTCAGCAGAAGAAAGGAAATAATAAAAATTAGAGAGCAGAACTAAATAAAATAGAGAACAAAAAGATAATAGAAAAAATTAATGTGACAAAGAGCTGGTTCTTTGAAAAGATTAAACAAAATTGACAAAGCCTTGGCTAGGCTCACTAAGATAAAAAGGGAAGACACTAATTAACAAAATCAGAAATGAAAAAGGGGAAGTTATCACGGAGGCCTCAGAAATACAAAGGATCATCCAAGAATACTATGAAGGAGTATATGCCACCAAATTCAATAACCTAGAAGAAATGGACAAGTTCTTAGAAACATACAGCCTTCCAAGGCTGAATTATGAAGAACTGGAAAATCTAAACAGACCGATCACCAGTAACGAAATTGAATCAGTCATCCAAAACCTTCCTAAAAGCAAAAGTCTGGGACCAGATGGCTTCACTAGTGAATTCTACCAAACCTTCAATCCTGCTCAAACTCTTCCAAAAAATTGAAGAAGAGACAGTACTCCCTAACTCATTTTATGAGGCCAACATTACCCTGATACCAAAACCTGGTAAGGAAAACACACACACAAAAAGAACTACAGACCAATATCTCTGATGAATACAGATGCAAAAATCCTAAACAAAATTCTAGCAAATCAAATGCAACGATGCATATAAAGATTATTCATCATAACTAACTGGGGTTCATCCCAGGGGCACAAGGATTGTTCAACACATGCAAATCCATCAATGTGATCCATCACATAAACAAAATAGAGGACAAAAATCATATGATTATATCAATTGATGCAGAAAAAGCATTTGACAAGATACAACATCCATTTATGATTAAAACACTTAATAAAATAGGTATAGAAGGAAAATACCTTAACATAATAAAGGCCATATATGACAAACCCTCAGCAAATCTCATAATTAATTGTGAAAAACTGAAGCCCTTTTCTCTACTTTCAGGAACATGACAGGGCTGTTCCCTGTCACCTCTGCTTTTCAACATAGTGTTGGAAGTCCTCGCCAGAGCAATCAGGCAAGAGAAAGAAATAAAAGGCATCCACATTGGGAATGAAGAAGTTAAATTGTCACTCTTTGCAGATGACATGATGCTGTATATAGAAAACCCTAAAGACTCCACCGAAAAGCTGTTAGAAACAATCAAAGAATACAGTAAATTTGCTGGCTGCAAAATCAACGTACAAAAGTCTATAGCATTTCTATATACTTAAAATGAAATCTCAGAAAAAGAAATACAAAAAACAATTCCTTTTGCAATTGCAGCAAAAAGAATAAAATACCTAGGAATAAACTTAACCAAGGATGTGAAAGACCTATATGCTGAAAACTACAAGACATTTTTAAAAGAAATTGAAGAAGACACAAAGAAATGAAAAAACATTCCGTGCTCAACATAGTTAAAATGGCCATATTACCCAAAGCAATATACAGATTTAATGCAATCCTCATCAAAATCCCAATGGCATTTTTTAAATAAATAGAACAGAAAATCATCAGATTTGTTTGGAACCCCAAAAGACCCTAAATAGCCAAAGCAATCTTAAGAAAAAAGAACAATGCTGGAGGTATCACACTCCCTGACTTTAGGTTGTACTACAGTGCAACAATAATCAAACAGCATGGTATTGGCAGAAAAACAGACACATAGACCAATGGAATAGAATTGAGAACCCATAAATAAAACCACATAAATATGGACAGATATTTTATGACAAAGAAGCAAAAACATACAATGGAGAAAAGACAGCCTCTTCAATCAATGGTGCTGAGAGAATTCGAAAGCCATGTGCAAAAGAATGAAACTGGACTGCTATCTCTCACCATGTACCAAAATTAATTCAAAATGGATCAAAGACTTAAGCATAAGACCTGAAACAATAAACTGCATAGAAGAAAACATAGGTACTAAACTTATGGATCTTGGGTTCAAAGAACATTTTATGAATTTGACTCCAAAGGCAAGGGAAGTAAAAGCTAAAATAAACGAATGGGACTATATGAAACTTAAAAGCTTCTGCACAGCAAAAGAATCATCAACAAAATAAAAAGGCAACCAACTAAATGGGAGAAGATTTTTGCAAACAGTGCCTCCGATTAGGGGCTAATATCCAAAATATACAAGGAACTCATGCAACTCAACAACAAAAAAACAAACAACCCAATTGAAAAATGGGCAGAGGACCTGAAGAGACATTTCTCCAAAGAGGACATACAAATGGCAAATAGACATATGAAAAAATGCACAACATCACTAATCATCAGAGAAATGCAAATAAAAACCACAATGAGATATCACCTCACCCCAGTTAGAATGGCTATCATCAACAAGACAAATAGTAACAAGTGTTGGAGAGGCTGTGGAGAAAAAGGAACCCTCATACACTGTTGGTGGGAATGCAAACTGGTGCAACTGCTATGGAAGGCAGCGTGGAGGTTCCTCAAAAAATTAAAAATAGAATTACTGTATGACCCAGCAATCCCACTCCTAGGTATCTACCCCAAAAATCTGAAAACATTTATCCATAAAGACACGTGTGGTCCAATGTTCATTGCAGCTTTATTTACGGTGGCCAAGACATGGAAACAACCAAAATGTCCTTCGGTAGATGGATGGATAAAGAAGTTGTGGTATATATACACAATGGAATACTACTCGGAGGTAAGAAAAGATGAAATAGGACCATTTGTGACAACATGGATGGATCTTGAGAATATAATGCTAAGTGAAATAAGTCAGACAGAAAAAGCAGAGAACAATATGATTTCACTGATATGTGGTATATAAACGAAAAACAACACAAGAACAAGACAAACAAATGAGAAACAAAAACTCATAGACACAGACAATAGTTGAGTGGTTACCAGAGGGTAAGGGGGGAGGGGGTGGTAGATGAGGGTAAGGGGGATCAAATACGTGGTGATGGAAGGAGAACTGACTCTGGGTGGTGAACACACAATGGGATTTATATATGATGTAATATAGAATTTTATACCTGAAATCTCTGTAACTTTACTAACAATTGTCACCCCAATAAACTTAAATTAAAAATAAAAAGAAAGATAAACCTATCAAAGAAAAAAAAATCCAAGCTTATTTAAAGCTCTGTCAGTTGTCATTTGATTATCCTTGGTCGAATCATTCAATTTCTTTATGCTTAAATTTTTCCAGCTGGAGAATTTAGACTACGTTTTGGAGTTCTAGTAAGAATAAAATGAGATACATACATCTCATTTTATATAGATATATAGATATATTTTATTTAAATATATATATTAATTAAAGTTTATTGGGGTGTGATAATGGTTAGTAAATTTACATAGGTTTCAGGTTTACAATTTTGTAATATATCATCTATTTATCACATTGTGTGTTCACCACCCAGAGTCAGTTCTCCTTCCATCACCATATATTTGATCTTTTTTACCCTCTTATTTTGAGAATAATTTCTTAGTGAAGAGGCTATGAAATACTGACTCTATACTGATTATTAAATTGTTAGAAACAGTGTTTAAGAAAAAGACAACAGTTTGGTTGTTTCCATGTCTTGGCCACCGTAATTAAAGCTGTAATGAACATTGGAGCACATATATCTTTATGAATAAAGTGTCCTTCAATAGATGATTGGGTAAAGAAGTTGTGGTATATACACACAATGGAATACTATTCTGCCATGAGTAAAGATGAAATAGTGCCATTTACAACAATATGGATGGATATTGAGACTATAATGCTATGTGTCATAAGTCAGACAGAAAAAGTCGAGAACCATGATTTCACTGATATTTGGTATATAAAAGTTAAAACAACAAAAGAACAAGACAAACATATGAGAAACAAAAACTCATAGACACAGACAGTAGTTTAGTGGTGACCATAAGGTAAGGGGTGTTGGGGCCGGTAGATGAGGGAAAACGGGATCAAATATACAGTGATGGAAAGAGAATTGACTCTGGGTGGTGAACACACAATGTGATATATATATAGATGATGTATTACAGAATTGTACACTTGAAACCTATGTAACTTTACTAACAATTGTCACCCCAATAAACTTTAATTTTTTAAAAAATGAAAGAAAATAATGAGCTCTAAAATTAATTTTAAGAAGGATGGACTTGTAGAGAACTGTTTTCCACCGCAGTATGCTAAGGTTAAGCTATTCCCTTGAAAACCTGTAAAAGTGACTCCAAAATCCCATACCATGATTCCCCAAAAATAAGACCTAGCCGGACAATCAGCTCTAATGCATCTTTTGGAGCAAAAATTAATATAAGACCTTATTAATATAAGGTCTTATAGTAAAATAAGACCTGGTCTTATATAATATAATATATATTACATTATATAATATAATATAATAATACTGGGTCTTATATTAATTTTTGCCCAAAAGACGCATTAGAGCTGATGGTCCAACTAGGTCTTTTTTTGGGGGGAAACACAGTATAAGTAACATATAAAAAAGGAAAGAAAAGAAAAATACCAGAATGAGCAAAGGCATACAACAAGCACTTTATAAATATTTCTCTAATAAATGCATGAAAATATCTATTTATTGAAAATTTTTTATTTCCTGGACCCTTTGCTCATACTGTCTCATTTAATTCTGACAGTGACCATGCAGACTTTGAGTGGGTGACTTAACATTTCTGTCTTATTTATTAATTTATAAGAAGTGGTTAATATCCCTAATTTGCATGGCTACAATAAATATTAATTGGTATAATATGTGTAGAGTGTGACAGGATCTGGCTCGTAGCAGGCGTTTGGGAAATGTATGCTGATTATCATCTATCTATCTAATCTATCAATTTTCATCTATTTATCTTCAATGAACATTTAACTCAGCCCTTGATTCAGACCCTTGATTTTGCCATTTAACTAATAATTAAACCATTTGCTATCCTTCCAGTTTACAGACTACATTAACAGTGTAGGGAAGACTTTTCTTTGGTCTAAATCTTGCCTCAGTATATCCTCATGTGCTCTTGATTATATTATTAACCTCCTTATCTCAGCTTCTTCATCTGTGAGTGGGCCTCAAAATAGGACCCATGTCATTGTAACTGTGGTGAGAAGTAAACAACTTCATAACTGTAATGTACTTAGAACAGTGCTTAGAACATATTGAAGACCTCATAATTGGTTATCTATCTTAGTCACTATCACTTCAGTCTAAGACACTCATCACTATATGACTCTGTGGTCAGTTCTACCTGCACACGCTCTGTCTTTTTCCATACTTGCCCCTCTAAATTCCTTTCTCTACCAAAAGTCAAAGCAATCTTTTAAGAAATGAAAGTCTCGAGAACCATATGACTTCACTCATATATAGGATATAAAACTGAAAGCAACAAATGAACAAGACAAACAAAAACTCAAAGAAACAGACAACAGTTTAGTGGGTACCAGAGGGTAAGGGGTTGGGTATGATGGAACTGGCAACCTTGGTGTTATTAGCACCATGCTGGAACCAACTGAGCTAATTGGCCACCCCATCATAATTGCCGTATACCAGAAGCAACCTGTGACACAGAGCATTGTCGTGATGGAGGATGATTTACTTCATACTTTAAAACACACCTTCTCTCAACCATAGCTCACATCTGACTGACTGCACTGAACAAGTTGAAACTTGTCACACACTGTTACTAAGGTTCACTGCACCACTTCCAGTATTGAAGATCCCTGCCTTTCCATTGGATAGCACTCGGCAGCAGCATTCGCCATATTTGTATTTAGGTGCTCCTATGTTGGGTGCATAGATGTTTATTAGGGTTATGTCTTTTTGTTGGATTGATCCCTTTATTATTATGTAGTGCCCTGCTTTGTCTTTTATTATAGTCTCAAAGTCTATTTTGTCCAATATAAGTATTGCTTCCCCAGTTTTCTTCTCATTTCCATTTGTGTGAAATATCCTATTCTATCCCTTTATTTTCAGTCTATTTGTGTCTTTTGATTTGAGGTGGGTTTCTAGTAAACAGCATATGCATGGGTCTTGTTTTCTTATCCAGTCTGCTACCCCATGTCTTTTGATTGGAACATTTAATCCGTTCGTATTTAAAGTGATTATTGATAATTATATAGTTATTGTCATTTTATTATTCATATTTTTGATCTTCATTAGTTTGTTTTCTCCTTTCTTCTGCTTAAAGAAGTCTTTAACATTTCCTGTAATACTGGATTGGTGGTAATGGATTCCTTTAGCTTTTTCATATCTGGGGAGCTCTTTTTCTCTCCTTCAATTTTAAATAATAGCCTTGCTGGGCAGAGTAATCTTGATTGTAGTCCCTTGTTTTTCATCACTTTGAATATTTCCTGCCATCCCCTTCTGGCAGCAAAGTTTCTGTTGAGAAATCAGCTGACAGTCTTAGGGACCTCTCTTATAAGTTACTTGTTGCCCTTCTCTTGTTGCTTTTAGGATTCTCTCTTTGTCTTTAACCTTTGGCATTTTGATTATAATTGGTCTTGGTGTAGGCCTGTTTAGGTTCATCTTGTTTGAGACTCTCTGTACTTCCTGGGCTTGTATGTCTATTTCATTCACCAGGTTAGGGAAATTTTCAGTCATTATTTCTTCAAATAGCTTCTCAGTCCCTTGCTCCATCTCTTCTCCATCTGGTACTCCTGTGATGTGAATGTTATTATGCTTGATGCTGTCCCACAGATTCCTTAAATTATCTTCATTGTTTTTTATTCTTTTTTCTTTTTGTTGTTCCGATTAGGTGAATTCTGCTACCTTGTCTTCTAAATCGCTGATTTGAATATCTGCTTCATCTAATCTGCTGTTGATTCCTTCTAGTGTATTCTTCCTTTCAGTTATTGTATTCTATATTCTGACTGGTTCCTTTTTATGGTTTCTATGTCTTTCTTTATGCTTGCTATCTCTTTGTTGAAATTCTCACTATGTTCCTTAAGCATTCGTATTATTTTTCAAAATTTATTTATTTATTTTATATTAGTTTCAAGTGTACAAAACAACACAATGTTTACACATTTACACCCCTCACAAAGTGATAACTACCTCTCCACCACCACCAGGTCTACTACGTCTCGGACATTGTATATAGCCGTTATAATACCATTGACTATATTCCCTATACTGCACTTTCCATCCCATGACTGTATCTATACATATATATTTAACTGCATTTGACATTCAATATTATTCTATTTCAGCTTCAGGTGTAGAGTGCAATGGTCAGGCATCTATACAATCTATGAAGTGATCCCCCTGATAAGTCCAGTACCCATTTGCACCCTAGATAAACTTTACAACATTATTAATTATATTCTCCATACTGTATTTCACATCCCTATGACTATTTTGTGACTACCAATTTGTACTTTCTAATCCCTTCACCTTCTCCCCCATCCCCCAAACTCCCTCCCATCTAGCAATCATCAGTATTTTAAACTCTTTCTCTGGTTGATTTGTTGCCTCCATTGCATTCAGTTCCATTTCTGGAGGTTTCCCTGTTCTTTTATTTGGGACTGTTTTTTGTTTCCTTATTCTAGCTGCTGCTCTATGTTTGCTCCTATGTATAAGGTAGATCTCCTATGTATCTCAGTATTTTCTGGGTGGTTTTTATGCAGTATGTGTCCTGTGTAGTCCTATTGCACAGTCTCCCTAATCTCCTGTGTGTGTGTGTTTCAGGAGTGTCCTTTGAGTGTTGTGTGTATTCTCCTGTGGTAGTTGAGCCTCAATTGCTTTTGGTGAATCACTGGGTGGGATTGACTCCCAGACTGACTAACTGTGAGGATTGGCTGAGGATGCCCAAACATAGTATATGAGTTCCTGTGTGGAAGTTGACCCCTCAGAGAAGGCTTTGCCCCTGCAGGCTACTGTGTCTGTTGACTCTCCCCTTTGTGTGTGCTGCTTGTGGGGTAACCAGGTAGTGCTTTGGTGTGATCTGAAGTTGGCTTCTGGGTGTGTTGTTTTTGGTGTCTCTTGGGCAGGGCTTCTGTGCAGGGCAATTTCTGCCTTGCCTGTTACCGACCCAAGGCTACCTGGTAGGAGCCTCAAAGCTATATGCAGTTGGCTGCTGCCTGTGCTGGACCTGGAGGCATGTGTGAATGGCCTCTCTGTGAACTGAGACCTACTGCCACCCATAGTGGGCCTGAGGCAGCTTAAGAAAAGGCCTATGTTCCCCTAGGTCTGTTGCCACCCATCAGGTGTCCTTAAGATCCAGCTGTTGAAAGAGCTTTCTTAGTTGTGTGTGCCAGTTTGGTTGACCCGATGTTGGGAGTGCCATCGGTGATGCAACGGTAGCTGAGCGGTGGAGTTCAAGGGAGTCATGACCAGTTGTTTTCACAAAGTTAATACAGATTCAGTTCTTACGCCAGTGCTTGGCCTGTGACCACCTTGCACAGTACCCCAAGAACACTGCAGCCAGCCACCACCTCAGGCTCGCAATTTCCCAAGAGCTGCCCCCAAGTGGTTGTGGCACAATTTTTGAGTCACTGTCCACCACCAAAATCTCTGCATGCCATTGTGGATTGTCCCCTTCTGTAAAAGATCTCCATGGCTTGTGGGGCAGGGCTGGCTGCCCAGAATGCCCCTGGCAGTGCAGCTCTAGGTGAGCGGTGTGGGGTTCCAGGGAGCTAAGGGGTATGGCCTGTGGTTTCTATAAAGTCAGTGCAGTCTCAACTTCCACACCAGTGCTGGGCCATGACAACCCCATAAAAACACTCCAGGAACAGTACGTCCAGCCACTCCCATCTCAGGCCCACCACCACCCATCTGCGCTGAGGCAAAGGTCTTGAGTTGCCACCCACCAGCAAACATTTCCTGGTACCATAGGCCCTCTGCCCACTTTAAACAGCAGCCCAGCAGTCAAAAGATTCCCAGGCAATGTAGCACCAGCTGTGCGTAAGGCAGGTGGGGACCCAGGACGTTACCAAGGCAGAGTGTACGCATGGATTTCACCAGACCAATGTTGTCCCACCCAGACTTGGCCCTTTGGGGGAGGGCTTAATCTTATGAAGATGGTACCCTCCTGTAAGCCACATGTATGTCAAGCTTCACACAGGGACAACAATGGCTCTTGTCCCTCCAGCTCTCACACTGAAGCCATTCAATTCAGTCCTTCCCCACATGTCTCTGGGCTTACCAAGCTGCTAACCCTCCATCAGAGACCAGGTGAGTGCCCTTGAGCAAGTATGTGTGCCAGCTTTACAAGAGGGCATCTGGGTTTCCAGCCACTTTCCATACCATCGGGAAGGACAGACAGAGTCCTCGCTGATTTTCACTGCCAGATGCTGTGGGAACTCCTCTTTCCAGCACAGGACCCCTGGGCTGGGGAGCCCAGCATGGGGCTATCTCTACTTCCAATATGTCCCTCCCAGTGTTCAACCTCTCTCTGTGGGTTTGGGGTCAGCCCATTTTGCGTCTCCTCCCCTCCTTCCAATCTCGATGTGGCCTCTTCTTTATATCTTTAGTTATAGGGGTTCTGTTCAACTAGTCTTCAGATGATTTCTGAGGTTGATTGTTCTATAATTTGTATTTTGGTGTCGTCCTGGGATGCAGTAGGCATAGCGTTTACCTAATCCTCCATCTTGGACCTCCAAGAAATGTCCAACACCAGTTTTTAAGATCAGCATTCTGGTGCTCCCTCTTTCTTCCCCTCTCACTGGCCTTTCCACACTTCCTTTTCCTCCTCCTCATCCTCATCATCACCATCACTATCCTTTATCAAGTTTTCTATGTACCAAAACTGACCTAAAGTGCTTTTTATTTATTAGCTCATCTGATATTCATGTCAATCTTAGGTAGCTCTACTATTTTTGTTTTACAGATAAATAAAACCCAAAACTGTAGTCTCAGGAAATGTCAATAACTTGCTCAAAGTCACTCATCTTGAAAGTGGCAGATCTGCGATTTCAGACCCAGATCTGCATGATTTCAAAGTTCACGGTCTCTACATATGGATCTCCCCTCCTCACCCTGTCCAAGATAGCTGATGATGACATATGTAAAACCATTGAGAGAAGCAGCACTTTATTTTTGATAAACGAATTAACTGTCAGTGGGAAAATATCATATTGAAAATTTGCCATGGATTATTTTCTTCACATTTTGCTTTGTATTCCTTTGGATAAAAGAGTTTTTGTGAGGGTAAGATAAATTACAATTGCCAAATGATTTTTTATTTCTATTATGAAGTGAAATAATCTTCCCCATTACCATTCTTTGTCAGGATCAGTAGAGAAAAGTTTGACTGAAAACTCTCCTATATCTTCCCTCTTAGTACAAAGAACCTTCAAAAAATAGTCTTAGGAAGTAGGATTATTTCTGTCAGAATTAGAAAGCTCCTTCAAGGGTTTGCATGCAGATCATTTTGAGATGTTCACTTGGTGATCTTGGACAGTCCACTTTACCTTCATCGACTTGCTTCCTCAGCTGCAAAATGATGTGGTAGGATGAAATGATGTCAAAGGTTTCCTTGAACAATGCAATTCTTAGCTTAAAGTCCAAGTTGGTACAGTGTAAAAACTATGTGGGATGTAATATAAGCTACGAGAACACTTCTTTGTCAGAGGAATGGGACATAAAGCCATGGTTTTGTGCCAACTCAACACCACAATGACAGCTTGTCAATTCAACAAAAATATCAATCAGTTTCATTAGATGTGCTGCAGCTCTTTCCGCATCTCTGAGGGTACAACGTCCATGTTTTCTTTTCTTTATATTCCAGAGCCTATAACAATGCTTAGCACATAATAAGTGCTCAATACACACTCACTAAATGAAACTTTGGCATTATCTGGCACATAATAAGTGCATTATAAAACTTTAATGTTTCAAATGAACTGAAATAGGTGGAAAAATGGATAGATGGCTAGAAATGACCTCCATCCTGGACTACGGGCTCAGAACAGAAATAACATTTAGAGATACTGTATTCCTTGATCCAGTGGAATCCTCATTTTTGCATAATTTGGATTACTTAGTGTTTTTTGCATGTTGAAATTGATGTGCCCTGGTCTCTTCCACACTGTTCTCTGGCATCACTGCACCAGGCTTACTGCAGCTGCAATCCTCAGTCATGCATTAATGTTCGCTCTTTGAAGACTTCAAGTCCCACTTTCTGATACTTTCTTAATTGCTTTCTCCTGGGGTTGGTGCATCTGTGAGCCACCCGTTTGCACACGGGAGCTCACATCATCTTCAGACATCGTGGCTGGCTTTTCTTTCCAAAAACACAGTCGCAGCAGTGTGAATATGTGAGTATGGAAGCCCAGATGGGGTTTCTCTGATGATGTTGTTTCATCCTAGGGATGGAAAAAAGCCAGGAGGAAATATGTGTCTCCTCAAGAGGGTGGCAGTGTGGATGACCACTGTGAGACTAAGGCCAGATATGTTGTCCAAATAACAGCAGTTCTAGCATTCTTGCATTTGAAAAGCATTTGTGTGGCAGCTAGAAACATTAGCGTGGCACTAAAAGGCAAGACCATCTTACAAAAATGATGTTTCTAGCTTTCCCACGACCTTTGTGAGGGGAATGCAAGATAAATTAATAATAAATAACAAAACAGGGGAAAAACCTGACAAGCCAACCTCCTAGGTCCCTCCAGTTAACTTCTTTGTTGCAAGACAAAGAGAAAAGACTTCTAATACCACAAACTGACATAAATTTGACAAACAAGTTTAAAGCTAACTGAGCTTTATGAGTTTACAATGGATTAATAGGATATTGGTATTTACTTGTCTTTTCCTCCCCAGATGAAATAGCACATTGTCCACCACCAAATCGACGCGAAGAAAGTCAGTCACCATGCCTATCTGCTAAATAGGGTATGTCATTTCATAGTCACTGTTATTGAAGCAGACATAAATGTGTGATAAAAATTATACCGAAAGAGAGAAATGCAATTATCAAGCAAATGCCACTTAATGAATCACCACGCTATGGTTTCAATGTAAACAAGTTCATAAGTTTATTACATGAGGACAAAAATCCTGTGCAAGTCATGAAACTCTTAATGCTTTTGCTTTAAAATATACATTTTGGGGAGTGTATTTCTTGGAAATGAAAGTAGCTTATTCAGAAAACTTTTCAAATATGTCAGAGTATAAACATCCCAGGGCTAAAAAATGTGCACCTCTTTGTAACTAGTTATTACAGCCATCAAATATAATCACACTGAGCTGTGGTTGCTGCCACATTTTTTAGTATGTGTGTCAACATAACTACAAGGGTAAGTGGTCTCTTGGCCGAAAAATGAGTGTGCATTATTTCTAAAACATGTAATATTTATAATTAATTTACATTTTGGCTCATATCAAGATGTTGACAGGTCAATAATATTGTTGCATTTATGGGGAATTCAAATTTGTGACTAATGTTTTTAAAGTACCCAAGCTCTGGCCTCACATCTTGGAGGTGAGAGGGCCGTGCCCCATGTTTCTCTCCTCTACCTGCAGAGGCTTTCGTGCCAGCATGTTTTCCCACACCTTGTTTACTGAGTCTGGGTGGGTTGGCCCAACTAATCTGGCCATTCTGTTTATGAGGTGAAGGTCACAGGTTTACCCACCCATGGACCCATGTAGTGTACAGAATTGAAGCCCTTGTCACCAGCACATTCAACATTCCCACCCCTTCTTGGGGAAGTGTGTCCTTGCTCACAACAACAATCAAGGGAGCCCGAGTGGATGGGTTATTATAAACTCAACATGGCTCCTGGAGGACCAATGTGTTGGCTGTCTCTGCTGCTGGGGGTTGGGAATGTTTGCTGCAGTCGTAACAAACAGCAAAATACACAACACTTTTGTTTCCTGTATGGATTGTTAAAGGCATTCGTAAGTGGTGTCAGAATGGGTAAATCGTTAATAATGGAAATGAAAAAGCATTCAATTGTTGTCTAGCAATGAGCACGGCCATGTAAGACCACAATAATTACCTTAATACTGGTTAGAAAACCCTAGAGGAATTAATTTATTAACAGAAGACAAGATGAACTTCATAATTCTCCAGGCAAGTTCTTCATGTACCATGGTAAATGGGGCTGAGAGTTTTAGGGGCACATTGAATATGCAGAAGAAATGTGTCACTGTAAAGTGTTAATGGAAGACTGGGATACTAGTGGCTTAAAAATGGAATGGAATTGTTTTTAAAGACAGTCTTTATCAAAGTTCTGTCACAACGATATCTAACATGCTGTTTACAATATTTATGTCATTACGAGCATATATTTTGATTTAATGTTCTGTCACCCCGATTGTTGAGATTACTAATCCAGTGCGTGTCAAAGTGGTGAGACCAGTTTTTGAAAATGTACAATCTATGGTGTATAGATCTGTGCTCCTGTTGCACATCACTAGTGTCCAGCTTACACCACATGCTATTCTCTTAAGTTTGGCAGTACCCAAACTAGTCTGCATTTCAATGATGAGTCCAGTGATAATGCACTCAGATGTTACAACAATGTCAAACTGCAATAAAAACCTCTAAGTGCATCTTACTGTTAACTGCTTACTTTGTTGCAAACCATTAGCAGGCAGATGACATCCTGGCACTAGTCACAGACTTACATAGCACTGTACAATTTACCACCTGCTTGATATCCTGAAAGTGTTCAGGAAAAGTATTGTGTGGATCCTAAAATGTTACTGGACAAGGGATGCCATTTTCAAAGTGGTGTTTTATGAAGATTTATTAATTTGATATTCAGTACTGAATAGTGATTGACTTTGAGGGAGGCAGGGAGTTCTCCTACCTGTAGTAAACTGGGTGAGAGTTTATAAAGAGCTAAAAGAACACAGTCTGTCATGAAGGTGGTGAATGGTAAACAAAGGTGTATTATCTTCTGTGCATCATCTATGCAGAGTGTTTTATAAATCAACAGAAGAATTCTAGGACTACCTACATAAATTGAGGGTAATACTTAATGGCTGCCAGAGGTTTCTCAGGAATCACAGACAGGTATGGGGTAATAGGGTATGACAGAGACAGAGACTGTGGTGAACTGGAGAACAATGCCTATTTAAAGGAGATAACACTCAACTTCAGATAAATCTTCTAATTTTCTTTTTTTAATGATTTTTTAAGATTAAATTTATTGGGATGACTTTGGTTAATAAAATTATATAGGTTTGAAGTGTACAATTCTACATCATCTGTATATTGCATTGTGTGTTCGCTAATCCAAAATCTTCTAATTTTCAAAAACAAATAAATATAGAAAACTAACTCTTTACATGAAAGCTCCTAATTGATGAACTATTACTAGGTATCAACTAATTTAAATCATTGCAAAATCTTGTGCCAGTCCCCCCAAATTAAGTATGAGTAAGCAGCTTATGTGTGATTCCTGAAAACTTTCCTGAGGATTCTAGTTATGAAACATATTCTAGCAAGTTCCATGGAATGTTGGAATGTCAACTTATTTGAAGGTAATTCAAAACATAATTTTATATAACATGAATGGGGAATTGTATGATAAGGTAAAGAGTGAAAATTCTAGATGTTCTTAAGATACATGAGACCTCCAATGAGTGTCGAGGTTATAGGTGATGTGTCGAGGTTATAGGTGAGGGGGAATTATTCTCCTGTCCTTGCAGGGGTTCTTTGGAAGAATATCCTGAGCAGCATTATGTTAGTAATTTTTTTAAAACAACCTCAAATTCCTGAGTCTATTTAGTGAAATGCAGTTTTTTTCGTTGTTGTTAAAACACCTACATGGCTTTAAATATATTAATTATCTGAGATAGTTCATGTCAGAACTAAAGCGAGAGTACACCATATTGAGCAACCCCCTAGTTAATTATTAGGTTGATGCAAAAGTAATCACGGTTTAAAAGGTTAAAAATAATTGCAGAAACCACAATTACTTTTGCACCAACCTATAACTCTGTTATTTCAGATACATTTCGATATAACTTTGTTAGGAATATCATTCACATGAAGTGCACTATTCTGAGAGACAACAATGCCTGATTTTTGAGGAAATTTTACTATGCTAAAAATTGATAAAGTTGTGACAGATGTGCTTACATTTCTCTCTATAGCTTTAGATAAAGGCTCGCATTATCTGTGCCTCTGTGGCTGCCAGTTGACTAATTTAGAGATGATAAGCCTGTGATAGGCATGCACTGGACTAATGGCTGTGGGCACTGTAAATACACACTTTTAGGTTCTTTTTAATGTATTTCTTGTAGACATGCCACCAATCCATCCTGGCCTCCTGAGTACAAAGGAAATATTTTCTTGCATCTGAAATAGAAATGGAAGTAAATATTTTTATTGGAATAAAAATATTCCACCAGGCACAATCTGGGGAATTTGAATTAAGTGTCCCTGAATGGAGAATGCCCATGGTAGCACTTGCTGGATAATATTAGTCAGGAATATATGAATCTGCATGGAGATTGGCACCTCAGGACAGTGGGAGCCTGTACCAGGCACTTAACCCCAAAGGCTGCAAATGGAGCAAAGACTGTCTGTAAACATCAGGGTGGGCTTATGGTCTGTCTTAGTTTGGAATCCCCCCAAGGCAAATCCTGCAACAAGGATTTGAATGCAAGTGGTTCATCTGGGTTGTGAAAGAAATACCAGCAGGGGAGCGGGGAAGTGACCCAGGAAAGAAGAGAAAGCCTATTAAAGGTGCATCATGAAATCAGTTACAACTGTGAACAGCTGGAGCTCAACCCCTTTGGGAAACTCTGGGAGTCAGGGTTACACCACCTGAAGGGCGAGGGAGATAGGGTTCCTCAGGCAAAGGAACACAGGTCCTGGCAAAAGTTGGGAAGTCAGAGGGAGGTGCTTTGGAGGCTCAGAGCAAGGGGATAAGGGGGGCCACCAGTAGCATAAGCTTCCAGATCTTCAGAGTTCCTAAAGCTAACGGTGCCCCTAAGACATATGAAAATGCAACCAACAATGTTAACTGTGCATGATTACAGAAATTCCATAGCTTCTGCATATTTTCTAGTTGCAATTTTCTGGATATATTTTTTGAAATTAACTTTCTTCCACCACCATCACCTCCTCCTACTTTTTGTTTGTCTGGTTTTTCGTGCTCTGACTTTCTTGTATTCTGAGTTCAACCTTAGCCTGTATCTTGCATAGTCAATCACTGTTTAAAGAGCAAAGTGGAAGTAGGTGTGAAGATGACGCTTTAGGGTCTCAACTGGAGATTAAAAGTGAAAGTCATTTCCCCAGCTGGGCGGTGACATAATGCAACATGATAATGGGAGGGCTTTGCTAATGATAAGCAGAGTCTCCAATGAGTGAGGGCATGCTCTATGCCAGGCCCCCAAGTTAACTTCTCAGTTGTCATAACAGCTGCCTGTCTTTCTCTTGGGGAGCCACAACCCCAAGTCCCTTGGTCACATTGGCCTGTAGCAAAGGCAGATGATGATATTTTTTGAGAGTTTACATATGCCAGGCACTTCTCTAAGCATTTTGTAACTCATTTTTGTCCATGCACAACCTTCTGAAGTCAGGACTATTATTAACTTTATTTTGCAAATGAATAAACTCAAGGACCTGGAGGTTAGATGACTTGCCCATGTCACAAACCTAACACATACCAGAGTCTAGATCTGAACTCATGCCTCTGTCTTCAGAGACTACATTCCCTACCAGTTCACCATGATGCTGCAAGCTGCTCACAGCCCTGCAGGAGCACTAGCTGATGAGGAGAGAAATTGCAAATATGACTTTATTGGCTATAAGTCACAAAGGTCTCCTGGCAACAGGGATCCATTGATGTCACTGCAATCTCCCCATTTAATGTCAGAGAGTACATCACATTTGCAGACGTATCCTCAGCAGGCAATTTGCCCAGAAAATAGGGAGCAGATTTCTGAGTCTGGGAATGGGAATGAGAAAGAGCTGCTCTCATTTGGAAGATGAGAGGCTTAGGGAATCGATTCAGAGCCGTGTGAAAGAGAACACCTTTTAACGCTGTGGCTTTTGTTGGACTGGCAACAGGGTGAGAGGTCAAGAGAGGTAGGTAGGGGCCCTGATCATGATTTTTTTGTTGTTTCACTTGACTAGTAGTTCAGCCGTAGGAGTCTGGGCACCTCATAGTTTGGAGGAACTTGGACAGCATTTAAGTGAAAGAATTGCATAAGTCGAGATGGGAAAGGATTCTGTAATAATGGAACAGCCTCTTTCACAACTGTGTTTTACAGTGAAGGAATATCACATCTTTGTCATCAAATTCTAAAGATTAATTTTAGGAAAAGGAAACATGATTGATGCAATGTTATCATATGCCCCAAATTTCCCACAGGAGATGAGCGCTTTCCCTGTCAGGCAGCAATTTCCAACCAAGGTCAGGTTTATCCACTAACTCATGAAATTTGCTCTTCTCCTAAACTTTGGAGTTTCAACTTCTGGTTCTCTTTGTTTTCCCCACGTGTCTCTCCATTTTCAGCTTCATTTCTATGTGCTGTTCTGGCTGGTAAACTTGGAAGTGTCCTTTTTATTCCTTCCCCCTAAACCTACTTCCGGCAAAATGTTTGTCCTGGAACACACAATACTTAAAAAAAAAAAAGTTGATTTAAAATTCCCTGGTGTGGGGACAGAGCCAAGAGCGCAGTTTCCAGACTCTTGGCCTCACATGGAAAGGTGCTGGCTTAGGTAGTAAATGGCCATCAACTGTGATTGTATGGCCATCAACTGTGGCTAGTTGGCCGTCAGCTGTAACCAGTGAGCCATTAGCCATTGATATAATTTGCCATGGCTATTCTAGCAGAAAATGGGGGCTAGCAAGAAGATGGTGGCTGAGCTAGCAAGAGCGGATCGCAGAGAGGTGGATGCCACCAGCGAGAATATAGTGGTATGACTCCCCTACCTATGGATCCGTGGGTGTTCCTGTTTGGCCTCGCCATATCCTGCGTTCTTATGTGGGGAGCGGGACCAGAGACTCCACATGCCGCCCTGCTTGACACCTGAAAATGAGTTTCTCTCAGGTTTGTGTGAGGAAAGAACTTCCATGTGGATTGGTGACCATTTCAAAGCTAACCTCAGCCTCATAATTAGTGGGCCCAAAGAATGACAATGCCTTCTGTCATGCAGGGTGTCATGCAGGGTCTCTGTTCCCATTCCCCATATAAGAACGCAGGACATGGTGAGGCTAAAAAGGAACACCCAAGGAGCCATAGATAGAGGAGTCATACCACTATACTCCACGCCTCTCTGCAATCCACGCTTGCTAACTCAGCCATCATCTTCTTGCTAGCCCCCATTTGCTGCTAGCATAGCCATGGCAGTTATATTAGTGGCCATTGGCTCACTGGTTACAGCTGATGGCCAACTAGCCACAGCTGATGGCCATCTACTACCCGAGCCAGCACCATTCCACGTGAGGCCGAGAGCCTGGAAACTGCACTCCTGGCTCTGTCTCCACACTCTACCCTTACAGGGTCTCGCCTCACAATCTATGCGACAAATGCGTTCTGCGAGGGGCCCTGTGCAAAGAGCCTGGAGGTGAATGCAATATCCTGGATGCAGCCAGTCTCTCTGAGCACAGCCAGGGTTTCTCAGGGCACCACCAGTCCTTCTGGGCACAGCCAGACTTCCTGGGCTACTTAGGGTAACACCAGTCTCCCTGGGCACAGCCAGGGCCTCTCAGGGCACTGCCATTGTCATGCAGGGTGGCATGCAGGGTCTCAGCTCCCGCTCCCCACATAAGAACGCAGGACATGGTGAGGCCAAAAAGGAACACCCACGGAGCCACAGATGGGGGAGTCATACCACTATAGTCTCGCTGGCAGCTGGGTTGGAGACACAGGAAGCAGCAGCCACACTATCCACAGTCTGCCATCCACTTCTCTGCCAGCCAACCAACCCCACTTGCTAGCTGCAATCTGCCATGCTAACTGCAATTGCTCTTGCTAGCTCAGCCGCCATCGTCTTGCTAGCCCTCCATTTTTCTGCTAGCGTAGCCGCGGCAGTTATATTAGTGGCCAATGGCTCACTGGTTACAGCTGACGGCCAACTAGCCACAGCTAATGGCCATTTGATCACAGTCGATGGCCATTTACTACCTGAGCCAGCACCTTTCTATGTGAGGCTGAGAGCCTGGAAACTACACTCTTGGCTCTGTCCCCACAGCCACTCTCTCTGCACAGTCAGACTTCTTGGACACAGCCAAGTCCTCTCAGGGCACTGTCACTCTCTCTGGGCACAGCCAGCTTCCTGGGCTCAGCCAGGGCCTGTCACATCTTCTCGATGGTTGGGGGTCAAGACGCAAAAGTAAACATCTGCCAGTTCCACTACATGGTGGTACGTTCCCAAGCAAACAGTCAAGCGGTCCATTAAATTAGGGATGGAGCCCTTTCCCCATAGTCCACAGTCATTCGCTAGGGCTGTGCGTTAGCCTCACAGTGTGTGCCCTTCCCACAGGGCGAGGGCTCCTGGTCCTTCCCAACCTGGGGGTGAGGGCCTCAGCAAGCACTTCCCAGGCCACAGGATCACAACGACCTTCGCTCTCTCTGGCATATGATGGTTGGAGAACCATCTTCCCACCCCTCCACGGGGATCCAGCTCTCCGGCAGCTGCTCCTCCTGGTATTCCTGAGACTGCGTGTTCATACGCACAAACTGCTCTACTGCCCTTTGCAGAGTTTTGGCCGGCACCGTACCCTGCTCGCTGCACCATGTGTCATGCAGGGTGTCATGCAGAGTCTCTGTTCCTGCTCCCCCAAATAAGAATGCAGGACATGGTGAGGCCAAAAAGGAACACCCACGGAGCCATAGGTAGGGGAGTCATACCACTGTACTCTGCGCCTCTCTGCAGTCCGTGCTTACTAGCTCAGCCACCATCTTCTTGCGAGCCCCCATTTGCTGCTAGTGTAGCCACGGCAGTTATATCAGTGGCTAATGGCTCACTGGTTACAGCTGACGGCCAGCTAGCCACAGCTGATGGCCATCTACTACCTGAGCCAGCACCTTTCCACGTGAGGCCGAGAGCCTGGAAACTGCACTCCTGGCTCTGTCCCCACACCTTCTGAATACTGAAACACAAATGCTCACAACCCATCCTAAGAGCACAAGATTTTGACAGATTTCCTTTTTACTGAACAACACAGCACTCGCTAAAAATAGTTGCTTCCATATGCTTCCATATGCTGAGTCACAACCTGAGTAAGTGGAAGTGCAGCCCAACACCATGCTCCACAGTCGCAAACTCCATGTCTCCTGGGACACACACTTATCAGTTTGTATGGATGCTCACAAGATGCTGTTTCTTTGGATAGGAGCATTTTCAGACTCAGATAATTTACCAACTCAAGTCAACACTATACAGAGGTTACATTAGAGCAATTTGTTCTAAATTTATTATCATTAACATGCAAAGCAGCTGCAGGAAATTATACAACTGCAAAGCATTTCAAAAACAATGTTCTGATGCTGATATCCCATTGTTTGACTCGAAAACAAAGGAAAATTATGATCTTGTTGGCTACAGCCTTACTAACATTGAATTTTTTTCTTTTCCTAATAATCATTTTTAGTCCAAGTTATTTTTATTCCAGTGACACTGGTACTCGCCAATGATTTGGCTTTGATAATAAAAATCATGTTCTTAGGTTGGAAGTACACAACCAGGATTAGTGAGGATTGCATAACTGTATCCTTTCATGTTTGGAATGATCTCTGAAAATAATTGTGCCAAAAGCCAGGATGGAATAATAAAGAAGAAAGTATTCTCACCTACAGAATGGGGTGAATAAGTAGTAAAATATGATTATGTGAAACAAATTGGGACTATATGATTCCAGAAACAAAAGTTACATGATCTTTGATGTAAAACAATTACCAGGAACTCTGTGGTACATTTCACTGTATTTGGCAATTAAGTCGAATGACCTTACTGAAGGAATGTCAGTTTTGTAGGGTTCAGAACTCAGTCCAACTTTATGGGTTTTGAAGTTTTGAAAAAACTTTAAACCTTACACAGTGCCAGTTTTGGATCTATGTGTTTCAACAATGCTTGATGAAAGGACTGTGGGTTTCTAGGAGAAGGAGCAGCAGCAGATCAGATAAGCACAGCCAGACCACCAGGACGTTCCACTTCTGGAGGGCCCGTCTCGCTCTCATTCGTCTTCTCTATTTTCTCTCCATGCTCGCAAATGTGCATCAGATGTACAATTTCAGTGTGCAAAGATTGTTCTTATGTGGGGCTTTTGCTCATTTGAGCTCTACTTTATGATTGTACAGTTCCCAGTGTCATGGGTGGGGGTGGTGGTCAGGTTAACTGCCCAATCTTAGAGTGCTGCTTGTATGAGATTTAGAAGCTTTGAAAGCCACTCCTCAGAACTACTGATATTCCCTTCATAATTACTTGTCTGCATTAAAGACTCCGAAAGAATAAAATATCCCAATTAGACATGGTGGGGGAAGATTATCTGGGCAGATAAATGCATAGAGTAAACCTTTCTCATCATCGAGGGACAAATACCGCATCTGGAAACTCTGAAAGGTTGGAGATCTGAGGGTCTAGGGAAATGAACAAAGTTGAACTTGTTTTGGCAGCAGAGGGAGGAGGGAAGGACATGTAGCATGGAAGAGCCTGGAAAGGCTGTGGTGGAAATCACCACAGGAAATCACCACCAGTAGGAAATCTGGCATTGGGGACAGTGCAAAGAGAGTAAAAATCTGGAATTCAGACTAGTTGGGAGCCAGACAGGTAGGATATTTCTAAGAGTAATGTAGCTTAACTCAAGACTTTTCTTATACCATCTCTAATAATATTTTAAAGTGGGCTTACTAGTTGGTCTTTCATATAGTTGCCTGTATGTTTGTGGGTCCCTCTAGGTATTTGCTCTGCCAGTTCTTACATTTCTAATGTGCCGAGTTAAAGTGCATGATCATAAGAACTGTATTTCACTTACCTGGATGTTCACTAGGCCCACCCTAACACATGTGGGGTTGGGGGGTGGAAACAAATTGGGGCCCACAGCCACAGGTGCAGTATTTAAAAATTGTAAATCAAACTGGCAAGCTATCAAATTAAACAGTTTCTGTTCTTCCACATTGACAAATATATCTTCATAATGATAAGATAGAAAAATATGTGTAAATTATGGTTTTTATGCAAAATGTCAAAGGTGATTGAATTTAACTATTCTACACATGCCAACGATATTTAGATGTGTAATAAAACAAAGACATGTACAATTTATAAATTATGAGGTATTCTTTCTTAAATTTTCTTGCCTTTATTTCAGCAAAATCACTACTTCTATTTTTTTAAATAAAAATTTTCATAGAAGTTGTGTCTTAGAAAACATGATGCTAAATTGGCAAACTTTCTACAGTCATCATGATTTTTCAATAAGTTGGTTCCTAAAAATTTTAATTTTGAGAGACTTCTCTGCTAAAGCCAAGCAAATAAATTTTCAATACAACTTTTCAAGTGATATTTAGATGGAAATCAAGAGTGAAGTTGCCATGTCGTGTTTAAATATTATAATTCTGTCACCTCTGATATCCTATTATCACATTAAAATATTTTAATGTCATATAGATTGTTATCACTTATATAGAAATTTTCACTTCTTTTAGAGAAATATCTAGATCCATGCAGCAAAGATACATGATTCTCAGGTTCTCCTTTCAAATTTTTCAGTGCAAAAATATTATAAAAAAAAGCAAAAAGTTATCTATTCAATTTATTTAAATCTTCCTTCAGTCAACACTATAGTGTTCATGAAATACTTTTTGTAGAAATTTCTTTTGTAATTATTTGTACTTAAATCTCCTCTTTTATAATTGTAAATATTTTTGCTTCCTTATTCTAATTTCTCTATTTGTTTCTGAAAGGGTACTTTGTTACATAGTTCACATGCACTTTTATTTAATCTAAAATTAAAAGAAAATAATCTTTTATAAAGTACATAGCCAAACTTAGATCTGTTTTTGTAAGCTATTATTAACATTAATAGTAACCACAATTCATACCAATTAATTATGGATATGAAAAAGAAAATTAATGTCATTTTTTCCCAAAGACCATGAGCCACTCTTTATTTGAGCATCTTCTACTTTTCACTTTACTTCTCTGATATATTTTGTATCTTGTCTCAGTTAAATCTTATTTCTCTATCAGCATTCAGCATATTCCTTGTATGATTAAGAGAAGTCATAAAGTCAAAACTGATAGCTTTTCATCAAGATGTTCTATTTTAGGGCTAGTCCAGAAAATGTCACATGCAATTTCGAATTGTTCCAAATAATGTAATGTCATTGCCATTGGCCCAGATGAGACTCTGTCTTACAGTAACAAATTCAAAACATGTGCCATGCATGGCACAAGGAATGCTTCTGGTTTGTCAGCACCATTACCATAGAATTGCCCTGTACAATCTTATAAATTATTTGAATAAAGCTGAAACAAAATTTAATTGGATAAAAATTTAGCTAAATCCTTTGAAATATTTTTATAAAATATATCTAGTCACAATTCTAGCATTGAATATGATACTCACTTAATATTATTTTTTGTATGTACAACTTTAAGTGTTAGATTTTTTTATACTGCAAAATGTTCCTGCCACAGGCAACTATTGTAATGACTACTTAATTCACATGCACCTCTGAAAGAGCAGTTGGAATGCAAAAATAAGCAAGGAAACATATGCCTGTACTGCAGCATTCATTCTGAAGAAGGATTCTACAGATTAACTAATGATTTTTTTTTCTTCCAGCCAGTTGCTTCTGCTACTCAAACTTTCTCCACTCCTGACCAAGTGTGTGTTTATGACTTTGGCAGCCAAGCAATCCAAAAATCTCCATGATATTTGAGTGCAGCCACCTTTTGTTTCAAGTACTTTGGGCAAAAAATGCGAAGTCATCTGATTGTACAATATGACTACAATCTGATTGCCAGAATTGTTTTGCTTGGGCCAACTGGCTACACTGATGATCTATGAGTTTCCCTGTTGATTTGCAATTTGAGTTCAAGATGGTGACTCTTTCAGAGAGAAAGCCTCATGTTCTTCTAGGCCATGTGTTGGAATCAGGTGATAATGGTTTTTCTTCCCTTTTTTCTTGTGTGTGTAGGGAACAGTGCCTGATACATATAGGCACCAATACATATTTGTTAAATAGATGATGATAATAATAACATGAATTCCACTTCTAGGTTTCTTTGGTAGGAATATTCTGCAACTGACATTAGAATGTATTAAGCATCTCACAATGTAAGAAAACGTCTTCAGAAAACTAGTAATAATAGATGACAAATATACTTCATTTATAGAGTAATGATTTATTGGTAAATTCTGGATCTGTAGGCCCAAATCTGTCTTCCATTGGGTTATAAATAACATAGGGGGAAATGCTTACTGTGGTCAATGGCTATTGATCATTATGTGCCCACACATGGATTCAGATTTAAATTCTCTCAACTTTCTTTCCTATAGCCACATCTAATGATCTCCATGGATTTTAGCTGCCATTCATGGGTACAATGACAAAGGCCAGCAAGAGACTCTTATGAAACTAAGGGAAATGAAACATCTGATAAAGAGAAAAAAAAAACAAAACAGAAAGACAAGAAACCCATGACAGATGCTGGAGCAAGACTTTGTTGACTCAGCCAAGGTAAAAATATCCCATAAACTCTCAATATGATGCTACAGAACTTTCAGAAAACAAAATGACAGGGGCCTTTGTTGCTGCTTATGAAAGCTGTGCATGTCAGACAATCTTGTTTAAGATCTTGCTAAAAGATGAACAAAAATTGGTGTTTCTGTTTCAAAAGGTGTTTGAGCAATAGCAGCAATAGCAAAACAGCAGCAGCAACAACAAGAATTAGACAAGCATGTATAATATATAGAGCTTGCAAAGAGTGTTGCTTTTTCCCACTCATGATTTGCCAACTAGCATTTGACTGACAGCTGCAAAAATGTCATGCTGTCTCTCCAAGATACTAATAGGAAAAGAGTAGACAAGAAATAATTATTTATTGCAAAGGCATTAAGTTATATTTGAAGCTTGCAAAAATTTTGCTCCTCTAGATTTTTCTAAGACAAAGAGACTATCTGTTGCTGAGGTCATTGTTGTGATGCTTCTGATGGCTGGTTATGCTGTAATGGAAATTCATCAAAAGTCAAGGTCACGGGATGACGTCATAAGAATGGCGGCAGTGAGGCGCACTTTCTGAATTCTCCTCTGGATCTTATTACAAACGGGACCTATAACCCATCAAAGAACTCTTTGCTCATCACACAGAACAGCTAAGAGACTCGTGGATTACTTGAAGCTAAGGATTACTTGAAGGTGCGCTAATTGGGCGAGCAGGCGAAGGAAGGAAGGGAGCAGAGTGAAAACTCGCGGCCAGTGGCGGCATCCCGGCCCCCGGTGGGGTCCCGGCCAGCAGCAGCGGTGAAAACCGGCGGTGAAAACCGCGGTGGCACCCGCAATTCCAGGCACGCACGGGATCCCAGAGCAGAACGGAGAGCACAGAGACCAGGAGGTGGGCTCTTTCCCTGCTGATCTCTCCCGCCGGGAGGGCGGCTAGTGGGCCCTAGGGCGGACAAAGAACACAGACTCCATACCTGGGCCCCTCCTCCCCCCCCCCCCCCGCTATTCCAATCCTATCCCCGCCCTTCCAGAGACTTAAACTGGCCCCTGTACTGAGGGGCCCAGATTACAGAGGAGCCGTAGTAGTGCTCAGGCTCTGGGAAGCCTGACAGGCAGCCCTGACCCAGGGAAGAGGACAGGAAGAGTGTGATTTTGGCTGGGCTAGGAGAGAAGAGACTCCTCCACCCCCAGCCACCACCTTTTCTGGCCTTCGGGAAGAGGGTGATGCGCTGCTGGGCTGGGAGAGAGAAGACCCCTCCATCCCCAGCCCCCACGCTTTCTGGCCTGCCTAGGGCGGGGCAAGTGCTACTGCCGAGACACTCCCAGGGATCAGCAGTAAGGCAGACACAGCTCTGGGCTTTCAGCAGCTCAGAAATCTCCCGCCCGCACCCCCCCATACACACACACACTGAAGAAGTGCCCTAAGACTCAGGAGTACTGGACATGGGGCTGGTGGTGCTACTTTCAGTGTGCATATGTGCAGGCAAGGGCAGAGACTGTACTGACTTTGTAAAAACTATCATCCAGACCCCTCAGGCCCACGCATTTAAATCTACAGTCACAAAGTCACTCTGGGCACCAGGTGACCGGCTCTGCCTGCGCAATAAGCAGGGGGCTCTTTGGTACAGCAGAGGACAACCTGGACATTACTTGGTGGGCTTAAGCCAAGACTGGCACTGCTTTTTGTTTTGCTTTGTTTTGTTTTGTTTTGCTTTGTCTTTATATCTTTGATATCTTTGCCTGTGTCGAGTGGGGGTTATCGGGTGTTTTTACATGTGAATGCATTTGATTTTTCTCTTTGTTGTTGTTGTTGCTGTTGTGCTCGGTGATTTGCTTTGTTCTGAAACTGCCCTACCAGGGCCCAGCTTAAGAGCCACAAGATTCAACACATCCAGAGGCCAACTCCAGACCAAACCAGAGTACAACCAGGTTTGACCTACAAGTCACGCACCCAGAGGGAATTCTCTGCAGCCCATAGAGGCCAAACCACATTTAAGTGGTCAGCCCTCATGCAGCAGAACGCCCTGCGGTGAGCAGAGCCAAGTCTCACAACGAGTCAGCCTAGGAGTTAACCCCACCTACTCACAAGCAAAAAGCAATTAAAGATCTTTTTGAACAGGACAATATACACAACACAAGAGTCACCTTTGGAGCACACGCAGAGGAGAAGAACGACTTAGTGCAAGTCAAATATAAAGGACACATACTACATAAGATAACCTAGCAAGAACTAAGAACTCTAGGGGATCTACCTAATAAAAGCGGACACAGAGAGTCAGCCAGAATGGGGAAACAAAGATACACGTCCCAAATAAAAGAACAGAAGAAACCTCCACAACTGGAACCAAATGAAGCAGAGGTAACCAACCTTTCAGAGACAGAGTTCAGAACACTGGTGATAAGAATGTTTAAGGAGCTTAGAGAAGACATAAAGAAGGATGTAGAAATCATAACAAACAACCAGTTAGAACTAAAGAACACAATTACCGAAATTAAGAACTCACTTGAAGGAATTACCAGCAGGTTAGATGAAGCAGAGGATCGAATCAGTGACTTAGAAGACAAGGTAGCTGAGATCACCCAAACGGAACAACAGAAAGAAAAAAGAATAAAAAACAATTAGGATGGCTTAAGAGACCTCTGGGATAACATCAAGCGCAACAACATGCGCATCATAGGAATACCAGAAGGTGAAGAGAGGAAGCAAGGGATTGAGAACA
The DNA here is from genome assembly GCF_004115265.2 of Rhinolophus ferrumequinum. Classification (NCBI taxonomy): domain Eukaryota; kingdom Metazoa; phylum Chordata; class Mammalia; order Chiroptera; family Rhinolophidae; genus Rhinolophus; species Rhinolophus ferrumequinum. The sequence continues at coordinate 42,387,189 of NC_046306.1, forward strand.
TATTTGAAGTAATAATGTCCGAAAACTTCCCCAACCTGATGAAGGAAACCAACATAAAAGCCCAGGAAGTGCAGAGAGTTCCAATCAGGATAAACCCAAACAGGTCCACACCAAGACACTTTATAGTTAAAATGGCAAAGCTTAAAGACAAAGAGAGAATCCTAAAAGCAGCAAGAGAAAGACGGAGGGTTACATACAAGGGAACTCCCATAAGACTATCAAATGATTTTTCTACAGAAACATTGAATGCTAGGAGGGAGTGGCAGGAGATACTCAAAGTGATGGAAAACAAAGGCCTACAACCTAGATTGCTTTATTCAGCAAGGCTTTCATTTAAAGTTGATGGATATGGTCATGTGATTTTTATTTTTCATTTTGTTAATGTGGTGTATATGGGACCATAAAAGACCCCGAATAGCAAAGGCAATCTTGAGAAATAAGAACAAAGTGGGAGGTATAACAATACCTGACTTCAAATTATACTACAAGGCTACAGTAATCAAAACAGCATGGTACTGGCATAAAAACAGACACATAGATCAATGGAACAGAATAGAGAGTCCAGAAATAAATCCACGCCTATATGGCCATTTAATCTACGACAATGGAAGCAAGAATGTACGATGGAGTAATGACAGTCTATTCAATAAATGGTGCTGGGAAACCTGGACAGACACATGCAAAAAAATGAAGTTGGACCACCTCCTTACACCATATACAAAAATAAATTCAAAATGGCTTAAAGACTTAAATGTAAGGTCTGAAACCATAAAATACCTAGAAGAAAATATAGGAAGAAACTTCTCAGACATTACCCGGAGTAAGATCTTTACTGATATACACCCTCGCGCGAGGGAACTAAGAGAAAGAATAAACATGTGGGATTATATCAAACTAAAAAGTTTTTTCACAGCAAAGGAAACCATCAATAAAACAAGAAGGGATCCTACTGAATGGGAAAAGATATTTGCCAGTGATATATCTGATAAGGGATTAATATCACAAATCTATGGAAAACTTACTCAACCCAACTCCAAAAAAACAAACGATCCAATTAAAAAATGGGCAGAGGACTTGAAGAGACATTTTTCTGAAAAGGACATACAGATGGCAAACAGACATATGAAGAAATGCTCAACCTCGCTAACCATCAGAGAAATGCAAATAAAAACCACAATGAGATACCACCTCACCCCAGTCAGAATGACTATCATCAATAAATCAACAAACAACAAGTGCTGGCGCGGATGTGGAGAAAAGGGAACGCTTGTGCACTGTTGGTGGGATTGCAGACTGGTGCAGCCGCTATGGAAAACAGTATGGAGGTATCTCAAAATTCTGAAAATGGAACTACCTTATGATCCAGTAATTCCACTCCTAGGTATCTATCCGGAGAAATCCAGAACTTCAATTCAAAAATCTCTATGCACTCCTATGTTTATTGCAGCACTATACACAATAGCTAAGACATGGAAACAACCAAAATGCCCATCGGTAGATGACTGGATTAAGAAACTGTGGTACATTTATACAATGGAGTATTATGCAGCCATAAGGAAGAAAGAAATCTTACCATTTGCAACAACATGGATGGATCTAGAGAACATTATGTTAAGTGAAATAAGTCAGACAGAGAAAGATAAGTTCCATATGATCTCACTTATTTGCGGATTCTAAAGAAAAGAATAAGTGAATGAACTAATCAGAAACTGTTTGGGAGACAATGAGGAAAAACTGAGGGTTGCTAGATGGGCGGGGGGAGTAGGGGGTGGGGGGGAGGGTGAGGGGATTGGAGGGCAGTCGGTGACCACAGGATGGCCACGGGGTTTGAAAATTAATCTGGGGAACGTAATTTGGTGGTTACCAGAGCGTAAGGGGGTTGGGGGGTGGGGGATGAGGGTGAGGGGGATCAAATGTACGGTGATGGAAGGGGAGCTGACTCTGGGTGGTGAACACACAGTGTGATTTATGATGATGTGATACAGAATTGCACAACTGAAATCTATGTAATTCTACTAACAATTGTCACCCCAATAAATTAAAAAATAAATAATAAAATAAATAAATAAATAAATAAATTAAAAAAAAGAAACAATTAAAAAGCTAAAAAAAAATTAAAAAAAAATAAAAAAAATAATAAAGTCCCTAAATAAAAAAAAAAAAAAAAAAAAATAAAGTTGATGGAGAGATAAAGAGCTTCCCAGAAAAGAATAAGCTAAAGGAATTTATTACCACCAAGCCAGCATTTCAAGAAATACTAAAAGGACTTCTGTAAATAGAAGAAAGATCAAAACAACCTAACTACAAATTTAAAAATGGCAATAACTATGTACCTATCAATAATCACTTTAAATGTAAGTTGATTAAATGCTCCAATCAAGAGACATAGGGTGGCTGACTGGATAAGAAAGCAAGACCTTTGTATATGCTGTATACAAGAGACTCACCTCAGAACAAAAGACACACACAGGCTGAAAGTGAAGGGTTGGAGTAAGATATTTCATGCAAATGGAAATGAGAAAAAAGCTGGAGTTGCAATACTTATATCTGACAAAATAGACTTTAAAATGAAGAACATATTAAAAGACAAAGATGGGCACTATATAATAATAAAGGGATCGATCCGACAAGAGGACATAACCCTAGTAAACATCTATGCACCCAACATAGGAGCACCTAAATATATAAAACAGGTACTGACTGATATAAAGACAGAGATCAACAGTAACACTGTCATAGTAGGGGACTTCAACACACCTCTGACAACAAGGGACAGGTCTTCCAGACAGAAAATCAATATTTTAACAACAGCCTTAAATGATACATTGGACCACTAGGATTTAATCGATATTTTCAGAACATTTCACCCCAATGCTGCAAAATACACGTTTTTCTCAAGCGCACATGGAACATTTTCCAAGATAGACCATATGTTAGGCCACAAAACAAGTCTTGATAAATTTAAGAAAATTGAAATCATACCAATTGTCTTCTCTGATCACAATGCTATGAAATTAGAAATGAACTACAGGAAAAAAACTGGAAGACACACCAATTCATGGAGGCTAAATAACTTATTACTAAATAATGAATGGGTCAAGCATGAGATCAAGGAAGAAATCAAAAGATATTTAGAGACAAACGAAAATGAAAACATGACGACCCAAAATCTATGGGATGCCGCAAAAGCAGTCCTAAGAGGGAAATTCATAGCTTTGCAGGCTTACCTAAAGAAACAAGAAACATCACTAATCAACAGTTTATCCTCTCACTTAAGGGATCTGGAAAAAGAACAGCAAAATAAGCCCAAAGGGAGCACAAGGAAGGAGATAATAAAGATCAGAGCAGAAATAAATGAAACAGAAACCAGGAAAACAACACAAAAGATCAATGAATCCAAGAGTTGGTTCTTAGAGAAGATAAACAAAATTGACAAACCTTTAGCCAGACTCATTAAACAAAAGACAGAGAGGACCCAAATTAATAAAATCAGAAATGGAAGAGGAGAAGTGACAACGGACACCGCAGAAATACAAAAAGTTTTAAGAAGTTACTATGAGCAACTATATGCCAACCAATTTCACAATCTGGAAGAAATGGACAATTTTCTAGAGGCGTACAACCTTCCAAGGCTAACTCAAGAAAAACAGAAAACCTGAACAGACTGATTACCACCATGGAAATTGAATCAGTAATCAACAATCTCCCAACAAACAAAAGCCCTGGACCAGATGGCTTTACAGGTGAATTTTACAAAACGTTCAAAAAAGAATTATCACCTATTCTCTGCAAGCTCTTCCAAAAAAATCCAGAAGGAGGGAAGACTCCCAAACACTTTTTACAAAGCCACTATCACCCTGATCCCAAAAGCACACAAAGACACCACAAAAAAAGAAAACTACAGGCCGATATCTCTAATGAACATAGATGCCAAAATCCTCAACAAAATATTAGCAAATGATATTCAGCAATACATTAAAAAGATCATACACCATGATCAAGTGGGATTCATCCCTGGTATGCAAGGGTGGTTAACATCCGCAACTCAATTAATGTGATACACCACATTAACAAAATGAAAAATAAAAATCACATGATCATATCAATAGATGCAGAAAAAGCATTTGATAAAATCCAACAGCCATTTATGATAAAAACCCTTAAGAAAGTGGGAATAAAGGGATCATATCTCAACATAATAAAGGCCATATATGACAAACCCACAGCTAACATCATACTCAATGGGGAAATGCTAAAACCATTCCCCCTAAGATCAGGAACAAGGCAAGGTTGCCCACTATCTCCGCTTCTATTCAACATAGTGCTGGAAGTTCTTGCCACAGCAATCAGACACGAAAAAGAAATAAAAGGCATCCAGATTGGTAAGGAGGAAGTAAAGTTATCATTGTATGCAGATGATATGATACTATATATACAGAACCCTAAAGACTCCACCAAGAAGCTATTAGAGTTGATAGATGAATTTACTAAAGTAGCAGGATACAAAATTAATATTCAGAAATCAGTTGCATTTGTATATACCAATAATAAAACATCAGAAGGAGAAATTAAAAAAAACAATCCCATTTACAATTGCCCCAAAGACTATAAAATACCTGGAAATAAATTTAACCAAAAAAGTAAAAGATCTGTACTCAGAAAATTATAAGACACTGAAGAAAGGAATGAAGGAAGATATAAATAGATGGAAACACATATAATGTTCATGGATAGGAAGAATTAATATAGTTAAAATGTCCATACTGCCTAAGGCAATATACATATTCAACGCAATTCCTATCAAACTACCAACGACGTTTTTCACAGAAATAGAACATATAATCCTAAAATTTATATGGGACCATAAAAGACCCCGTATAGCCTCAGCAATCTTGAGAAATAAGAACAAAGTGGGAGGTATAACAGTACCTGACACCAAATTGTACTACAAGGCTACAGTAATCAAAACAACATGGTACTGGCATAAAAACAGACACATAGATCAATGGAATGGAATAGAGTGTCCAGAAATAAATCCACGCCTATATGGCCATTTAATCTACGACAATGGAAGCAAGAATGTACGATGGGGTTAAGACTGTCTATTCAATAAATGGTGCTTGGAAACCTGGACAGACACATGCAAAAAAATGAAGATGGACCACCTTCTTACACCATATAAAAAAATAAATTCAAAATGGCTTAAAGACTTAAATGTAAGATCTGAAACCATAAAATACCTGGAAGAAAATATAGGAAGAAACTTCACAGACATTACCCGGTAAGATTTTTACTGATATATCCCCTCGCGCGAGGGAAATAAGAGAAAAAATAAACATGTGGGATTATATCAAACTAAAAAGTTTTTTCACAGCAAAGGAAACCATCAATAAAACAAAAAGGGATCCTACTGAATGGGAAAAGATATTTGCCAATGATATATCTGATAAGGGATTAATATCACAAATCTATGAAAAACTCACTCAACTCAACTCCAAAATAACAAACGACCCAATTAACAAATGGGCAGAGGACTTGAAGAGACATTTTTCTAAAAAGGACATACAGATGGCAAATAGACATATGAAGAAATGTTCAACCTCAGTAACCATCAGAGAAATGCAAATAAAAACCACAATGAGATACCACCTCACCCCAGTCAAAATGGCTATCATCGATAAATCAACAAACAACAAGTGCTGGCGCGGATGTGGAGAAAAGGGAATGCTTGTGCACTGTTGGTGGGATTGCAGATTGGTGCAGCCACTATGGAAAACAGTATGGAGGTATCTCAAAAATCTGATAATGGAACTACCCTATGATCCAGTAATTCCACTCCTAGGTATCTATCCGGAGAAATCCAAAACTCCAATTCAAAAATCTTTATGCACTCCTATGTTTATTGCAGCACTATACACAATAGCTAAGACATGGAAACAACCAAAATGCCCATCGGTAGACGACTGGATTAAGAAAGTGTGGTACATTTATACAATGGAGTTTCACGCAGCCATAAAGAAGAAAGAAATCTTACCATTTGCAACAACATGGATGGACCTAGAGAACATTATGTTAAGTGAAATAAGTCAGACAGAGAAAGATAAGTACCATATGATCTCACTTATATGTGGAATCTAAAGAAAAGAATAAGTGAATGAACTAACAGAAACAGTTTTGGAGACAAAGAGGAAAAACTGAGGGTTGCTAGATGGGAGGGGGTAGGGGGTAAAGGGGAAGGTGAGGGGATTAGAAAACAATCAGTAACCACAAGATGGCCACGGGATTTGAAAATTAATCTGGGGAACGTAATTTAGTGGTTACCAGAGGGTAAGGGGGTTGGGGAGTGGGAGATGAGTGTAAGGGGGATCAAATATGTGATGATGGAAGGAAAACTGACTCTGGGTGGTGAACACATAATGTAATTTATAGATGATGTGATACAGAATTGCACTCCTGAAATCTATGTAATTTTACTAACAATTGTCACCCCAATAAATTAAATAAATAAATAAATTAAATTAAATTAAATTAAAAAAGTCGAGGTCACAGTGTTGATCCATGTGAAGACTGGTGAGCAATAATACATGGATGGGTCAGTTGAATAGTGTAGCCAACAAAGAAAATCTGATCAAACCCGAGGCCACAATATCATTGGTGAAACTTTCAAATGGATTTTTTAAGAAAAGTGTACAAATCATGAGTGCACAGCTCAATGGATCTTTATGAATTAAATAATACTGTGTAATTAGTACCCAAAGTAAGAAACAAAACATTATCAGCCCCCAGAAGCACCCCTGTCCCTGCCACCTTCCAGGCAGAGCCCTCCCAGTGGTAACTAATATCCTGACTTCTAACACTATGGATTCATTTTGCTATTTATATAATACATACTCCATGCATAAGGCTTTTTTGTTGTTGTTGTTATTGTTCAACAATGTGTGGGTTTTATCCACTTTGTTGTATGTAGTTGGAGTTCATTCTTGCTCATGTTCATGTAATATTAATTCTCTACGACAGTATATTTATTCATTTGCAGCTGATCAATTTTGGGTGTTTTCTAGTTTGGGTCTATTTCAAATAATGCTAAAAAAATTCTGTTATACATGTCTTTGTTGAAATATGGGCACATTTTGCTGGATAAATATCTAGGAATGGAATACTGGCAAACTGATTTTCAAAATGTTTTGGATCAATTTTTACTCCTATCGTTTGGCAAGCTGATAACTCATGAACAGTACAAAGAAAACTTTATCTCCGTTGAACTCTGGTGAAATGATCAGATTTTACAAGACAATGAAAGCCAATGGAGATAATTATTTCAAAGAAGCGGGTAAAGTGCTATGTTGGCTTCAATATTGCTAATCCTGAGTCATGAAGCTGTTCTTATGTTTTAAGATGCAGTCAATTGATTTTATATTCTATTTCAGCTCCAACATACGATATACGAGTATGGTGGGTAAAAATACTAGTGTGTTTAGTTAGAAAAAATAGAGCTATTTATTTATAACAGCTATTTATATATGAGAGCTATTTATTTATTTATATTATGTCCCTGTTTATTTTAAACTAAACTATCAAATACATAAGGAGATAAGGACCAATTATATATATTTTAAAAGTTATCAGTCATGATCTGAACGTCAAAACTGAGTGTGTACAGTATATAGGCTCATCTTTCTGGATAGGAATCACACCATTTGATATAAATAACCTTGAGAAATAGCTGAAGATAAGAAAAATAAACATTTTAACTGTTCTTGTAATCAAGCATGAGTGAAGGACGCTATAAACTTGGCTGGAAATGTTAACATTTACAATGTGACCTGTTTTATAAACTTAACCGTGCCTTACATGTGATCTCACATCTATTTCTAAGCATCCAACCAGAGCACCAATAGGCTAGTAGTTAAGTGAACTCTAGCTGCCAGACCCCGAGCTAATCTGGTGAATTAACAGCCTTAGAAGGATAAAAGGAAGGAAGAAGGATGAACAGTTTATATTGAGTAGGCATCTTTGTCATCAGTCACCACATCCACTCTTCTAAACCAGTTTGCACTTGTGATAAATGTCTATTGCCTGGCTAAAGTCGTAAACTATCTCCTACATGACAAAGAAGAGCTGTCATTTCTCTTGTGCATAGAGAAATAGTTGATGTAATGATGATAACGATAATATTGAATTTATTGAATGTTTATCAGGCACCTGACTTGTGTGAGTGCTTTACATGTGTGTGTTGGTGCCAAGGAAGAGTACTTTGTGGTATGTACTATCATTATGCCCTTCTCAAGTAGAGAGTCAGTAAAGTTCAACAAATTTGCCCTAGATCCTTCAGCCAGTAAAAAGAAAAATGAGACCAGAATTGAGACCATTTGTAATTCCAGAGTCCAAGTTCTGAAGACCAGATTCTGTGGGGAAGCAGGAACGCATGGAGACAGACTGAGTGGTGGGCAAAAAGAGTTTAGCTGGGGAATTATTTAGGAAAGCAAAGAACATGGGAAAGGTTAAAAAGAAACTTGTGATTGATTGTATTATGAAAACGTAAACATTAAACTTTTGAGGTTCTTTTAAAGAATGCAAAGTTTCATATAGTTCATATAAATAAATGAAGAACTTTGGCACAAAAATTTGAGAAAAGTACATTTTTAGGACTTTTCTTGAGATTGTCTTGTCATAAATAATCCCCAGGTAGGCAGCAAATGGCAGTGCAGACTGTGAGAAGGTACTGGCCTCTTGCTTTCACCCCTCAGTTACACCAACCACCTATTCACTTTGCACCGTTAGATGAATGAAGGACTGCTTTTTTCCCTCCTCCTCATCTCCCTCAATAAATTTAAATTTTTCCAGTTTTTCTTAGAAAATCCCACATACCTGCATATATTTTTCACATTTTCACTTCCAAGCTGCCAAAAGTCACAACACCATACTTTATTCAATGACGAGGAATAAAGGTGTTTGTGCCTGCACCATCTAGATGGTTCTATTTGATCCACAGTACTCACAGTAGTATGGTCTGTGGACTAGCTCCTTGGGAACAGGTTAAAAAGCAGAACTTTAGGACACATCCAGGCCTACTGAATCAGGATGTGCATTTTAGCAAGGTATCCAGTGGATTCGTGTGCACATTGCATTTTGATTAGCTAAATAATCCCATTGAGTGGGGACTTATTATTTTTTGTAGTTTTCCACACAAGTCGATTAACCTGCAACAAGATGAGGAAGCAATCTTCAAGAAATAGATTGTACCTAGTTTTCAGAAGTTATCATTGAAATAGACATTGACCATCAATGTGTTTTACTTATTTAGGCTAATTATTGGCTTGTCAGAGTTGATTCACATTTAGTTACTGGGGAAAGATCTCCTTCAGGCTGTTCCATAAATAGGCATTGATTCCCCATTTGAAAGTGCAGGAAAGTAGTCTGTATTAATCCTGAGATGGGGAAAGTTGTTATTCAGGCCCCAGTGGTGTTATAATGGGTAACTGGTGCCTGGGGGGACTCTTTCAGGATAACCCCTGTGCAAGCTTCCAAGTGATTGATGGGGTCCATCTGGGTTGGGCCACATCTGGCTTGGATTACCTGAATATAACTCAGATCTCTGAAAACAAAGGAATTAATTTAGAAGAAACATTGTGATACTGTAGATGAACTTTATGTACTTGTTAATTTAAGTATTTAAATCACTAAATACAACATATAACTGATTTTATTTTATCACTTATTTTTTCTGCTTTAAGTAGTGATTCCCAAGCCTGAGCAAGCATCAGAATGCCCTGGGAAGGGCTGTTAACACACAGATTCCCAGCCCATGTCCCCAGAGTTTCTGATCTATAGGTTTGGGATGGAGCTCAAGAATGTGCATTTTGAACAAACTCCCAGATGCTGTTGACTCAGGCCCACCCTTTGAGGCCCAGTGTCCTAAAGAATTAGCAAACTAGTAGCCACTTATGGTAGTGGCCAAATTCTCTCTCTCTCTCTCTCTCTCTAAAAAAAAATTGCCATAGATGACTCTCCTGTACTTGTCTGTACCTGACTTGTAGGTTGTCTTCTCCAGTTGTAAAGCTGCTGGAAGCCCAAAGATGGGGCAGAGGCCTAGGGAATGCAGCTCTCCTTGGTCTCTCTTTGCAGTTATTTTGCTTCTATTTCTAATTTACAAGACTTCCTTCCCATATGTGATTCTGCACAGCCAAACTGAGGTGTGGTCCAGGGAAGGCTATGGACCTGCATCAGCCATGAGCCACATCCATCTTAGGGGATACACAGACATGAGAGTGACCTGAGATTCAGAGATGGGAGGAGAGTAAAGAGGCCTTGCTTCCCTCTTGGTTCACCCCAAATAAAATACTCAGCTCCTAAAGCTTGGTCTCCTAAGTATTTATTTTGTTTGCTCTGAACCTCCTAGGAGAATTGAGTTGGGGAGACAAACAAGCTGTTTCTACCCCTGAAAGAGTGGGGGTTTCCAAGGAGCCTGGTACCTGGTCCAAAACTCTACACTACACCATGACACACTGGGAAATAATGCATCACACTCTCCAAACGTCAACCCCAAACCATGACTACTCTGTACCCCTGCCACTCTGGAACATCGATACTAATGCAAATTAGGGTGAAGGATGGGCTTGATATAACTTACGAGATAATTTAGGAATTAGCCTAGGATGAGGTCTTAAAAGTGCTGTCAAAGTCAGAGCCACTATCTTTGAATGATCAATTCAAAATGGATCCAGGGGGGAAAAAAGCCTATTAATTCATAAAAATTTGAAAGGACAAGAGTAACGCCTCTTGAGGAACACAAAAGAGCTGAGGTTAGTAGGAAAGAAGAGTCACATGGTTTCTTTTGACTACTTTCTACAGATTCAGAGTGGCCGGAGGACTCTGTTAGGAAAAGCTTGAACATGGGTGGTGAATTCTTAAAAGCCTTCCATAGCAAACAGTGTCAGGGTCCTACACATAACATTCTTAAAAATGATTAAAGAAGACAACTTAGGTGAGATCAACAAACTCTGTTTAACACTTCACAGAGTGGGCAGTCTCCAGTCCCAAGAGTCCAGAGAACTACAAAATGGTGGGGAAGGCAGGAAGTTTTGTGAGATAAAGAATAAGGAACAGGGAGAGAAAAACAGAAAATGAATAAGGAACAAGGAAGTAAGAATAGAGCTCAGAGTTGGCTTGGTGTTTGGGAATTGGCTGACTGGATAGATCGTGTTCTAGCAGAACATTTCCAGACAACTAAAAGTTATCTAAGTTTTGGCTTGCAGATGTGACACTCCAGGCAGGAGTGACCCCACCTTGGGCCTAGAAATTTATTTCAACCGCAGTGATCAATTTGGTGCACTCAGTCACAACCTCATGCTCAGCCAGCATCCCCTTGTCTTGGCTTCAGCACTTTCTCTCACTGCCAAAGCCAGGTGTGGTGAGCCAGAAGAACTGGGAAATAAAACCTCTACCCTCTATCCTTCTCTCCCAGAGCAGCCTTAGGCAATGACTAACAGGAGCTGGTGTATCCTACCTCAGCTCCCTCACCTTGGGGAAAGGATCAATCTAAAACACTGCCCAGAGTTTCCCCATGGGATTAAGTTCTAGTTGCCCACTGGCTGTGTTACCATCCCTGTTTCACCGCCTTACTTTGTCATCTGTGTCCTATTTCCCTTTCTTCCTGATCTCTGTTCCTAGCCAGGCTGAGCTTAGAATCAGAAAAGAGAAGCCCCAAACAACTCTTTTGTTGTGTTGTCGGCGATATAATTATTATATTTTCTGTCTTGAGAGCAGCGTCAATAGGGTAGGAAAGGCCAGGACCTCAGATCAGATTACTTTTCTGGAACCCAGACTTGTTCCAACAGTGAGCTCTTCTCTACAGCCAATGCTTAAGGAACTCATTTGGCTCAAGATTGTCTGCTGTTGATGTTCTATACCACAATGGCCTGCACAAGAAGAGAAAGGAAGGTGGTCATTATGATGCTTCATGCTAATGACCTTTAGGGTATATTACCTACACTTGAAGTTTCCTGTTAGGTAGAAAAAAAAAATCAGCTAACATCTGCCTAATAAGCATGATACAAGACTTTTAATGTTGTTGAGTGAAAACTGATTAGAAATTTTCAGATTTTTCAAAATTTCCAACTGCTTTGTCAGTAAAGACCTTCTTAAATTTTTAGCATTTCTAATATCCTCCTCATAAGAATGTGAATCACTTGTTATCAAAGACCCAAACTCCCCAAACAATTTTAGAAGTTTCAGTAAAGTCATTGATTGGTTGTCTTGGAATTCTGTACCACCCAATGCTGAATGAAATCAGAGGGCTACTGGCTAACCTTGGAGATGATTTCAAAACTGCAATTTTTCACCATAATACTATTTATCACAATGGGCTAGCCAATGCTGAATGAAATCAGAGGGCTACTGGCTAACCTTGGAGATGATTTCAAAACTGCAATTTTTCACCATAATAATATTTATCACAATGGGCTAGCTTCTACAGATATAATTAGTAATACTATTAACCATCAGAACATGGGAGCCAGAAAAAAAAGTTTTCTTGGGTAAAATCTATGGTAAGGATAGGCAAAACTGTCATTAGGCCAACTGTGTCAAACCATGCATCACACTTTTGAGGTCAGGAAAAATTGAAAACACATTTGAAGAAGTTAATTCTCCTTAATTTTGAAACCCATGTGTATTTCAAGGGAAATTCAATCTGTGTGTTTCTAATTCATTTACACTCATCAAAATATTATTTTGAAATAATCATTTCATTTTCCTGTCCAGGAAATATTATGAATTCCCTTAACAAGATTCTTGAAGGCTTGAAAAAATGTCTTTAAAGAAGTTGTGTTTGGCCATCCCTAAAAAGGACTTATAAACAGAGGTGGGGAAAGCAGTGAAGTTCTAAAACTAGGTTTCCCATGTTTCAGTGCGTTTTGCTTTATTAAAGGACTATTGATCACCATGCAACTTGTTATTTCATGCCCTACTCCACCATTTTAATAATAGTTCCTTCAGTGACCTGTTACACTCAATATCGAATGAGTCTACTCTTAGTTTTAGTTATCTTGTGGGGATATGCATCCAAGGTGTGATAAAAAAAAAAAAAAGGTGAATGCTGCTGCCAAGTGCCATACAAGGAAAAGGCGGAGATCTTCAAAACGGGAAACAGCGCATTGAACCTTAGTAACTGTGTGTGACAAGTTTCAACTTGTTCAGTGCAGTCAGTCAGGTCTGAGATATGGTTGAGAGGTGTGTTTTAAAGTGTACCGTAAATCATCCTCCATCATAACAACGCTGTGTCACCCATTGCTTCTGGTATATGGCAATTTCTGTCAAATAAAAACATTACAGTGTGTCCTTATCCACCTTATTCATCATATCTGGCACCGAACAACTTCTGGCTCTACCTCAAAGTCAAAATGATTCAGGACATTGAGGCAGCCATGAAAGCACAACTAAAGACACAACTGCTTCCATAACTGCTTCAGAAAATGGCAAGAACGATGGGATAAGTGTGTTCAAAGCAAAGGAAAGTATTTTGAGGGGGATTAATGGCAATGTGTCATTTACTGTGATACATTTTATTTACTTAAATATTCATCCTATTGTTTGATCACATGATATAGATATAGATATAAAGTGTTTAAATGATGGTATTAGTATGGGTTGAAATTAACAGGAGAGCTGATAGAGGCTATGATTTGCATTGTTCTGTAAGGAGAGTGGGGAGATGCTAAATCTTGCTAAGCAAGGGAAACCTTGCAAAAGAAAGCACAAAGGAAGTGGGCAATTTTACATAATTAATTTAATTTGTAAAGAAACATAGTGGATGGGATTAGTTATAATATTTACATACAATTTCTGGAATGAGAAACAAACGTACTTTTATTAGACCAAAGCCTGGAAATGCAGCACATAAAGTGTCTAAAACATGGAAGAAAAGGAGATTACTTTTCAATATTTGTGTTTCTAAAATATGACCATTATAAGGCTGTAAGTCAAAATGTGTTTACAGCTCCTGATGAGGTCAGTATGTGGTGAGAGAAGGTCCTTCAGTTTTTGAAAGTAAAGGAAGAAAGCCTTGCCTTAGTTGTGTTTTTGATTTACAATCAACAGAGAAAACTGAGTTTTCTGAGCTTCTCTTTTTGGACAGCTTCCACAGGAGGGTGGGGACTGCCAAACAAAAACAGTCAACCAGGAGTAATTACAGATTGAAGAGCCACCCACTAGGCCAGCCACCTTTTGGCTAGTGATGAATTTTAAATGGTGTTGGGACAATTTCTTTGAGGGGGTTCCCAGGATTAATTAGCAGGGAAGAGACTAGCAGCCATTCTTTATTTGCACTTCATTCACAACAAGACAGGGTATTACTGCACTTTACAGGGTTTCTTTCTTTTCTTTCTTCTTTCTTTCTTTCTTTCTTTCTTTCTTTCTTTCTTTCTTTCTTTCTTTCTTTCTTTCTTTCTTTCTTTCTTTCTTTCTTTCTTCTTCTTCTCTCTCTCTCTCTCTCTCTCTCTCTCTCTCTCTCTCTCTCTCTCTCTCTCTCTTCCTTTCTTTTATTGGTTTCAGGTGTACAAAAACAATGTAATAGATATTTACACCACTCACTAAGAGATAACTACCCTCTCCTAATCTACTGCCCCTCTCATATCGTATATAGCTGTTACAATTTCACTGACTCTATTCCCTATGCTGTACTCCACATTCCATGACTATATATATATATATATAGTTATTATATATATAGTTATATATGTAATTATTGTCATTCAATGTTATTCAGCTTCATAAGATCTCACTTATATGTAGAATCTAAAGAACAGAATAAAGGAACAAACAAAACAGAAATAAACTCAGAAATAATAGGGAAAAAACAATAACTGAGGGTTGCTAAATGAAAGGGTGTGAGCATGGGGGAGAAGGTAAAGGGATTAGAAAGAACAAATCAGTGGTCACAATATAGCCACGGGGATGTGAAATACAGTTTGGGGAATATAATCAATAATGTTGTAAAGATTTTGTAGGGGGTCAGATGGGCACTTGTCCTATTTGGGAGACCATTTCATGGACTGTGTAGATGTCTGACCACTGAGGTTTACAGCATTCTTTAATAAGAAAAGATGGCAGGTAGATTGCCATAGTTGACAGCCAGGATCCTGTCATGGGCCACAAGATGACAGTTAAGATTTCTAAATGGCCACCTTCCATAAACTCTTCCTCAGTCCTCATAGTAAATGCTAAATTAATTTCATTAACTTTTTTTTCCCTGATGGTGGTGTGAGCTCTGAGGGCAGCTTTTCTTTGAAGAGGTCAGTGAAAGCACATTTTGATATTATTGACTCCCTATGCTAAATACTAGAGAAAATTGCCAAGCCATGTGGAAGGTCATATCAACTCTAAAGATCTAATACAAATCCAGGTTGAGGGAAGCATGGGTGGGACAGTAGACCTGGAAGAATCCACACCAACATGTTCATTTGCCTCAAGTCTGCTTGGAGAAATAGCAACCCAGGAAACCTGAAAACGTAAAGGACAACCATGGGCCTTTCTCGGTTCACCTCTGATGCCTTTCTGAGTAGAACAGTGGGAAAGTTTTCCAAATATCAATATGACAGTAAGATTTAATGGTTCCTGCTTCATTCTTTCATTCTTGGAGATGACAATTCATTATTAGTATACTAGGATAATTTCTGAACTTCAAAGTCATGCAGTGAATATATCTGGCAATTCCAGTAGAAATAAATATGAGGAACAACTGACTCTGGGTGGTGAAACACAATGTGATATATAGATGATGTATTACAGAATTGTACACTTGAAGCCTATGTAACTTTACTAACCACTGTCACCCCAATAAACTTAAAAAATATCTTAATTTACCCACAGAAATATCTTTTCTTAATCCCATTTTTTCTAACGTGTAAAAGGTCATGAATATGGGGGTTTCAATCCCAATGACCCCTCTTTATATGTGAACCTAGTTTTCTTACATAGGTAATAATTGTAATTTTAAATGGTCACAGCACTATCTTTCTTCAGATTTGATGAAATATAAAAAAGTTAACCATGATAGTTTCTATAAAAACCAGCTCAATGCCTGGAGCCTTGTAGATACTAGGAAATATTAGCTCTGTCTCACCTACACGAACATACAAATTTTTGAGCTATGTGGTATGGCCAGTATTATGTTTCATGTTATGAGATGATTTTGAAAGGTAATTCTGTGTTAATAATTTGGTAGTCAATTCAGTCTCCAAAATACCTTGATTCCAAATTCAAATCTAATCATAAACATATGGTCTGCTTCTTATTTAACATTATAAAGGAATAAGTATATGATCATAGGTTTATATTTTCAGAACGTGCTCTGGTGGCCATTACAATCAGAATAATTTCTGAACCTTTTTTTGTGTATCTGCTTCTGAAGGACTGATTGGGAAGTAATAAAATGCTCTTGTAGATCTTTGTTTTATTTAGTTTTGATTACCTTATTAAAATCAAGAATGTGATTTTTATTCTCTTCATAAAGCTACACAATTGTGCTTCATCAATGGCTATAAAATAAAATGCGGATTTGATCCTGCTGCCCATGTGTCTTCCCCAAGCATACAGTTCCCACTAAAATTCATGAATATTCTGGGTAAAGGAACACTTACTGCAGGAGCAGTGGTTCCATTTTGTCATAGTGCTTAGTCTGGGAATCTGCAATTGATGAATATGAGTATATGAAGTGCTTTAAAGTCACTGAGCAAGTAGTTCTTGAGGACGGGAAAAGAGCCAAACCTATTCGGGTCTTTGTTCTGCTCTCAGACTACTGCTCTGGGATATCATTCACCTTTTCCCTATTTCCCTTGGGTCCTCCTTTGCCATTCTGCTTTTTCTTCTTAAGAAGACTCATCCACCCTCATTTCCTACCTGCTGATAGTGCCCAAATTGAAACTTCCATCATCGGCCTCTCTTCTCCATGCCAGCCTCACAGTTACAGTTCTTGTCTTCTCTTAGATGTTAACAAGTGTGTGTTGGCGTATATGACTAGGACACTGGGTACCACCTATGGCCAGAGCCTCTTATGAGCACATGTAAGAGTAGCCCGTGACCTGTACAGTGAAGGCTCTCACATCTTTAAAAAGGCAGACACCTGGCTCTTACTCTCAGACATGCTAATCTATGGATCTCAGGGTACAGCTCGTCGTGGGGATTGTTCATCACTTCCCAGATGATTCTTTTGTGCAGCCAGGGTCGAAAATCACCATTCTCTATTGTTTTAGCATCTAAAACATATTGAGTCTCCTAATTAAAAACCCAAACTCCTTAGCAGGTGTATGTCCTTGAAGATCTGGTAGCTTCCTCACTGCTATTCCTTACTAGGCCCCTTGATTTTAAGCTGTGCTGAATTCCAGCCAAACTCCTGCCTCCTTCTCAGTGTAGCCTGTGTCACCACAAACCACTCCATCCTAGAGATAGGATGTGGTAGCCTGACAGTATTCAACAGAATCTTTCTGGCTTCCTCCTCTGTGCAACACTTTCCAGCCCTCTGCAAACTTTCCTGTATTGCCACCTGAGTTCCAGGTGGTGTCTAATATGCCTTGCTAATTATTCACCCTGAGTAGATTTTGATTTTCAGGAGGCTTGGACTGTGTCTTTTTCACAGGAATATTGTCAGCACTTCCTTGCAATTGCTGGCTTAGTGAACAGTTGTTGAATGAATGCATGAATGAATGAATGAATAATGAATGCCATATGATCACAGACATATGATGCATCAAGCTTCTCTGTTATTCTCTACCCCATTTTCATATTACAAAGACTTTCTGCTCCTTCATACTGACTCATAGAGTGGAGAGAGAGAGAGAGAGAGAGAAAGAGAGAGAGAGAGTGTGTGTGTGTGTGTGTGTGTGTGTGTGCACGCATGCATATACATGCATGCACATGTGGTCGTTGACCGAGCTTGTGAATGTGCCCTACTGTTCCCTGAAGAAATTGGTCAAATAGATGACTTCCCTTCAGGCTGGCACGGTCAGTCTTCTTCACTTAGCCTGAGTCTCTGGAGCCACTGGAGTGCTTCCAGGCTCAGTCTGAAGATTGAATGCTGGTTGGATTTTGTTTGCTGTTGGCCTAGGGCAGGGGTCAGAGTGAGAAATAGCAATACCTTTAGTATGGAGTTTTGCCTCCTACATGTTCCCGGGTAGAGGTGACTTTATGAAATGGTGACTTAGACACTTATCACAGTCAACCTGAAGGATGCACTGTATCAACCCCTACTCCTCTTCCACTCTCAGGTTAATACCCCACTTCTCATTTTGGAAGACACCATCCTCTCTGAGGTGCAGTGCCAGGGATAGAATGGCTCTTAGTAAAGATCACATTAATGTATAATAAATCAGTGAATAAGTGATAGACTGAATAAATGAAATTTTGGTGATTTTTGTCTTAGATACATTTGGTTAGATACATTTCCAGTATGGATTGCTGACCATTATTCAGAAATGAAAAAGATATTTGACTTTCTGTCTATCATACATGGACCTTTACATGGACATCACTTCAGAGGGAGGTCAATGGAGTCCACATAGAAGGTTTTGAAGTCCTTTGAAGTGTTCAAGTCATAGAATTAATATGCCAGATACCAGCCACATGTGGCTTTGAACACTTGAAATGTGGTTACTGTGACTGAAGAACTAAATTTGTTTAATTTTAATTATTTTAAAATTTAAATTTAAGAGTGGATACTTAGTTCAGTTATTGGAAAACTTTTAAGTACATTTAGAACAACTTGGGTATGTGACACCTGTTTAATTGTACATTTTATGAAATCTCAATACAGATCAAGTGTTTTTGGTGAGACTTTATCATGCTAATCGAGATGTGTTGGAGTGTAAGAAACGAGATTTCTGAGAATTAGTATGAAAACAAGAATATAAGAACATAGAATATCATTAATAATTTAGGGGTTGGTTACAGGTTGAAATGATAATATTTTGGGTATAATGGGTTACATGTAATATATTATAAATTAATTTCATCTGTTTCCTTTTTTTAATGCAGATACTGGAAAATTTGACATTGCCTTTGTGGCTTGCATTACATTTCTGTTGAACAGTGCTGTTATAGGACTTGCTGTTATAGGACAAAGGGGTGGCTTTGTCCCCCACCACAGAGCATCTTTACTTAAAATTTTGCTCTGAATTGAAGCAGGAGGTTTCCCCAGTGGACTGTAATTTTTTTTTTGCTTATTTTTTTGTGTTAGATGAGTACTAGTGTAGTGTTAAACTCAAGCATCTGCTGTAAAAGTTCCATATTCATGTTCTCAAGGTCATCACCATAGATCAAGCATTTACAAAGGGCTGGTGTGAGGGATAATTTTGTGTGTCAACTTGACTGGCTTAAGCGGGATGCCCAGGGAGCTGATAAAACATTATTTCTGGCTGTGTCTACGAGGGGGGTTCTGGAAGAGATTAGGACTGGATTCAGTAGATGGCATCATCCAAAACTTTGGGGGCCCGAATGGAACAATAAGGCGAAGAAAGGACGAACTTCCTCTCTCTTCCTGAGCTTGGAGGACCATCTTCTTCTGCCCTTGGATATTGGAGCTTCTTGTCCTTAGGCCTTCAGGCTGCAGGACTTACACCAGCACCCTCTGGTTCTCAGACCTTTGGCACCAGCACCTGCCCTGGTTCTTAGGTCTTTGGACTTGGGCTGAATTACACCACCAGCATTCCTGGGTCTCCAGCACACAGACTATATATTCTGGGACTTCTCAGCCTCCGTAACCATGTGAGGCAATTCCTATCATAAATCTCCTCTTAATCTCTAGCTCTAGCTCTAACTCCAGCTCTATCTCTGTCTATCTACATCCATCTATCATCTTTATCTATCCTCTTGATTCTGTATCTCTGGAGAATCCTGACTAATACACTTGGGCACTGTGCCAGGCGTTTTAGGTTCAATAGATCATTGTATTAGCAATCAATCCTACAAGGTAAATTCTATCATTTTTATCTATCTATCATTCTATTATTCTATCATTTGTAACAATTCATTGTTGCAGAACGGAAATTGAGAGTTAGAGCAGTTAAATGACTTGCCCAGAACTCATAGCCATAATTCGAATGCAAGTTTGTCAAATCCAAATCTTTCCTTTTCTATGAATTTGTTATAGTTTGTTATGCCTTAGCCAAGATAGAAACAGTGTGGGACTGTGTAAGAGAGGGAGAGTGACTGTGTGTAAAGGCATGCTGTGAAAGTGTGTGTTTATCTGCATATTTTAACTACTTGAAAAGTTGTAGATAGCATGCTCTTTTGCACCCAAAATACTTTGGTGTATATTGCCTAAGAAAAGCATATTATTTTACATGACCATAATACAATTACTAAAATCAGCAAATTTAATATTGATACAATACTATTATTCAAGCCACAGACCATATTAAAATCCTATCAGTTCCCCCATAATGTCCTACGTAGCTGTGCTCTCTCTCTTTAGTTTTAATTTTGGACAGCTTCTCAGTCTTTTTCATTTACTTGACCTTGGCATTTTTGAGGACTATAGGCCAGTTTATTAATAGAATATTTATCCGTTGGCTTTGATCATGTGAGTATCTAAATAAATAACTAGTAGTTCTGGTCCTAGGTAAGATGGAGTATTACCTAGGAATGTGGCTGTAAAACCTGGACAAATGCACAAGACCACTCTCTGAGGATGCTGAGAGCAACCAGAATGTAAAGCACCACTTAACTGGGGGTGAACTTACCATCATTCTTTACCTTAGTTCCTTCTTCCACTTGGCCCTGGTGGAGACCCTGGTGCAGAAGTGCATGTCAGAGCAGAGTCAAGTCCCAGCTTTGTCATCAGCAGACCAGACAGGGAGCTCCAGGGAACTGGAAGATACTGGAGGTGCTGGAGAGGGAAGAGCTCAGGAAAGCAACCCATACAGGTGATGTGGATCTCACATAGTAGTAAATGCCCCCAAATGCTGAGAACTGAACTAGCAGATAGAGCATTGCTGTCCTGGACCAACCACCAGACAGCACATACATGTGATGGAGCCAATACTAGCACTGCCAAGGCTTTTTGTTCTTTTTTGAGATTTTTTTTTTTAATTAATAGACTTTATTTTTAGTGCAGTTTTATGTTTGTTAAAATTTCAGCAGATGGTACAGAGTTTCCATATGCCTCTCTCCTCCCCACCCCCAAATTTCCCATTATTAATATCTGGCATTAGTGTGGTACACTTGTTACAATTGATAAACCAATATTAATACATTATTATTAACTAAGATTCATAATTTATATTAGGATCCATTCTTAGTGTTACATGTTTTATGGGTTTTGACAATGGCATAATGGCATGTGTCCTCCATTACAGTATCATATGGAATAGTTTCACTACCCTAAAATTCCCCAGTGCTCCACCTGTTCATCCCTTCCCTCTTCCCCACCAACCCCTGGCAACCATTGATCTTTTTGCTGTTTCCATAGTTTTGTCTTTTCTAGAATTCCTTGTATTTGGAATCCTATAGTGTGTAGCCTTTTCAGATTGGTTTCTTTAACTTAGCAATATTCATTTTAAGTTTTGCAGTCTTTTCCTGGCTTCATACTCATTTCTTTTTATCACTGAATAATGTTTCATTGTCTGAATATACCACAATTTACTTATTCATTCACCTTTTGAAAGACATGTTGGTTGCTTCAAGATTTTCACAATAATGAAAAAAGCTGCTACAGACATTAATGTGCAGGTTTTTGTATGGATGTAATTTTCAACTCATTTGAGTAAATACCAGGAAGCATGACTGCTGGATAGTATGGTAAGACTATGTTTAGTTTTGTAAGAAATACTTAACTGTTTTCCAAAGTAGCTGTACTATTTTACATCCACTGGCAATGAATAAGAGTTCCTGTTACTCCACATCCTTGCCAGCATTTGGTATTGTTAGTTTTTCCCCCAAATTCAGTAATTCTAATAGGTGTGTAATGGTATCTCATTGTTATTTTACTTCACAATTCCTTAATGACGTCTGATGTTGAGCATATTTTCATATGCTTATTTACTATATGTATCTCTTCTTCAGTGACAAATCTGTTCAGATCTTTTGCCTATTTTTAAATCGGTTGTTTTTGTATTGTTGAATTTTAAGAGTTCTTGATATATTTTGGAAACAAGTCTTTTATCAGATATGTGTTTTACAAATATTTCCTCCCAATATGTGGCTTGTTTTTGTCAGAGCAGATGTTTTTAATCTTAATAGAGTCCAATTTATCAATTTCTTTCTTTCACTATGCTTTTGGTGTTGTCAAAAAGAAAATTTTGGGAAAATGTAAAAAAAAAATCTTGAGCTGAACAAAAATGAAAATACAGTATCAAAATTTGTAGGATGGGGTAAATCAGTGCTTACAGTAAAATTTCTAGCATTAAATATTTAAATTTAAAAAGTCTCCAATTAAGAAGCAGAGAAAATAAATAATTTAAGATTAGAACTCAATGAAATAGAAAAGAGAAAGCGAAAGAGAATATCAATGAATAAAGCTGGTTCTTTAATAGTAATTAACATTGATAAATATCTAGCAAGATGTATAAAGAAAAGATAGATACCAATTAACAACATTTGGAATAGAAGAGGTGATGTCATTAAGAACACATAGATATTACGTGGGAATAAGTAGATAATAAGAATGACTCTAATTTATTTGAGGCACATAAATTAGACAACTTAGAAAAGGGTGAAGTGAGGTTCTGGGCATGGAGATTCCATGCCTCCTTCTTTCACACCCATATCCCAGATTCCCTTTGGGTAACCAATCTTCTCCGACTCTCCTACCTCATACTTTGGATGAATCCCATATCCAGGTGCAGAAAGTGGGCTGCAACTCTTGTTGGGGTAATCTGACTATTGCTTTCAGTTGTTTGTTGTGACTACTTTGATTGGAGAGGGGAAGATGTATCAGAATCAGGGAGACAAAGAAATACCTGCAGGAATGGTGGCATGATAGGATACTATACTACCTGGAATGAGTCCAACACAGTGTAAGGCAGAGAAAAATGATGGAGACACCTCTTCCTGATGCCTATTAGCAGTATCTGGGTCTCTCTGCTGACTGTTCAGTTATATAAGGCAATACAGTACTTCCCTGTTTCCCTTTCTTTCTTTCTTTTTCCTTTTTTCCTTAAACCAGTTTGAATTGGATTTTCAGTTCATTGCAACCACCAGAGCCTTAAGTGATATGATGACCTATGCTTCTTTAGGTTGTGTCGAATGTCTAAGTCTCTCAATGTTGGTATGGGAATCCATTATTTTCTACCTTTAGTTGTTAGGGTGTACTAATAACATGTCCACCATAGTGCCTCACTTCTACTATTTCATAAGTGAAAGGTTTTACAAACTTTTTAAAGAGTAGTATCTATTTTGCGTTTTTGTTTAAAAACAGAACAAACATACAAAGACAGATATAGTAGAAGTACTGCAGTTGGAGTGCAGTCAGGTATTCTCAGGCCTGCTTGGTCTTTACACCACCTCCACCCCCAAAAGTCACCATGACTAGAGTCTGTGAAACATAATGTATGATTTATCATCCTAACTGGGTCACTTTAGAGAACAAAAGAGGACAGCCTTAATACATTTATTCTGGGGAAAAAGGCTTAAACAGAGCCAATCCCAAGCAAATGTGGTATACCTCGTCATTCTGGTTCTATATGGTGAAGGGTTGAAAGGAGAGGAGAACATAGGGATATCAGGACACATGGGTGTCAGCTGTGGGATCTTCAACAAATGACTTAACCTCTCTGACCTGAGCTTCAGGTTTCTTTATTATTCCTGTATTAATGACAGTGACTGATACCTCCCTGGAGTCTGTTTGTAGGACCATGGTTATGAAAGTCTTTGTCAACCACAGGCACAATGTAAGAGTGTCTTTTATTGTATAAATTAACTGATATAAAGTGGTTGACTCTCACACTGTAGTTGTACCTAATTGTACACAATAGTGAGTTCTCAGGAACAAAAATTCAGTATAAAGAGGAACTTTGTAAACTGTTCATCACTTAGAAAGCTCACTGTTAAACAACATCCTCTGAGAAATTTTTCTGTAAAGGTCAAGATTTTTTGTAGGATGAACAATCAACCCCATGCTTACATCTCATACATCAGGATTTGTTTTCGGGCAAAATACATCTCTAATGCTCTCAGTGATCTGTCTCCCAGCTAGACATGGGGAATGAGGCATTTCATAAATGTTAGGTTACCTGGCCACGATGCAGCCTTGGGGGAGGGACTCCAATGCAAAACTTTTGGGAGCCCAATATGACCGTGAAGAAAAAAGACTCAGCAACATAAATTCTTGGAAAGCAGGGCTCAGTCTGTTTAATTTATTTCACATTGCGCCCCCACATCACGAGCCTCCAGTGGGTTAATGAATACGAGATGCAGCTGCAGACGAGAGGCAACCTGCACATGGTGATTGCAAGACTGGTGCTCAGATAGGCTTGTTCAGTTAGCTTATTGTCAGTTTTCCAGTACCTTCTATATGTCTGCAGCCCCCATCTGCCCAGGCCTGCCTTATCTCCTGGATGGCCATTTAGGGACTGTTTCCTGTTCACATTAGCAAAGTCTCTAGAGCTGGTCGTTCCTTCCCCATGTGTGTGCTGCCATCTGGGACAACTTAGCCATTGTCTGTTAGTGCCTTTGAAGCTTGATTATAGGAGAAGGGAAAACATCAGCCACAATAGAGCCGTCAGCCCTGTTTGGGACACCAGTGCAATCTTTTCGCTTTTTCTTTTTGAAATTCACATATTTTTGATCATCTTCACATAGGGCTAAATATGTGTAGTGCAATGTCTTCTGGAATCCTTTCTCTTGAATGGAATGAACCCCACATATGGCTATATTCCAGTCCCCATAATACCAGTTTTGTGAACGTGATCATGTTGATAAAAGATTTATTCCGGTACTTTCATCCTTTTATTCACCGAATGCCAAAAGAATCTAAAATTTCAAAGCCTAAGTTAAAGCATAAATACTAATAACATAATTTTTCTATTTCGTTATACCCCCACTCTACCTCCAATACTTTATCCTTAAAAAGTAGTCATGGATATAAATAAAGTCTGTTGTTTTCTGTGGTAAAAACTTCATGTTCAACAATAAAAGATTAAGTGAGAGCAAAATCCTTACAATGATATATTATAATAGACATTAGTGATGTTCCTGAAGAAATGTTGATATGTATTCTAAAGGAACCAAAGCTATACATTACAGTTAAGTGGAGGTGGGCCCACTATAAGTTGCAGTCATATCTGTTTTGTGATGTTATTTTGGTAAAAAAAAATAATCAGGGTATGAATGATAAACTGATACACCCCAAATAATTAACAGTCATCATCTCCACGGAATAGAATCACAGAACATGTTTTTTAATTTCCCTTCTTCCTTCTTTTTCTCTCTGTTTATTTGGATGTTTGAATTCTTTTACAATAAACTTGTGCACATTTGTGATAAAACACACCTCATAAGGTAAATTTACGAACATAAAGGAAAGTCTAACATTATAAAAACTTAATTTATACCCAGAAATTGTGTTAGGGTAGGTCACGATCAAAGTAACCATGGCGATGAAAAGCTAGAGTGACCCAGATGACATAATAGGACAAATAACCAATACACACTTCGTGCCTTTTGGGGGAAGGAATTGCGTACCCATATTCAAATATCTTTTATGGTTTAGGAATTCCCAAGTTATGAAATTAGAGTAGCCACTGTATCAGAGATATCAGTTACCCAATATCCCTATTATCCTTTTGCCTTTAATAATAGTTTTTCTCCATTTAAGCTGACTATGGCCCCTCGTCTAACGGACGAGGCTTCCAGACACCCTTGAGGTGGGGCATGGCTTATGAGGCAAGTCTAGTTAGGTATGTGAATGGCAGTGGGAGCTGATGTAGCCTCTTAGTTCATGAGAAGCAATCCATGCAACAAGAAGGAAGAAAATTGGGTCCTTGATGATATTGAACCACCATATCAGCCCTGATTTAAGCAAAAGAGAAACAGTCTTTATCTTGTTTAAGTCACCATTTATAGGATTTTATTTTGTTGGTGTTATAGCAACTGAACCAGTTTCCTAATTAATAGTAGAGTATATTAGTATAATTTTATAATACATAATAATGTTGTAAGTGAGTAGATCCCATTCTGCTGTCTTTTCTTCTGCTTTCCTTTATGCCCTTGCAGGAACCCATACCTCACTTCTCAGTCTAAGCAAGTGCAGATCGCTGCTGGGCTCTAGACAAACCTGCAGTTTTTTAATTTTCCTGAAACGTAGATGTAAGTTCCTAACCTGGCATATACTTGGGGAAAAAAAAGTCTTTTAAAAAGTCAGTGTAAGGAAATTTTTCTTTATTTCAGCGATTCACTTTGATACAATCTGGGTCTTGAAACAGTTCTGTAAAAAGTGACTGTCTTTGGGGTCAAACCTGAGTACCTGGGGGTCTGCATGGAGCCAACGAGGCTCATTCTATGGGAAAGTCCAAGTGAACAGCATAGGTTGGAATGCTATGAACACCGCACAGACACAAGGCTAATGTCTGGGACAAAGAGACGGGACATTGAAGACGTAGAAGAGTAACAGAGTACTGGGAGCAGCAATCAGAGACCAGAGATGGGGGTGAGGAAAGGCATCCAACCCAGGGAGCATTGCAGGCAAAGGCAGAGACAGGAAAGAGTGTTGAACATTGGGGACCATGACAGTGGGGGTATTTGACCTGGTTGAACAGAGAGTTCATGTGAGGAGCACAAGGCAAAGGATCTGGAAGGGTGAAGGCAAGTTTTGGGCTACCATAGACTTCATTTCTTTGACACATAATGTAGCTCTGTCAAGTAGATTTCAAATCTCTTGTTCTCATGCAGATACCCTTTTTGGAACTGTGATAAAACATTAGACTACAAAATTCCACGTATGTCTGAAATCTCTGAGATAATATATAGGCCAAGCTTTATTTACATGGCGTCAAAACAGTCAGGTCAGACATTTCCCCAGCCAGGAAGCAAAAATCATAATAAACTGGTTTTCCATGGCTTCTCCTGCACAAGATTGTGGCTGGAATTCTAGCTCTTATCTGAAGCCTCCCACTCAAGTGATGGAATCCAAGTAATAGATCCAATATCATCTATCACTATCATACATGTCCTTCACTATCAAACAGTCTGCCAAACTGCTGTGCTCCACCTTTCCAAAGATGGGGCTCCCAGAGCTGCTGTCCAGCATCTCCACAGCCATGCTCCATTCGGCCTCACATCAACCTGCCAGAGTGGCTGTCTTCTCTCCTCCATAACAGAGTGTGTCCCTTTCTCTTTCTCTTTCCTTCTTTTCCAGTAAAGGAAACCTCTTTCTAATCTTTAAATTTCTCTGCCTAAATCATTGGCCAGGTCATGTCCTTTTGGTTTTTACCAGACAAGAGAGCAGAGTTAGTATTCTTCTTTTCTCTTTCCATTGATAGTGGAGGCAATTCCTCATCATCCTGCCACAAAGTTTCTACTGCAGTTTCAACTCTTGCCACTTCTCTGGTAGTCTGAGCAACCTATGTGATTTATGTTTTGTAGGGTTCCACAGTGTGGATAATTTATTATCCTAGCATACTCAGACCCACATTTTGATTTATGTAATTTTTCATTAATTAACTCTGGTGGTGATGTTTTGAACAGGTGGGCTTCTTAGTGCACAGGTCACTGGACCCCTATCGCAGAGTTTTTGCAGATCTGGGATGGAGCCCAAGAATGTACTTTTCTAACAAGTTCCTGAGTGGACTGTAGGATCACATTTTGAGGACAACTATTCTAGTGCACTTGCCCTAATGCTGCTTTTGTGCTTTTGTCATACTGTGGGGACTTCTCTGAGACATTCTGGTTTCCTGTGGCTCCTCTTTTGCTCTGTTGAGTTTTGGACAGCATGTGGAAGGCAGATGTTTCAGCAGAATGTAGGGAGGAGAGAGGACACTTGCGTGTGTCTGAGACATAGTTGGCTGAGAGTGGGGGTCTCAGGAAGGCCTGATGGGTCAGCCATGCCCGTCTCCTCCAGCATCCCAGTGAGCGTAGGCAGCAGAGTCTCTAAGTAAAATCCATGGGAAACATTGACATTGGCTCCCCACTCAATGTTTGTTCTACAAATTTGGAATGCTTCCTCCATCCAGAAACCTCAATATTAATTTGCCATTAACGCCTATGGTGAGTGGCAGGGCTTGCGTCATTACAACTACCAGAGGGAAATGGTGGCCTCACCTTGCAGTGAGGAAGTATTAAGAATTAATGAGGTATCAGTACTCACAATTTGATAAACTGCAAGACGCCATACCTCTTCTCCCTCTATCACCTCCTGCTTTCCATCCCTTTATGTAAGACATTTTAGAAGAATGAATGTCAACCACAGGGATATGCATGTCACCAGGAAAACAGAAAAGAGAGATTTTTGCATTTTTGGCAGAGGGTCATGGAAACACTACAGCATATTTTATGCATTTTTGAGGGATAAGACCACACATTGGCACTTGCTGTTTATTCCAAGTGAGTCAAATTGGAAGGGGAAAATAATTTGTTGGAATGAATGTGTCAGTGACACTGTGAAAGAGCTGCTGGCGATTCATGACAGTGAGGGTTTTGGGCAACCTGGGGGCTGTTCTCAGATGCCTACTCCTGGTCTGAGTGTCTTCAGGGAAATAACTGTATCATGACATTGAGAGCTTGCCTCTAGAATGCTGTGACATGTCCCCAGGAAGCTTTGTAAGTCTGCAAATAATCACAATATGTGTACATTCACCTATAAACAGCATGTGGCTATTCTCTTTTTTCATTATGGAGTGCATGCAGAAACCCCTGAGATCATTTTGTTCTGCTCTGCTTGCTGGGTAATTTTGATGACTCTAAAGCTCAGGCTCAGCAATGCTCTCTTGTATGGTATTTTTATTCAAGAATTTAGAGGATATATTTACTCATGATGATTTGTTGTAGGTCAAAGGTGCTCTCCAGGCATATCTTCTCAACGCTCTTTGAAGGAAATTTGTAAGAGTTAGTGAATCCCTTTTGAATATGTAACTATTGTTCATGTCATGTGATTATTATGAAGATGAATTATGAGTAATTATTCTAAGATCTTTTCCAATATTAAGTAATTTGCTTCTCAAACTAAAATGAAGTCAGTGCCCTTTCCATCCTCATTTTACAAATGATAAAACTGAGGCACAATCTGTAAGTTGCTCAAGATCACATAACTAGTGAATGATATAGTCAGGGCTGAAAGCCGGTATTCAGACATCAGACTCCGTGCTCTCAACTACTACATAGAACTACGGATTGTTTTGCTGATGAGATTCAATTGGCAGAAGGCACTTGCAAGTTTATTACTGAACCCACTGGAATCAAAAGCATGTTGTCACGCAGCAGACTATCCGTCTGTCCCCTCGTCCCTACCTCTAAAGAAAGGTGAGTCTGTATGACTAATCCTTTCAGGGACTTTGCTTCACCTTTGTGCTTACACCTTATGTCTTCCTGTTTGGCCCCAGAGGATGGGTGGTTAGCCAATGATGAGTAAGATTACACACGAGGGGGGGTGGGGACAACTCAAGCCAGGCACAGTGGAGTGGGGACCAGCAGGAAACCCATGGGGTTGATAGAGTTGGGCAGAGACCCCCATCCTTCCCCGGGTTAAGGAGAGCTTCTGCCTTTGTGGCTGCATTCTTTCCCACAACCAGCTTGGGAAGAGATTCAATGGTGCAATAACATCAGTTCTCCATCTATCCATTTCAGTAAGTTTCAGCATAAAGATTTTGTCTCTTGGGGAGGTATATCCTGAAATTGACGGTTCAGCTGTTTGCAGGCAAGGGTAATTAGTTCAAATCAGTTTCTTAGTATAATGTGTGAAATTCACAGACCTTGGAGGAAAAAAATGTTGCTTTCTTGTGTGTGCATCAATAAAAGCCACAGGGTGGCCCGATTCAGGGCTCTCAGTCCTTTGAGGCTGTGAGACCCTTGGCCCCTGTTTCATAACTTTCTTGATTTCTGTTTCTTACTTTCTTAACCCTTCGCTGCCCCTTCTCGTTCGCTCACGGCCTATGTTGCGCTGGATGTGACAAAAAACACATGTGTGTTTCTGGACAGAAATGAGTGTGTCATTTTTTTTTTTTTTTAATTTTTTTTTATTTTTTTTATTTTTTTTTAATTTATTGGGGTGACAATTGTTAGTAGAATTACATAGATTTCAGTTGTGCAATTCTGTATCACATCATCCATAAATCACACTGTGTGTTCACCACCCAGAGTCAGCTCCCCTTCCATCACCGTACATTTGATCCCCCTCACCCTCATCCCCCACCCCCCAACCCCCTTACGCTCTGGTAACCACCAAATTACGTTCCCCAGATTAATTTTCAAACCCCGTGGCCATCCTGTGGTCACCGACTGCCCTCCAATCCCCTCACCCTCCCCCCCACCCCCCACCCCCCCCCGCCCATCTAGCAACCCTCAGTTTTTCCTCATTGTCTCCCAAACAGTTTCTGATTAGTTCATTCACTTATTCTTTTCTTTAGAATCTGCAAATAAGTGAGATCATATGGAACTATACAATGGAGTATTATGCAGCCATAAGGAAGAAAGAAATCTTACCATTTGCAACAACATGGATGGATCTAGAGAACATTATGTTAAGTGAAATAAGTCAGACAGAGAAAGATAAGATGAGTGTGTCATTTTTAAAAGCCTCTAATTCTTTCCACTATTTTAGAATCAAGTACTAATTCCTTAACATGGTCTTCCTAGGGTACCTCCAAATCCCCCTTCCCAGACACATAGGGCTGCCCTAAGCATGCCAAGGGGATCCATACTCCTTACATTTGCTTATAACATCTCTTCATCCTGGATCCACCTTCCTCCCCATACCCTGTTTGAGCACTTTTTTTTTTTTTTTAAAGATTTTATTGGGTGTTTGAACACTTTTAACTCTGGTGAATTCCCTGTTAGAGATTCTCAATTTGAGTGCCAGATCTGGTTGCAGATATGAAGTCGGACAACTAATTTCGTGAACTCATCCTAGAAAAAGTGCTACATACCTCATTGCTGAGTATCACTATGGTCACCTTCAAAATACTCCCCTTGGGAAGCTATGCACCAAAGCTAGGGCCTAGTCCACCCTTCAAAGCAATTTTGGAACTCTTTTTCTGGAATGGCCATCAGAGCTGTCGTCTATTACCTTTGATGTCCTGAATGTGATCAAAATGTCGTCCCTTCAATATTTCCTTTACTTTCGGGTAAACAAAGAAGTCATTGGGGGACAGATCAGGTGAGTAGGGAGGGTGTTCTAACACAGTTATTTGTTTATTGGCTAAAAATTCCCTCACAGATAGTGCCATGTGAGTTGGTGCATTGTTGTGAAGCAAGAGCCATGAAGTCGTTTTCGTCTATTTCACACAGCATTCATCAGTTCCAAATAGTAAAGTTGGTTAACTGTCCAGTTGGTACAAATTCATAATGAATAATCCCTCTGATATCAAAAAAGTTTAGCAACATCATTGCAACAAGTTCGCAACCTTAATTGTCAGACCTCGTATGTTGCGACAACCCTCAGGGCAATTGGACAAAGTCCAAGGCTGCTGGAGCCCTTATTCTGGTCATTTTCAGCTCTATTTGTTTATGTCAATGTGTAATATAAATATTACACTTTTTCTTTGCCTTTTTCCTGAGCTACTCTGTACTCACATGTACTTCTGGTATGATCTATGTGAACTTCTACACCCAAGATCCCTTGGAGAAAATCAGGGAGCAAGCAGGAGAGTTGGGGGTACTTTTTCCTCCATTCTCTCCCTGACTTGGGGGCACAGTTCTGGCAGCAGCTGCATCCTTCCGCCTGAGCTAGAGCTTCACCTGCCAGCCCCTCTTCCTTGACTCCAGGTCTCCTAGGAAAGTAAGACCTCACCACTGTGATTGGTCTCTGGGATTTTTTCCAGGACTTGTTGGGACACTCTGTCCACAGTGCTGTCAGCTGCTCCTTCTTCGGAACCTCTGTGTTTGAACCATAAAGATTAATTCTGTCTCCTGCTGGGACCCTGGCCGTGAAACTTCTTCCTCCCAAACTATGTCTTGCCTTATCTTTCAACTCACAAATGGTCACTAACACACAGCCTCCACTCATAGGAGCACAAGACATCCTTAAAGACATTGAAATTATGATGTAGATTTAAGGTCTTATAAAATTTTTGGAAAGGTACAGTGTTGGGATTCCTTCCAGTCTCCTCTCTTTCCATACTCTGTGTGGTTGGTCCCAGGTACATGTTACATATGACCCACATTATTTCCCTTTATACAGAACAAAACTCAGAGGTCATTGGGTTATTTTTCTTCCCTCAGTGTCTATGTGATTGTTGATGTGTTTGTCTTCCTTGGAAATCTATTAGCTCTACTGGGGGAGCATGGGTATCTTTAGAACTAGTTCAAAATACATGCTTCTTAAATGAATGCATGCATGCATGATGAATGAATGAAAGACACCAGGCAAGATGTGGGATCCATCTTGTAGCCACAGAACAAAGATAATTTGTCTCCACCCTGATCCTCAAAAATTTTAAACGGAGCAGCTCTCCTTTCCATGGTCACAGTAGTAGATTCGGAGGCCTGATTCTATCTCTAGTCTGCTTCTCTCTGTGCTATGTTTGTAGGACAATGAAGTATTGAGTGCCTCACCCCAGCTGGGCAAGCTGCTGTGCAGAGAAGTCAGGGTTCCCGACATCCAGCCCAACGCTCTTGACTAAACCACACAAGCTGTTTTCCTCTGCTCTGCTATGGACACTTGGCTCTTCTTAACTCAGACACCACTGATCCCTTTTCTGGGATACACACCCACCTACTCCCAGAGCCAAGTTTTTTTAGGCGTGTGGCTTTTCTTGGAATGCTCAGTCACATTGGACTTCTGGCCCCTCATTCCACAGCAGGAGAATTTGCGTAGACAAATTCCTACCATGAGGGACCAGCGTGAGTCTCCCAGCCCTCAAGCCAGTCAGAGACTGGTTTTCTGCAACTGCTTTATGCTGAGCAAATTTGACCGGAAGTAGAAATCCAAGTTTGTAGAATATGACTGTTCTTCACAGTAAACCTATTTTAGAGTAACCAAGGCATATGGGCCACTGCTGATTTAGTGCAACCAGAAAACATGTAAACCTCTAATGAGAGCCAAATTCACACACATTCACTTTTTTGCTGTTGTCCCCTCCTCCTCCTCCTCTTCCTCCTCCTGCTCCTCTTCCTCCTCCTCCTTCTCCTTCTCTTCCTCCTCCCCCCCTTGTCCTTTTGCAAATAAGTCTGTTATTTGCTGGTGCATAAAAACGTAAACAGAAAATGAATAAACTGTAGAATTGGAAGGACAAATTTTAAACTAGAAATCTAAAGGGGGAAAAATGCCACAAAAATAGGGTAAACAGTTAAGGTAAATATTTTAGACCAAAATAGCCACCATACTGCAGCTGGCATATAGACTTCACTGTTGGTAAGGAGGCTAAACTGGATTAAATTGACCACAACCAAGTTTGGAGATAGCAAAGAATTTTAATTTTCATTATTTCTCTTCAAGAAAGGTATGATGTAAGGTTAGACTTTTGTCTGAGCAAATATGTGAAGGTTTGCTATCTGCTACTACGTTTTAGGACTTTGCGTTAGATGGTAGTTATGAAATGTGTCTGTGTGTGTGTGTGTGTGTGTGTGTGTACCGGCCAGGGGGTGCTAAAAAAATGTATACACATTTTAAGAGATGTTATGTACGTATTACTTTTCGAAGTTGAACCGAATTATGTAGCAATGTGTAGTATGACGTTCACTCAAAGATGGCGTTAATCAAATGAATGCTAGCATCATTCATTGTATTATAATTTTAATACAGTTTTTCCTTTCTTAAAATGTATACATTTTTGTGTGTATATATATATATATATATAGATATATATATATATATATATATACACATCTATATATATATTTCATTTCTTGTTGAACCATGATTGTAAAAATGATTAGTGGAGTTGAAATTTGCAGCAGTACACAGATCACTTGCTACAGTGTTTAGGATAGCTGAAATATGCAATAATTGATTTTAACATGTGCTGTAATTGGTTCCATATGCATTGCTGTCAACTGTGATGCATCATAATTAAGCTGACATGTTCAAAAACTGGCCACCGAAATGAGCACTCACTGAATTTTCCAACTGTGAGCAGCTGCTGCTTCTCTGCTTCTTGTTTGCCACTCAGGACTCGCATTGCTGGTTTCATTTTGTTGCTGGTATCCTTCACGTTTTATCTATTTTACCCCCTCAAATTTTAAATGACCTCCTTGAATGAATTCAGGCTCTTTCTCTGCCTTCATTTTCACATGGTCACATATTTTAGCAGTGATAGATCTACATGCAATTTCCTAAGTCATCATAAATCAGATCTTAAATTGTGAGAATGGTCAAGAATTTGATATAAAATAAGACACAGCAACAGATCCATAAAAAGTTTTGTGTTTTAGCTCCTCCACCCCCAATTGAACCATGCTTGAACTCTTATTAGGAAATGCACTTTCAGGAAAAAAGTGTAGTGTGTGACACATGTCCACCTCTCCCCCATCCTATGAATGAAAATGTTTGTACTTGTGACCATCTTCCTTTCTTATTTTTGTGATCATCAGAATACTTATGTGCATTCAGGATGGCCTTATCTTGACAACCTGATGATCTTTTCTAATGGTAACATGGTTGTTGAAAGGGCACCGAACCAGGGTCTGGGGGCCCTGAGATCAAGTTGCATTTCTGTTACCATTAATAATGTCAATATAGCTCTCTGAGTGTTAGTTTTCTTCCTGGAAAAATGGGAATAATACTTTTTCTATTGTCATCTCAAAGTTTAGAACAATAGAATGAGATACAGCAGCACTTTAGTTCCTAAAATCTCTACTCTGAAGCAACATGAACCATGTCCGTCTTTGGATTCTGTGTTACCATAATTTGCTATTTTAGTTTAATAAAGAACTGCCTTTCCTGCCCCCACCCCATCCCCCAATGTCACACCTTCTCTAATCTGTTAATCATATGCATGGGTCATATGATGGCAAAATATTTAATAAAATTTAATTCACCACCCATCCATACATAATCAGAGTATCTTTGACTGTGAAGCTCCTTAGTACCATTTCTGTGATGAGAAGCATTTTCCTATTAGCCATTTTCCTATTATATCCTCTGGGAGCCCCATTCTTTCACTTATTTCAATCATGTGACATTGATGAGGCTCCCTAATTTGCTTACAGTGAATTAGTCCTGGCCAATCATGGTGTCTATTCTGTCTCTCAAAAGAAGACATTGTTGCTATAATTGTGGCCCTGTGACCAAGCTCAACCAACAAGCATTCTTTCATGAGCTTTAAAAGACAAAGGTTATCAGACAATCTTCTCTCACCTCGTAGGAGATGAACCATGAAGATATAAGCCTGGTGATTCTCCATCACATGAAAGAATCCATGCTCTCTGCCCCATAAAGGAAGCAAGATTGAGGTCCGCATATGGTGAGGAGCAGCATTGATAGGAAGTGCTGAGCTGATTAGTGGCTTTGGAAACTGTCACGTGAGTTCTAGGAGAGCAGAACTTACTCTAATTTCTACAGTCTTATTTTTGGTTAAATCCCTTAAGAGCCAAACTACCCAGAGTTAAGGAAGTACTGGATTGAGGAAGGATGTTCATTCTTTATCGCCCTCTGTCTTCTCCAGTTTTATTTTCTGAAGGGGAAGAGTCTCTATTTTAAGTTCAAGTTCTGAGTAGGGGGCTGAATGCTGCTTAACAGATATCCTGACAGGGATCTCTTGGCTACTACGAGAGTGTTCCTCTTCACCCCACTCTGTGGTCAACACAGTCTTCAGGCCACAAGACTTGCCCATTAGCTTTGAGTAATCTTAGAATGGTGTGTAATGCATATGCAGAGGTTCTAGAACTTAGGGTGCATCTGAACCACTGGAAAGCTTATGATAACAGATTGCTGGGCTTACCTGCCAGAAATTCTGATGTAATAGATCTGGTTGGGGTGTTTAGTCTGCCTTGCAAATAAGTTCCACATTATAGTGAGGCTGTGGGTCTGTGGACCATGCTTTGATAACACTTCTGTACTGAATGTCACATTAGGCTGGAAGTTGAGGGACTCCAGTCTTGCCCCATTAGGCAATTCACCAAATTTCTGTGGGCTTCACTTTACCCACTTACAAAAAGGGAGATTTCATCTAGGTGATCTTTAAGTATTTTTAAGATGCTCTAAGTCTACCAACAGATCATCATGTTGTATTTGGGAAGATTGTACTGTATTTGTTTTGTTTTGTTTTTTCTTTAAGACAGCTATTACTTAAAAAGACAATATCTAATTTCTTCAGAAGTGGTGGAGATAGAGGTCAGCAACAGAATAGGTAAATATTAGATGCCGTGAATGCTAAGGTTCTGACAAATTATTCTGCAATTAAGCAATGCTTTCCATCTGAAGGATGTACAGTGCAATAATTTGTTCATTTAATCAGGCGCTAGTTCAAGAACTGAGGCAACACAAGCTCATTACTTTCTCCACCACAGGGAAGAGTAGACAGTGCTGGGAAACGCAGTAGTGGGTTAGTAGGAGTTTGGGGGGAAAAAAGAGAATCAGTTAGCACAAAGAATGCTTTTCCACTTCTTCTATCGTGGTGTTGTGCACTTCCATAGCAGATCCTCTGGGCATCTAGCCAAGAGAAGGTTTGAAGGTGATGTCCAGAGCCCTACTAGAGTTGTAAGAGAAAAGGTGGTCTGTGGCAGCATCTAGAAGATCACACTTAAATTTGTAAAGAAAGTGAGAAAAGGAAGTATCTAAAGGGATATCCTGAAGTGAAAGAAGAGAATAATCATCGAGTCTGGTTTTTCTCTTTTGTTCTAAGTGCCTACACAAACCACCTATATCCCATCAGCAACATAAATGACCATTTCATGAGTGTAAACAGTAAGCTGTGGCTATAACAAGGTTTCTTTTTCCCTTCCTTTACTTTTGAGGAAGAATAAGTGATGGATATAAAGAAAAATGTATAACAGTAATTTAGGAAATAATTTTTTTCACATAAGAGGCACTTATGACAGCCTAATGGTATTTAAGGATGATAATCAATGGGTATCATTAATTTATTCAATATATATATGTGTTGGGTGCCTAATATACCCTATAAGCATGTGAGGCACCAGGAAATCAAACTGTAACATTTAAGGGGTTCTGATCTAGATGGGAAGATACGAGTAAACAGGCAATTTCATGAGTTTCAATAGGAAAGAACACAAGGTACAGAGGTACAGTCTGGGAGGATGGGAGTATCAGCAAAGAGTCCCTGTGGAGACTCATGGCCTCAGGCGTGAGAGGAGGTGGGTCAGACAGGAAAAATATATTCTTTTCAGATTCAGCAGCATACCAGATTCAAAGAAGTGAGTTCATGAAACCCCAATAGTTTATTATGACAGGTGGCTAGGCTTGAAGCTGAAAGGGAAAACAGAGGCACCTGTTGAGTTTATTTTAACACACTTGTTCAGAACTTGTCCCAGTGCTCAAGAGTTTGATTTATATTGGTCAGATGGGATGGTGGATCATGGAAGTAACTTATGCCTACCTGTAGCTAAGTAACTGGGTAAGTTCAGAATCCTTTCTCTTTTCTATTGACTTATTTGTCTTCTCTATATTGCTCATATTCTTAACAATGTTTTGTCTCACTTCCTAGGCATGAATACCTCATTCCCTCCATCCTTAACCCCTTCTCTTCTGGCTTTACCTAAAGCTAACACTGTGTAACCTCCTTCCTGTAGGTATCAATTCATTTTCCAAATAGATAAAGTAAATATGACTAATGTTTATAGAGAAACATGATATTTAAAGAGAAAGGAGATGGAGAAGGGAAAATCTGGAGTTTGCTACAGTTTGGAGAACTATTTTTCTAGTTTTGGAGTACCTGGATCATCTTCTCAAATGATGGTTGATGGAATTATATTAGAGCAAATAATTTTAGGTTCTCACACTTTCTCTTCCCTAAAGAGGAATAACCTTTTGGTGGTAGAGGAACCATCCCTGAAGGACTTAAAGCCTTTTTGGTATACCTTCTAGCCTCATAGTTATCTCTAAATTTAATTCTTTATGGAAAACAGAATAAGTGCAAGAAAAAAAATACAACTACATCCTAGAGAAGTTTAACCAGTTTTGGAAATCAGTCACCATTATTTCCAACATAACCATCACTCTGCTGAATATTGAGTACTGCTTGGTACTGGGAAGGCAAACAACTTCAAATCATGATTGTTCTCAAGAGACAAGTAATATTGTTGAAAGGGTGACATCCACATATAAAGGTGTGGCGACAGAGTCCCAGAGAGCAGTTTCCAGGCTCTCGACCTCACATGTAAATGTGCTGGCTCGGTTATTAGATGGCCATTAGCGGTTACCGGTTAGCCACTGATATAACTGCCATGGCTGAGCTAGCAAGCACAGATTGCAGTTAGCAAGGGGTTGGTTGGTTGGCAGAGACGTGGATGGCAGATTGCGGCTAGCAAGTGCGGTTAGCAAGCGTGGATGGTGGATTATGGATCATGTAGATCCTACTTCCTGTGTCTCGCTCAGCCGCCAGTGAGACGGGTGCAGGAAGACACCTCGTTGGGGTACTGGCAGAAGTTTGGATTTGTGTCTCGACCAGCCGCCATCGAGAATATAGTGGTATGACTCCCCTATCTATGGCTCCGTTGTTGTTCCTTTTTGGCCTCACCATATCCTACGTTCTTGTGCAGGGAGCCGGAGCTGAGTCCCTGCATTACAAAAGGTTTATAATAATAGTAAAAGATTAGCCATTTCCAGGCTTATTTTTTCTAAGGCTCAGTCACCTCCATTCTACACTTTTTTCAGGCTTCGGAATTCAGCAGGCTTTGAATGTGTTGCTATCTGGGTATGACTACGCAGAGAAGTGAGGTTTCTGTTTTAACCTTTTTTAGTATTCCGCTTTTGACTTCAAAATTTTCAAAGGAACAACCTGATTCGGATCAAATTTGATATATGTTGTGCGGGGCGGCCTGCGGGGTCTCAGCTCCCGCTCCCCACATAAGAACGCAGGATGTGGCTAGGCCAAAAAGGAACACCCACGGAGCCATAGGTAGGGGAGTCATACCACTATAGTCTCACTGGAGGCTGGATTCACACGACGTGTGACCTGCTGTCCACTTTTCTGCCAACCGACCGACTCCACACCCCAGCGCAGCTGCTGCAGTTATATCAGTGGCCAATTGGCTAACTGGCTACAGCTGACGGCCAACTGGCCACAGCCAACGGCCATCTACTACCTGAGCCAGCACCTTTCCACGTGAGGCCGAGAGCCTGGAAACTGCTCTCTTGGGCTCTGTCCCCACAATATATTACTAGAGACTATCAAGGTACATATATCATTCCATGTTATTTAGACTGATATTTGGTAAAAATGTGTTCTGGAATTAAGCTAAGTGCAGGCTAAATATGAACATTGATTTAACCTGAGGCCCTATGATTAAAAAGAGGCCAAATCCAAAAAGTACCACTCCAAATAATTTCAGAGAAGTGGAAATTTGAGAAACAAGCAATCATAAGACACATGTCATGTCTTTCCATGACCAGCTCTGAGTAGCTAGGGAAAGGATGAGGGGAGCCCCTCTGAGTACATTTTCAACAGCCTTTTCAAAACGTGTGGCAGTTGTTTACCCCAATGCTTCTCAAACTTTAATGTGTACATGAATCACCTGGGAACGTTTGAAATTCACATTCAGATTCAGCGAGTCCAGGTGGACCTGAGCTTCTGGGTGACCCACAGTCTCCCAGCTATGCCAATGCCTCTAGCTTCACACCACTCTCTAAGTAACATGAGTTTAGAACGAGTTTAGAAAGACATCAGAAGGGACAGTGTGAAAGCCGGGTCCATCTGTTCAAGAAACTGAGAAATCAGTGATTAGAGGCTAACGTGCCTAGATAACATAGCTGAGAGGTGGAACCACCTCCCCAGGAAGAAGCAGGCCAGACCCATGCTCTGGGGCTGCCTCTGCATGGAACCTGGCTCTGCTTCAGGGCCTCAGGGTCTGCTGGACTCTCCTGGCTGGGCAGGGTCAGGACTCGGGTAGGTTGGATGGTGGTAGCAGAGAGAGTGTGACGCTCTGCAGCCAATGACCTGAACCACTCCCAGGACACGTGTGTCCATGGGGCACAGGCAAGCAGCTCAGCTCTCCTGGGGGGAAAGGGAGTCCCGTGTCTCTACATCCCCCCAGACGATGACTCTGCATCCGCTTGTATATGGCTGAGAAACTAACAATAGATGGTGATCTCAATTTAACCCACTGTGGGGACAGAGCCCCAAAAAGCAGTTTCCAGGCTCTCGGCCTCACATAGAAAGGTGCTGGCTCAGGTAGTAAATGGCCATCGACTGTGATCAAATGGCCATCAGCTGTGGCTAGTTGGCCGTCAGCTGTAACCAGTGAGCCATTAGCCATGAATATAACTGCCGTTATATTATATTAGGCTAGCAGAAAAAAAGGGGGGCTAGCAAGAAGATGGTGGCTGAGCCTGCAATCGGCGCAGTGAGGGTTGAGAATTGTGTGGCTCCTGTTTCTTGTTTCTCCAACCCAGCCGCCAGCGAGAGTATAGTGGTATGACTCCCCTACCTATGGATACATGGGTGTTCCTTTTTGGCCTAGCCATATCCTGCGTTCTTATGTGGGGAGCGGGACCAGAGACCCCGCTGGACACCCCGCCTGACACCCCACACGACACATGGCGTAGTCAGCAGGATCCCCTGCACGACACCCACTTGCATGGACAAATATCCAGAAAAATGTTTCAGCACTCCTTTTTATAGGTCACATCTCATGATGCTTAGGACCCTGCACCCTTGCAGAAAACCGAAGGCCTTGACAACCTGAGTTGGCTTATTGCTTTCTCTCCCAAATGAGAGAAATAGGAAGCTCTAGGACAGTGCTTCTCAAACTTTAAGGAGCATGGGAACAATCCAGGAGTCTGTTAATAAGCAGATCCTGGGTCAGTGGGTCTGGGGTGGAGCTCAATTATCTGCATTTTTAATCTGCTCTCAGGTGGTGCTGATGCCTGGCTCCATTTTCAGGAGCAAGAGGCAAAGAAGTGAAGTGATTATCCTCAGGCATCTTCTGCGTCAAGGATGAGGTATTGCTCCATCTGAAGTTGGACTCCCAGGGCTGTAGGCTCCAGGGAGCTGCATGCTGGGTTAGATTTGCAATCTCAGAGCCAGCAGCATGGGGCAGTGCCCAGTTAAGGCATCATTAAATTGTAGTAACTGCAGCAGGCCAGAGCCAATTACAAACTGTTTGGTAGGTTTTCCAGGGTTTGTTGATTTTGTTGTTACTATTTCTTAAAGGTAAAGGAACCACTGTGTTAGATATTGGGAAAGTATTAGAAAGAGGGAAGTAAAGTCAATCCAAACCTCCTCTGCTCCCCGTCCCTCAGATCCCAGCTCCGTCTTCCTTCTTGTGGGCACATTACGAGCTCTTGGGTTGATTTCCAAGTTCCCAAAGTTCAAGTGTGGAAAAAGCCAACTAATCTCCTGGAAAATCTCCTGTAATTTTTTTTTTTTCAAATCTGGGCAGATTTTAAATTTAGCACCTTCTAAACTGTGCTAAACAGGCATTATCACCGTAGACACACATTGGCCTATTTTCCAGAGGATCTCCCCTCCCCATGACCCGGTATTGATGCCAGATACAGAAGGGAATTTGTCAGGGCAAGTTGTGTATCACCACTAAACCATTAGTTTAGTGCATTAAAAGTAGAAAGACTGATTCCTGGCATTATTTTTTGGCTGTCAGGCCTGATTTGAGCTTATTTCTCATTGAGTATTCCATATCAAAGGCCAGGATAATAGAATTACAGGACATTAGGATTTTCAATCTGGAAAGGACCCTGGAGATCATTTAGTGCTGCCTGTTCTCTTTACAGACGAAGAACCTGTATTTTTCACTCTGAAGAACTTGAGCAAATACCTGGCTTTTGGTATGTGTAGTTGCTGTTCTTAGGTCAGAGCTATGTGCATGGGTGAAAGAAGCCAAGAGCAGGTCCCTCCTACTTAGTTATCCTTGATCTTGGGTTTTGCTTCATCAAAGTCTCTCATACACATCCTCTGGACAGCATGCATTTTGCAAGAATATGCAAATGCCTTAGCTCCTGACCATAGTTTGAAAAAAAGTATGATGTTTTTACTTAAAGGATATTTTATACAGTTTAATAGTGACTGCATCCCTGGCATTTATAACAGATGTTATCCCAGTGCAGCAACTTTTTCTAAGTAATGTAGCTGGATTTTAGCTGCTGAAATTTTCTGTATCATTTGGTGATCATATTTCATTTCAGACTTTTGAACGTGACAGATTGTCCACCTGGATTTCATTTTGCCACATTTTATTGATGATCTAACTCAGATCTTTCAAGTTTCTGCTAACTGACCTTGAAGGAGTAGCTTGTTGTTTAAATTTTATGACACAGAGACGTAAACTGCCTGCAAATTGTGCAACAAAATGGTGATGAACAATGAGTTAGAATTTTTATTAATATTGATTGCCTATAGTTAAGGAATTAGTAAGAACTCTTACATTGTACCCAATCCTGGGACAAAAATCTCAAATTAACTTTACTACAAGCACATGTGTTACAAGTGAGAACCACGTTTTTGTTTGCAAATCCAAGCTCTGTAAGTGGTATTACACTGCGCCTCTTATGCCTTCTTGTCACTGCTCCACTTGTATAAATAATGGCACCTGGGCCCCTCCTCGCTCTGTTTTTCTGAGTAACTTAAGGAAGGAAGCCATGCATCAGCGTGGGCCCACCATTGAAGACCTGAATGACAGTGGATGGAAACTACAGAGAGAAGACAAATAACAATACTACACATAACCCCAGTCTGACCATGAGAAAAACATCCCATAAACACAAACTGAAGGATACGTCTACAAAATTCTTGGCCAATACTCCTCAAAACTGTCAGGTCATGACAAACAAGGAGAGTCTGAAAAGTGGTCACAGACTAGAGGAGATGAAGGAGACACGACAACTAATGTAATGTGGTGCCTTGGATAGGGCTCCAGGACAGAAAAAGGACATGAGAAGAAAACTAAGAGAAGCTGAGTAAAGTGTGGACTTTAGT
Source organism: Rhinolophus ferrumequinum (assembly GCF_004115265.2). Classification (NCBI taxonomy): domain Eukaryota; kingdom Metazoa; phylum Chordata; class Mammalia; order Chiroptera; family Rhinolophidae; genus Rhinolophus; species Rhinolophus ferrumequinum. Next base: position 42,430,376 of record NC_046306.1, read on the forward strand.
TAACAGTGATGTATCAATATTGCTTCATGAGTTGTGAAAAATGTACCATATTAATGTAAGATGTTGAAAATAGGGAAACTGGATTTGGGGTACATGTTAACTTTCTATATTATCTTCACAATTTTTCTGTAAATCTAAAACAATTCTGAAATAAAAAGTGTGTTAATTACAATATTCAGATATCATGTTCACTAAGCCATTATTGAAATAAAATTATAAAATGTCAGACTTTCACTTCCAGTATTTCATGAAATCCTCAGAACAACTCTGAGATATTTGTTATTATCCCACTTCACATCTTTGAAAACTGAGAAACTGAGGTTCAGAGAGCATAATCTCTTATATGTTGATTGAAATGCCTTGGCTTAAAAGTGACAGAACTGTGATTTGAACCTGTCTTTGTCTGACTCTAAAGCACACCTTAATTTCAATTTCCAACTTGGTCCTCAAAAGATTGGGCGGAGGTGGGAGAAATAGAAAGGGACTTGTGGGGACAGGCCTCAGGGAGCACAGTAGCTCTGTGTTTGACTTCCAGAGCCATTGGTGTTTCTAGGGGAGTCTCCTTCAGCCTTAGTTTTCCTCAAGGGCCAGCTTGAAATGAGTTTTCTCATTTCCCTGGATTTTATTCAACAAATATTAAAAAAGAAATTCCTTGGGCAGTGACACAGGTGCTGCTCCAGTACTGAGGAGTAATTGCCGGCTCTGGCAGCAGCACTATGGCTTACCTGAAAGGAAGTTCAGACGACTTCCTGGGACCCAAAAGAAACCCTGCTGCTTCTACTTCCAGAATCTCTATCCCTGGCAGTGCATCTCAGTTATTGGTGGGCCTAAGAATGTTTGGAACCCTGGTCCCCGAGATTCTGACTCAGTAGAGGAGAGGGGGACCCAGAAATCTGAATTAAAAATTGTTGGTGATTTAACAGTTCAAAATCTGAACCTCAAAGGATATTGCCTGAAGTGAATTTAATACCCTACTCAATACTGTTGGTTCTTGAGTAATACACTGTCTAGACTAGGAGTCCACAAACTACATCTGTGGCTAGATGGCCAACAGCCCCACCTATTTTGCAAATAAAATTTTATTGGACATAGCCATGATATCTGTTTACATGTTGTCTATGGCTGCTTTCTTGCTACTATGGCATAACTGGGTAGTTGTGACAGAAATTGTATGGCCTAAAAAGCCTAAAAGAATTATCTGGCCCTTTACAGAAAAAGTTTGTCGACTAATGATGTAGTGGACAGAAACTTTATCTATATCACTATTAGTCACAGTAAAAGGCAAAGGGAGTCCAGCTATTCTCAAGCTTCAGGGTACTTGAGAATCTCCTGTGATGTTTATTTTAAAAGCCACTCCAAGGCCTACCCCTGGAGATTCTGATTAAGCAGGTCAGGCTGAGGCCTTGAAATATGCATTTTTAGCAATGCTTTGAGGGCACAGTCCTGGGCATCAAGAACACTGGCCTTGATAGCAGCTGGACCTGAGTCCCTAACCATCTTTAAAGAGTTGAATATGTCTAATTATTGCTGTATATTATATTTGAACCTAAATTTATAAAATAAAACTAAATACCACTAAAACTAAAGTTTCAAAATGAGGAATTAAAATTAAAAGTGTCAAATCTGTTTCACTCATGACTGCATAGGAAATAGAGAGAAAAGTCGGACAAGAAACAGGTGAACAGAAATTTTGTAAATTTCCGATGAGAAATGAATGCAGGCATTCTGCTTTCTAACATTGTTTTAAGAGCCTCACCGAGACATAGGAGGTATAATAAGCATTTAAAGTATACAATATGCTTTGTCATATGAAACCATCACCACAATCAAGATAATGAAGAAATCTATCATTCCCAAAAGTTTCTTTATGCATCTTCGTATTTCCTCCCTTTTCCCCTTCCTATTACTGCACGCCCCGACCCCCTCCAAAAGACCATTCTGTAAGAGGCAACCACCTGTCTGCTTTTGGGCACTGTATAGATCTATCAATTTAAATTTTCTAGAATTTTACATAAACAGAATCATGGGGGTGTAATCTTTTTTTGTTTGGTTTCTTTTACTCGCCATAATTATTCTGACATTAATCTGTGTTGTTGCATGAGTCAATATTTTATTCCTTTTCATTACTGAGTAATATTCTGTTGTATGGATATACCACAATTTGTTTATGCATTCACCATGTTGATGACACTAGGTTTGTTTCAGTTATTAGCTATTACAAATAAAGTAGCTATGGACATTCATGTATAAGTCTTTGTATGAATGTACAAGTACTACTCCATTATTACTGGATCAAATGAAAAGTGTCTATTTAACTTTTTAAGAAATTGCCAAAATGTTTTCCAAAGCAGTTGTACCACTTTACATCTCCACCATCTGTCTATGAGAGCACAGTATCTCCTCATCCTTGTCAACACTTGATGTGGTCAATCTTTTTAATTTTAGCCGTTCTAAAATGTGTGTAGTGGTTTTTCACTGTGGTTTCAATTTGCATTTCCCTAATGACTAATGGTGTTGACAGTCTTTTCATGTGATTATTTATCATTTATATATCTTTGATGAAATATCTGTTTTGTCTATTTGTTAAACATTTTCTTAAGTTATTGAATTTTGAGGGTTCAATATTCTGTACAACTCCTTTATCAGATATGTGCTTTGCAAAATATGTTTTCCCAGTCTGTGGCTTGCCTTTTCATTCTTTGTGAATGAAACAGTGTAGGTCCAAAAGCAAAAGTTTTAATTTTGATAAAATACAATTTACCAATTTGTTCCTCATGGACCAAGGTTTTGATCTCATAGATAAGAAATCTTTGCCTAACTCAAGACCTGTTATATTCTAAATACCAAACTCTTCTCAGACATATGAATTGCAAATATTTCTCCCATTCTGTAGGTTGTCAGTTCACTTCCTTGATAATGTCCTTTGATATACAAAAATTTTAATTTTGATGTAGTAAAATTTATTTATTTATTTATTTATTTATTTATTTATTTATTTATTTATTTATTTTGTTGCCTGTGCTTTTGGTGTTATATCTCAGAATCCTTTGCCAAATCCAAGGTCATGAAGATTTACCTCTATGTTTTCTTTGATATATTTAGATTGTTGATCCATTCTGAATTAATATTTTATATATGGTATAAGGTAGAGATCTGCTATAGTCTAAATGTTTGTGTCCCCTCAAAATTCATATGTTGAAAACCTAATGCCCAGATGATAATATTAGGAGATGGGGTCTTTCGGAGGTGATTAGGTCATGAGGATGAGCCCTCATAAATGAGATTAAAGTTATAACAAAATGTTAAAATGTTATCATAAAAGAGGTCTGGGAGAGTTCCCTTGCCCCTTCTACCACATGATGATACAACAAGAAGTCTTTGAGTTAGAAGAAGTCACTCACCTGACCATGTTGGCATCCTGAAATTGAACTTTGAACATCTAGAACTGTGAGAAATAAATTTCTGCTGTTTGTAAGTCACCCACACTGTGATAGATTGTTATAGCAGCCCAAATAGACTAAGGTAAGGTTCAACTTAATTTTCTTGAATGTAGCTTTCCAGTTGTCCCGCACCATTTGTTGAAGAGATTATTCTTTCTCCATTGGTTGGTTTTGTCACTCTTGTCAAAATCAATTGGCCATAGATGTATGGATTTATTTCTGGACTCTGTATTCTATTCCATTGATGTATATGCCTTTTCTTATGCCAGTACTACACTGCTTTGGTTACTGTACCTATGTAATAACTTTAGAAATTGGAATTTGTGTGTCCTCCAACTTTTGTCTCCTTTTCCAAAATTGTTTTAGCTACTTGGGTTACCTTTCGATTCCATATGAACTTGAGGATTGGCTTTTCTATTTCTCCAAAAGAGGCCATTGAAATTTTGATAAGATTGCATTGGATATGTAGATCAATATGTAAAGAATTCCCATCTAAAATCATTTATTCAATTCCAATTCTCAAACATGAGATGTTTTTCCATTTACTTAGGTCTTTTAAAAATTCTAGGGTTTGGAGGAGTTTGCTAAGAATTGGTATTAATTCTTCTTTAAATGTTTAGTAAAAATCACTACTAAAGCCATCTGGACCTTGACTTTACATTGTTAGCAATGTTTTTTTTTTTTTTCTTTTTAAATTACTGATTCAATTTATTTATTTATCAGTCTGTTCAAATTTTATATTTAGTTTTAAGTCAGTTTTGATAATTAAGGTGTTCCTAGGAATTTGTCCATTTCATTTAGATTATCTAATTTGTTGGTGTAGGGAATTTCCAGTCAAGATGATGGAGCTGGTAAAGACTACTTGCCTCTCCTCATGACCACATCAAAATTACAACTAAACTATAGAAAACCATCATTGAGAATTGCCTGAAGTCTACCTGAACCAAAGCGTTACAACTAAGGACATACAGAAGAAGCCACCTCAAGACTGACACAGAATGGTCTGGTCCTACACCCTCATATGGCAATTAAAAATTGGGAGGGATATCCAGAGGTCCCACTGGAGGAGTGAAGGATCCTATCCCTACAACAGGCTCCCTGTTGCCACGCAGCAGCCTACCCGTCTGTATACTCGTACCTGCCCATAAAGCAAGGAGAGTCTGTGAGACGGATCCTTTCAGGGACTTTGCTTCACCTTTGTGCTTGCACCTTATGACTCCCTGTTTGGCCCCAGAAAGATGGCTGGTTAGCCAATGACGAGTAAGATTCCCCACGGGGGGAACAACTCAAGTCAGACACAGCCTCATGGGGACCAACAGGAGAACCCACGGGGTTCATAGAGGTGGGCACAGCCCCCCACCTTCCCCCAGCTAAGGAGAGTCTCTGCCGCTGTGGCTGCATTCCTTCCCACAACCTGCAGGGGAAGAGATTCAAGGTTCTGCTGCCTGCAGGCAAGGGTGATTGGCTTGAATCAGTTTCCTATTATAATGTATGGGATTCACAGATCTTGGGATTGACAAGCTTTATCTTCTTTACTTCCTCACCTAACTAATAAAAGCTATGCGTAGGCCCAATTCAGGGCTCAGTCCTTGAGGCTGGAGTCCCTTGGCCCCGCTTGCACTCTATTCTTAGCCACTGTCTTTCTTAACCCTGTTCCACCCTCCTCGCTCCCCACAACCCTCGTTGCATGGGACACAACAGCTCCCCAGACCAGGGTTCCAGTGCTGGGAAGAGAATTCCCCACAAGTTCTGGCTGTGCAAAACAGTGGAAATTGTGGCTGAGTGAGATGGAGGGTGTTGAAGGCCCAAGCGTTTCTCATAAAGGGCCTGTGCATTGACTTACTCACTAACAGACTCATTTGCTCTGAGCTCCAGCACTGGGGCAGCAGCTCAAAAGGTGCCAGGCTTTAGAGCAAGGGCTGGAGGGGCAGCTTTCTCCCAGACAGTAGTGCTGACAGAATCTATTATTTCTTTGTTGAGCACTACCCCCTCCCAGCATGCAGACATGGATGGCCACCATATCTGAATCTCCATCAACCTAGCTAACACTGTTCACCCCACCCTGGTGATTCCTGGAGACCCTGTCCCGCCCAACTTGGGGGCCCACCCAAGCTGCTTCCAATGGCTTTTCCATAAAAACAGCTTGTTTTGGGTCATGCTGAGGACTTTCCCAAAATCTCTCAAAGGTTCACAAACCCAAACAAACAGCATCTGGCCTCAGCATGCCCTGTACCTCTTGTTGAACAACTCCAAACCTGGAGCTAGCTGCCAGCCTCAGTTTACAGCTTGGCCCCTTAAGGCATGTCCAAGACCAGTGTGGGAGACTGCCATCTGCAGATTGCTTTGTGGCTCATACTATGTAGCCCTGGGCAGGACACAGGCTGTGGCTGAACTTGGCTTGCAATGGGGATCCACCCAGGAGACCCTGGAGCCAACACACGCAGGGACCAGCTTCAACCAAGCCAGAGTACTACCCAGCTTCCTACACAGAGGGCACACCCAAAGGGCAGGCTGGTCAAGCACCAGAGCCTTGCTAATGCAAATCCCATGGCCAGACCTCACAACCAATCAGCCTGAGGGTCAACCCTTGACATGCAAACAGCAACCAATGTCAACTACAATATGAGGGCACACACAACACACAAGGGACACACCTGGAGTACCCAGTTCAGGTGTTCAGGGAGACTGTACCACTGGGCACCCTAGGACACCTACTACATAAGGCCACTCTACTGAGACCAGAAGACATAGCAGATCTACCTAATACATAGAAACAAACACAGATAAGCAGCCAAAATGGAGAGACAAACAATCATGTTCCAAATGAAAGAACAGAACAAAGCTCCAGAATAAGAACTAAACAAAATAGAGACAAGTAATCTGCTAGATGCAGAGTGCAAAACACTGGTTATCAGTGATCTCAGTGAGAACTTCAATAAAGAGATAGTAAACTAAAGTGGAGATAGAAAACATAAAAAAGAACTAGTCAGAAATAAGGAATACAATAACTGAAATGAATAATATATTAGATGGAATCAACAGATTAGATGAAGCAGAGGATTAAATCAGTGATTTAGAAGTTAAAGTAGCAAAACACCCAATCAGAACAGCAAAAATTAAAAAGAATCCAAAAAACAGGATATTTTAAGGGGCCTCTGGGACAACACAAGTGTACCGACATTTGCATCATTGGGGTACCAGAGGAGAAGAGAAAGAGGAAGGAATTGAAAACCTATTTGAAGAAATAATGACTGAAAACTTCTCTAACCTGGCAAAGGCAATAGATACACAAACCCAGTAAAAGCAGAGTCCAAAACAAGAGGAATCCAGAGGCCCTCACTAAGACACATCATAAGTAAAATGTTAAAGGTTAAAGACAAAGAAAGAATCTTAAAAATAGCAATAGAAAAGCACCTGCTAAGAAAAGATGAAATAGGACCATTTGTGACAACATGTATGGATCTTGAGAGTATAATGCTAAGCGAAATAAGTCAGACAAAAAAAGCAGAGAACCATATGATTTCACTGATATGTGGTATATAAACGAAAAACAACAAAAGAACAAGACAAACAAATGAGAAACAAAAACTCATAGACACAGACAATAGTTCAGTGGTTACCAGAGGGTAAGGGGGGAGGGGGATGATAGATGAGGGTAAGGGGGATCAAATATATGGTGATGGAAGGAGAACTGACTCTGGGTGGTGAACACACAATGGGATTTATAGATGATGTAATACAGAATTGTACACCTGAAATCTATGTAACTTTACTAACAATTGTCACCCCAATAAACTTTAAGTAAAAAGAAAAAGAAAAGCACCTGCAAGAGAGTACCCCTAAGACTGTCAGCTGATTTCTCAACACAAGCTTTGCAGGCCAAAATGGATTGGCACAAATTAGTCAAAAGGATAAAAAGCAAGGGCCAACAGTCATGATTACTCCACCCAGCAAAGCTATCATTTAGAATTGAAGGGCAGATAAAAAGCTTAACCAACAAGAAAAAGCTGAAGGCGTCATCATCACCAAACCAGTATTACAAGAAGTGTTAAAGGAACTACTTTAAAAAGAAGAAAAAGTAAAAAAAAGTAAAAAATATGAATAATAAAATGGCAATAACTACATATCTGTGAATAATTATTTTAAACATACATGGATTAAATGCTTGAATCAAAAGAAATAGGGTGGTGCAGCCACTATGGAAAACAGTATGGAGGTATCTCAAAAATCTGAAAATGGAACTACCCTATGATCCAGTAATCCCACTCCTAGGTATCTATCCGGAGAAATCCAAAACTCCAATACAAAAATCTTTATGCACCCCTATGTTTATTGCAGCACTATACACAATAGCCAAGACATGGAAACAACCAAAATGCCCATCGGTAGATGACTGGATTAAGAAACAGTGGTACATTTATACAATGGAGTATTACGCAGCCATAAAGAAGAAAGAAATCTTACCATTTGCAACAACATGGATGGACCTAGAGAACATTATGTTAAGTGAAATAAGTCAGACAGAGAAAGATAAGTACCATATGATCTCACTTATTTGCGGAATCTAAAGAAAAGAATAAGTGAATGAACTAACCAGAAACAATGTTGGAGACAAAGAGGAAAAACTGAGGTTTGCTAGATGGGCGGGGGTGGGGGGGCGGGTGAAGGGATTGAAGGGCAGTCGGTGACCACAGGATGGCCACGGGGTTTGAAAATTAATCTGGGGAACGTAATGTAGCGGTTACCAGAGGGTAAAGGGGTTGGGGGTGGGAGATGAGGGTAAGGGGGATCAAATATACGGTGATGGAAGGAGAACTGACTCTGGGTGGTGAACACACAATGTAATTTATAGATGATGTGATATAGAATTGCACACCTGAAATCTATGTAATTTTAATAACAATTGTCACCCCAATAAATTTAAATAAAAAAAAAAGAAATAGGGTGATTAAATGGACAAGAAAACAAGACCCTTACATATGCTTCCTACAAGAGACTGCACATTGAAAAACACACAGACTGAAAGTTAAGGGATAGAAAAAGAAATTTCATGAAAATAGAAATTAAAAAAAAAAAAAAGATGGGGTAGCAATATTTATACCAGACAAAATAGCCTTTAAAACAAAAGCTATAAAAGAAACAAGGAAGGATTCAGTAATTCCACTACTGGGTATTTATCTGAAGAAATGAAAAACGCTACTTTATAGGGACATGTGCATCCATATGTTCATTGCAGCATTATTTAAAATAGCCAAGATATCAAGGCATCTTGGATGTCCATCAATGAATGAATGGATAAAGAAGAGGTGGTAATTATATACAATGTAATATTACTCAGCCACAAAAAAGAATAAAAGCTTGCCATCTGCTACAACATGAATGGACCTAGAAGGTATTGTACTGAGTGGAGTAAGTCAGAAAAAGACAAATGATGTATTATTTCAATTATATGTGGATCTAAATAACAAAATAAACATACAAACAAAAGTGAAATAAACTCATAGATACAGAAAACATTTTGATGATTGTCAGCAAAAAGAGGAGTTGGGGGGGTGAAAAAGGCAGAGAGATTAAGAAGTACAAATTGGTAGTTACATTATAGACATGGGGATGTAAATTATAGCACAAAGAATATAGTCAACAATGTTGTAATAACTATGTATGGTGTCAGATGGGTACTAGATTTATCAGAGTGATCACTTCATAAGTTATATAAATGTCTAATCACTATGTTGTACACCTGAAACTAATATGTTATTGTATGTCAACTGTAATTAAAAATAAAAAGATTAGGGGTGGATAGATGGTTCAGTTGGTTAGAGCGTGAGCTCTTAACAACAGCGTTCCTAGTTCGATTCCCATGTGGGCCAGTGACCTGTGCCCTCCACAACTATAGTGAAGACAATGAGCTGACACTGAGCTGCTGGAGGGGCGGCCAGATGGCTCAGCTGGGTAGAGCGTGAGCTCTTAATAACAAGGTTCCTGGTTCAATTCATGGGCTGAGCCACCTGCAACTAAAGATTGAAAACAGTGACTGGACCTGGAGCTGAGCTGCACCTTCTACAACTAGACTGAAGGACAACGACTTGACTTGGAGCTGATGGAGCCTGGAAAAAAACACTGTTCCCCCCAAAAAATAAAATAAAATAGATAAATAAATAAATAAATAAATAAATAAATAAATAAATAAATAAATAAATAAATAAATAAAAATTAAAAAATATTTTGTTAGTGTACATTTGTTCATAGTATTCTCATAATATTTTTTATTTCTCTAAGATCAGTAGTAATGCCCTAGCTTTCACTTTTAGTTTTAGTTCTTTGCTTTTCTTTTTTTTCCTCTGTTTATCTAGTTTAAGAGTTTGTCAATTTTATTGATCTTCTCAAGAAACTTTTAGTTTCCTCAATTCTATTGTTTTTCTATTTTGTATTTCATTTATCTCCACTCTAATCTGTATTATTTCCTTTATTCTGCTAGCTTTGGGTTAAGCTTGCTCTTCTTTTTTGTAGATTCTTAAAGTGTATGTTTAGGTACTGACTTGAGATTTTTCTTTTTTAATGTAGTTCTTTACTGCTATAAATTTCCTTCTTAACACTGCTTTAGCAGCTTTTTATAAGTTTTGGTATGTTGTATTTTTGTTTTCATTTATATTTAAGTATATTCTAATTGCTCTTGTAATTTATTCATTTTTTGGCTTATGATAACACAAATTTATTATCTTTATTTAAAATTAAAATCTATTGGGGTACCAATGGTTAATAAAATTACATAGGTTTCAAGTGTACAATTCTGTAATACATCATCTATATATCGTACTGTGTGTTCCCCACCCCGAGTCAGTTCTCCTTCTATTGCCATATATTTGCCCCCTTTTATACTCTTCTACCACCCACCTCCCTGCTTATCTTCTGATAACCACTAAACTATTGTCTGTGTCTATGAGTTTTTGTTTCTTTATTTGTTTGTCTTGTTCATTTGTTGCTTTCAGTTTTATATCCCACATATCAGTGGAATCATATGGTTCTTGTTGTTTTCTGTCTGAGTTGTTTCCCTTGGCATAATAATCTGAAGATCCTTCCATGTTGTGGCAAACAGCATCATTTCATCTTTCCTTATGGCAGAATAGTATTCCATTGTGTATATATATACCACCTTTTCTTTATCCAATCATCTATCAAAGGACATGAACTTAACCAAATATGTGAAGTACCAATACACTGAAAACTGTAAGACATTTTAAAAAGAAATTGAAGAAGACACAAAAAAATGGAAAGACATTCCGTGTTCATGGATTAGAAGAAGGAACATAGTTAAAATGGCCATATTACCCAAAGCAATATACAGATTTAATGCAATCCCCCAAAAAATCCCAATGGCATTTTTTAAAGAAATAGAACAAGAAATCATCAGATTTGTATGGAACCACAAAAGACTCTAATTAGCCAAAGCAATTCTGAAAAAAAAAAAAAAATGCTGGAAGTATCACAGTCCCTGACTTCAGCTTGTACTACAGAGCAACTATAATCAAAACAGACAGACACACAGACCAATGCAATAGAATTGAAAACCTAGAAATATACCCACATAAATATGGACAGATAGTTTTTGACAAAGGAGCCAAAAACATACAGTGGAGAAAAGACAGCCTTTTCAGTAAATGGTGCTGGGAGAATCAGAAAGCCACGTGCAAAACAATGAAACTAGACTGCTATATGTCACCATGTACCCAAATTAACTCAAAATGGATCAAAGACCTAAACATAAGAACTGAAACAATAAACTGCATAGAAGAAAACATAGGTACTAAACTTATGGACCTTGGATTCAAAGAGCATTTTATGAACTTGACCTCAAAGGCAAGGGAAGTAAAAGCTAAAATAAATGAATGGGACTATATCAAACTAGAAAGCTTCTGCACAGCAGAAGAAACCATCCACAAAACAAAGAAGCATCCAACTGAATGGGAAAAAATATTTGAAAACAATGCCTCTGATAAGGGGCTAATATCCAAAATATACAAGGAGCTCATACAACTCAACAACAAAAAGACAAAAAAATGGGCAGAGGACCCGAGTAATTTATTCTTTGACCCATTGGTTAATTAATATTGTATTGTTTAATTTCTACATATTTGTGAATATTTCAGTTTTCCTTCTGTTATTGATTTCTAGCTTCATTCTATTATGTTCAGAAAAGACTTTTAATATGATTTCAATCCTTTTTGATTTACTGATTCTTATTTTGTGGCTCAACATATGATCTGTCCTGGAGAATATTTCATATGTACTTGAGAAGAATGTATATTCTGCTGCTGTTGAAATATCCTGTATATTTCTGTTAGGTCCAGGTGATTTATAGGGTTGTTCAAACCCTGTGTGTCCTCATTGATCTTCTGTATAGATGTCCTATCCATTATTTGAAGTGGTGTATTGAAGTATCAAATTATTATTGCAGAACTAACTGCTATTCCCTTCAATTCTGTCAATGTTTGCTTCATTTATTTTGTGCCCTGTTGTTTGGTAGGTATATATTTATAATTGTCATACATTCTTGATGAATTGACCATTTTATTACCATATAATGTCCTTTTCTTTTTGTCACTAGTAACATATTTTGACTTAAAGTCTAATTTGTCTGATATTAGTATCATCACCCTAGCTCTCTTTTGGTTACTATTTGCATGAAATTATTTTTTTTCTTCATTTCATTTTCAACCTATTTGTGTCTTTGGATCTGAACTGAGTCTCTTAATAAGATAGCACATTGTTGGTTCATTTTTAGAAATTCATTCTGCTAACCTCTGTGTTTTTCATACACAGTTTAATTTATTTAAATGTAATTACTAAAAAGGAAGAACTTACTTTTATCATTTCACTATTTGTTTTCTGTATGTCTTATACTTTATTTTGTTCCTTATTTCTTCCATTATTGCCTTCTTTTGTGTTTAATTTATTCTTATATAGTGTACCATTTGATTCCCTATTTACTTTTCTTAGTGCTTACAATGAACTTACAATTAAAATCCTAAAGTTAGAATGCTTCAATTTGAATTGATACCAATATACTTTCAACAGCATACAACACAAACTTTGCTCCTATACAGCTCTATTTCCCACCTTTCATGTTGTCATAAATTTTATCTTATGCATTGTGTGCCTATTAAGATAAATTTATAATTTTTTATATATTGCTATTTTATGTTATTTTTGTAATTTAAACAAGTTTATTTTGCTGAATATGAATAACCAGGCATCGCATTGTAATAAAAAATGTTTTCATTTTAGTATTAATTCCAATAATTTACTACTGAATTATATTGGTCATGTGCTTGAAATTATATTTATTGAATATACAAATTCCATTATTTAATATTAACTGAAAAGCATGATATTCATGCCTACTCCTAGCATTTTTTAAAATTAAATTAATTGGGGTGACAATAGTTAGTAAAATTACATAGGTTTCAAGTGTCCAATTCTGTAATACATCATCTACATATCACATTGTGTGTTCACCACACAGTCAGTTCTCCTTCCATCACCATATATTTGATCCCCTTTTCCCTCTTCTACCACTCCCCTCCCCCTTTACCCTCTAGCAACCACTAAATTGTTGTCTGTGTCTATGAGCTTTTTTCTGTTTGTTTGTTTGTTTGTCTTGTTCCTTTGTTGTTTTCTGTTTTATATCCCACAAATGAGCGAAGTCATATGGTTCTTGACTTTTTCTGTCTGACATATGATTTTGCTTAGCATGATAATTTCAAGATCCATCCATGTTGTCGAAAATGGCAGTATTTCTTCATTTTTTATGGCCGAGTAGCATTCCATTGTGTATATATACCGTATCTTCTTTATCCAATCATCTATTGATGGAAACTTTGGTTGTTTCCATGTCTTGACCACCACAAATAATGCTGCAGTGAACATCAAGGTATTTAAATCTTTGTGGATAAATGTTTTTAAGATTTTTTGGGTACGTACCCAGGAGAGGGATTGCTGGGTCATATGGTAATTTTATTCTTAATCTTTTAAGGAATCTCTATAATGTTTTACGTAGCAGTTGTACAAATTTGTATTCCCACTAACGGTGTATGATGGTTCCTTTTCCTCCACAGCCTTTCCAACATTTGTTATTATTGGTCTTGTTGATGATAGCCATTCTAACAGGTGTGAGATGATATGTCATTATGGTTTTGATTTGCATTTCCCTAATAGCGAATGAAGTTGAGCATTCTTTCATATATCTGTTGGCCATTTGTATGTCTTCTTGGGAGAAATGTCTGTTCAGGTCCTCTGCCCATTTTTTCCCAAAATAATTGTTTCCCTTTTTTAATGCAGAACATATATAGAAATTTTATTTTGTGAGAACAAAAATATTTGGACATTTTACATTTAGTACAGTTTAGCAATCCAGCTTATGTTGACAAATTTAGTTAATTGTTAGGAAGTACATTGCACACAGAGAAGAATTCAATAGACAGCAGATAATTCAACCTTTGATTAAGGAAAAAATGTTTGATGTAATTTTTTGCTTTTATTTTTTTAAGAAGATACTCTACTTGTAAATTTAAGTTTCATTGACCATTTTTAGTCTTTCTGCTCAATATTTTTTATTATTAATTTCAGGTGTACAAAACAATGTAATAGTTAAACATTTATACCCCTCACAAAGTGATAACCCCCTCCCCCAATCTATTACCCCCTGATATCTTATATAGCTGTTACAGCTCCACTGACTCTATTCCTTATGCTGTACTCCACATCCTGTGAAGTATCTATATATATATATATATATATATATATAGATAGATAGATAGATAGATAGATATTGTATAATATACCTATATATATATTGTGTGTGTGTGTGTGTGTGTGTGTGTGTGTGTGTATATATATATATATATATATATATATATATATATATATATATATATTAAATTATAGTTAACAGTCGTTATTATTCAGCTTCAGCTTCAGGGGTATACTGCAGTGATCAGGCATCTACACCTTCCATGAAGTGGTCTCCCTAACAACACAAATGTCTACCAGATACCTTACAAAAATCACAAAATCTTTACAACATTATTGATTATATTCCCTAAACTGTCTTTTGTATCCCCATGGTAATCTTGTAGTTACCAATTTGTGCTTTCCAATCCCCTCACCTTCTCCCTCATCCCCAATCCCCTACCATCTAGGAAACCTTAGATTTTCCTCTATATCTCTGAGACTGTTTCTGATTAGTTTGTTAATTCTATTCTTTAGATTCCACATATAAGTGAGATAATATGGTATTTGTTTTTCTCCATCTGACTTATTTCACTTAACATAATGTTCTCTAGATCCATCTATATTGTTGCAAATGGTAAGATTTCATTTTTCTTTATGGCCCAGTAATATTTCATTGTATAAATGTATCACAGTTTCTTAATCCAGTCATCTACCAATGGGCATTTCAGTTGTTTCCATATCTTGGCTGTTGTGAATAGTACTGAAATTAACGTAGGGGTGCATAAATTTGTTTGAGTTGTTTTGGATTTCTCTGGACAGATGCCTAAGAGTGCAGTTGCTGGATCATACTGTAGTTCCATTTCCAGTTTTTGAGATACCTCCATACTGATTTCCAAAGTGGCTGTACGTGTGCCTGTCCAGATTTCCGAGCACCATTTGTTGAATGGACTGTCTTTATTCCAGTGTAAATTCTTGCTTCTATTGTCATTGGGTAAATTACCGTATAGGCATGGATTTATTTCTGGGTTCTCTATTCTGTTGCATTGATCTATGTGTCTGTTTTCATGCCAGTACCATGCTGCTTTGATTACTATATTCTTGTAGTATGATTTCATGTCAGGTATAGTGATACCTCCCACTTTGTTATTATTTCTCAAGATTGCTGTAGCTATTCGGGGTCTTTTATGGTTCCATATAAATTTTAGGATTATATGTTCTATTTCTATGAAAAATGTTCTTGGTAGTTTCATAGGAATTGTGTTGAATCTATATATTGCCTCAGGCAGTATAGACATTTTAACTATATTAATTCTTCCTATCCATGAACATAGTATGTGTTTCCACTTATTTGTATCTTCTTTAATTTCTCTCTTCAGTGTCTTACAATTTTTTGGGTAAATGTCTTTTACTTCTTTGGTTAAATTTATTCCTAAGTATTTTATAATTTGAAGCAATTGAAATGGGACTGTTTTCTTAATTTCTCCTTCTCACAGTTTATTATTGGTGTATACAAATGCAACTGATTTGTGAATATTAATTTTGTATCCTGCTACTTTACTAAATTCATTTATCAACTCTAATAGTTTTTTGGTGGAGTGTTTGGGGTCTTCATATATAGTATCATGTCATCTGCATACAGTGACAGTTTTACTTCCTTCTTTCCAATTTGGATGTCTTTTATTTCTTTTTCTTGTCTGATTGTTGTGGCTAGAACTTCCAGTACTATGTTGAATAAAAGTAGTTTAAGCGGGCAAACTTGTCTTGTTGCTGATCTTAAGGGGAACGATTTTAGCTTTTCCCCATTGAGTATGATGTTAGCTGTGCGTTGATCATATATGGCCTGTATTATTTTGAGATAGGATCTTTCTATTCCTGCTTTGCTAAGAGTTTTTATCATAAATTGCTGCTGGATTTTGTCAAATGCTTTTTCTGCATCTATTGATTGACCATATGATTTTTATTTTTCATTTTGTTAATGTGGTGTATCACGTTAATTGATTTGCAGATAGTGAACCAAACTTGCATACCAGGAATTAATCCCACTTGATCATAGTGTATGATATTCTTAATGTATTGCTGAATTCTGTTTGCTAATATTTTGTTGAGAATTTTTGCATCTATGTTCATTAGGGATACTGGCCTATAGTTTTCTTTCTTTGTAATGTTTTTGTCTGATTTTGGGGACAGGGTGATAGCAGCCTTGTAAAAAGGGTTTTGGAGCTTTCCCTCCTTATATATTTTTTGGCATTGTTTAAGGAGAATAGGTGATAATTCTTTTTT
Organism: Rhinolophus ferrumequinum; assembly: GCF_004115265.2. Classification (NCBI taxonomy): domain Eukaryota; kingdom Metazoa; phylum Chordata; class Mammalia; order Chiroptera; family Rhinolophidae; genus Rhinolophus; species Rhinolophus ferrumequinum. The sequence goes on from NC_046306.1 coordinate 42,446,827, forward strand.
GAATGATGGTAAAATCTACCTGTAAAGCCATCTGGTCTGGAGCTTTTGTTTGTTGGAAGCTTGTTGATTACTGATTCAATTTCACTGGTAATAATCCATCTATTCATATTTTCCATTTCTTCTTGAGTTAGTCTTGGAACATTGTGTGTTTCTAAAAAATTATCCACTTCTTCCAGATTGTCCAATTTGTTGGCATATAGTGGCTCCTCTGCCCATTTTTAAATTGGATTGTTTATTTTTCTGTTATTGAGTTCTTCCAGTTCTTTATATATTTGGATATTAGCCCCTTATTGGAGGAGTTGTTTGCAATTATCTTGTCCCATTTGGTTGGTTGCCTCTTTGTTTTGTTGAGTTTCTTTTGCTGTGCAGAAACTTTTTAGTTTGATATGGTCTCATTCATTTGTTTTAGCTTTTACTTCCCTGGCCTTTGAGGTCGGTCAAATTAATAAAATCCTCTTTGAATCCAAGGTCTGTAAGTTTAGTTCAATGTTTTCTTGTATGCAGTTTATTGTTTCAAGTCCTATGTTTATGTCTTTGATCCACTTTAAGTTCCTTTTGGTGAATGGTGAAAGATAGCAGTCCCCTTTATTCTTTTGCAAGTGGCTCTCTAATTTTCCCGGCACCATTCATTGAAGAGGTTTCTTTTCTCCATTGTACTGTTTTTGGCTCCTTTATTGAAAATTATCTGTCCATACAAGATTTGACAATTAAGGTAGCGAACTTGTTGCAACAATGTTGCTAACCTTTTTTGATATCAGAGGGATTATTCATTATGAATTTTTACCAACTGGACAAACAGTTAACCAAGTTTACTATTTGTAAGTGCTGAAAAGTCTACGTGAAAAAGTTCAATGAAACGACCTGAACTTTTTGCCAACAATTCATGGCTCATACATAATAACAATATACCAGCTCACACAGCACTGTGTGTGAGGGAGTTTTTAGCCAGTAAACAAATAACTGTATTGGAACACCCTCCCTACTCACCTGATCTGGCCCCCAATGACTTCTTTCTTTACCTGAAGATAAAGGAAATATTGAAAGAAAAACATTTTGATGACATTCAGGATATCAAGGATAATACTATGAAAGCTCTGATGGCCATTCCATATAAAGAGCTCCAAAATTGCTTTGATGGATGGACTAGGTGCTGGCATCAGTGCATAGCTTCCCAAGGGGAGTACCTTGAAGGTGATCATGGTGATATTCAACAATGAGGTATGTAGCACTTTTTCAAGGATTAGTTCGTGAACTTAATTGTCTGAACTTCATGTAGATGTATGTGTTATACAATTATTCATTTACATTATGTAAGGATAATTTACTTATATGTAATTTTAATTTTGTTATAGATGCCATAGGAAATGAGAATATATGAGAATTATTTTTTGTTCTGTATCCCAGAAACTAGCCAAGCTTTGTGTTTTGTTTCCAGCCCTTTGCTTCATGGAACTGCTATTGTGTGTGTGTGTGTGTGTGTGTGTGTGTGTGTGTGTGTGTGTGTTACTAGGCCAAATATTGATGTTTCCAGGCAACACAGAGGCCAAGCTTCACTCTACAGTTTTGTTTCTGCTGAATACAGCTAATCTAGAGATGAATACATTTTTTTGTTGGTGTTCTTTTGGGGTCTGAACAAAGGGGTTTGGGTTCTTTTTCCACAAATGTGGTGCTTGTCCTGCTCCCATGCAGAATTTACAGGTGAGATGAGACATCTCTGAAGAAGTGATACATGGCTGGTGATGTTTGAGAATAAGGGCTTGAATATCAAAAACTCTGGTCTTGGGAACCCAGTGCCTGTCTACTTTAAGGAGACTGCCTGGCTTGGAAAATGCAGAGCAATAGTGCTGTAGAGCATGATGAAGGAAGGCCTAATTCCAAACACTTTGAATACAAATGACTCCCAAAGTCTTGCCCACATTGTAAGGGGGAATTAGACCACTCCCCAAACGTTCCTAGGATTTCTGTCAGCCAATTGGGTGAAGCCTAAGAGTAGATTTACTTGAAGGAGAGAAAGTTTACGTGGTAACATTTCTTACCCTAGCTGTTATACCCCATCAGGACACTTCTTTTATCGTGTACCCACCTTGAAGTGAAGTCTAAAATTTCTTCACTATCAACATCCTCCATAGGGGGAGAAAAAGAAAGAAAATGTCCCCCTAAGCATTTAGTGACATTGTACAATATTCTGGCAATTTTTTGATACTGGAGGACAACATGGACTAACTTCTACCAGACATTTCTGTCTCTTCCCCAAATTCTCCTCCTGTCCTATGATGAGTTTCTCTCCACTGTTCCTCCTTCTTCAGGTCTGATCTGGTCAGTGAAAAGTGGGCCCTGCTTGTTTCTTTCTGTCTGGACCAAGGTCCACTCACAATGCCTGAACAAATTCTGCCAAATATGTTCCATCTCCTGACTCCTTAAAAATTCTCCAGGTTTTCTGTGTCTCTCTCTCTTTCTCTCACTGACTTAACTATTAATTTGACCATCAGCTGCTAAACTGCAGCAGTGGGAAATATTATATTCTGTTCTCTTGTGAGAAGGGTTTCTTCCTATTTGGCATTCATGTTGAAAACGGACATCCATCTCTATAAATGTGGCCTTGAAAACACCTTAGCTTTCGAAAACTTTTCTTCTGGGCCTTTACCATTTGCTTATTTTGTCCTTACTTTACTTGGACTACTGGAACTCAATGAACAATTTTTTTTTTTTTAAATTTGAAGTCTGTGTCACTGTTCTTATTGACTTTGCTTGTATTTACAGAACTATAATCACAGATGTTTTTGTTGTTTCATCTCAATTGTATTGAGTTACCAATTCTTGATGATGTCTCTCTCTTCCTCTTAAGAAAAATAAGTGAAATTTTATGTCCCCACTCTCTGAACTACATTTAAGTCTTCTGCTGAGATTTCCCTAGATGACTGACCAATCGTTTTCAAATGGAGGGATATAAATCTATATCATGTACTTTTCTTTTGTAGCTTTACAGTAATTTTAATCCTTTTGGTAGGCTATGTTTTTCTTTGTCCCCCCCAATGTCTCAGTATATTAGTAATGCCTTAAATTCTCAAATCTAAACATTCATTTTACTTCCTGTCACCATAAAAATATACTTTAGGTAAACTTTTATTTCCCAGTTTTGTTTTTTAAGTCCTGACAAATTTTACTTTACTCCTTTCCTAAATTTGAAATTCTAGTAGAATTAAAGTAAAATACTTTTTTTCTCTCAACCACTCTTTTTATCCCTCATAATCTTTTCCTTTGATGGAAAATATTATTCTCATTTATTCTTTTAACTTTCTGATAAATGTTGCTTGACACAACTCCTCAAATCCGTATCGTATCCAGATTGTTTCTAAATTGTCTTGGGTTGGTTGTACTAGGTAGTTTATATCTTTCTAACTCCCCATGTAAACTTTACTAATTCTGGAATAAGAATCCATATCTATTACAGTTATCTATTGCTGCATGATTCTGGTATCAATTTCTGTTTCAGTTATCTATTGCTGAGTAAGAAACTACCCCAAAATATAGTGCCTTAAAATAACAACACTTTTTCAAGACTGAATCAAGAAGAAACAGAAAATCTGAACAGGCCAGTTACTACCAATGAAATTGAATCAGTAATCAACAAGCTCTCAACTAACAAAAGCCCAGGACCAGATGACTTCACAGATGAATTTTACTAAATATTAAAAAAATATATAACACCTATTCTCCTCAAACTATTCCAAAAAAAAAAAAAAATCCAGAAGGAGGGAAGTCTCCCAAGCTCATTTTATGAGGCCACTATTACTCTGATCCCAAAACTAGACAGAGATATTACAAAATAACAACAACAACAACAACAACAAAACAAACAAAAAACTAAAGGCCAATATCCCTAATGAACATGGATTGTAAAAATCCACAACAAAATATTAGCAAACAGAATTCAGCAATATATTTAAAAGATTTACATCACGATCAAGTGGGATTCATTCCTGATATGCAAGGTTGTTTCAATATCCACAAATCAATCAACATGATAACCACATTAACAAAATGAAAAATAAAAATCATATGGTCATATCAATAGATGCAGAAAAACCATTTGACAAAATTCAACATCCATTTATGATAAAAACTCTTAGGGAAGTGGGAATAGAGGAATTATATCTCAACATAATAAAGGGCATATATGATAAACCTACTGCTAAAATCATACGCAATGGGGAAAAGCTAAAACCATTCTCCTTAAGATCAGGAACAAGACAAGTATGCCCACTTTCACCGCTTTTATTCAGCATAGTACTGGAAGTTCTAGCCACAGCATTCAGACAAGAAAACGAAATAAAACACATTCAAATTGGAAAAGAGGAAGTAAAATTTTCATTATATGCAGATTACATGATACTATATAGAGAGAAACCCAAAGATTCCACCAAAAAAAACTATTAAAACTGATAAATAAATTTAGTAAAGTAGAAGGATACAAAATTAATATTCAAAAATCAGTTGCATTCTTAGACACCAATAACAAGCTATCAGAAGGAGAAATTAAGAAAACAATCCCATTTACAATTGCCTCAAAAACAATAAAATACTTAGCAATAAATTTAACCAAGAAAGTAAAAAATCTGTACTCAGAAAATTATAAGACATTGAAGAGACAAATTAAAGAAGACGCAAATAAATGGAAATGTATATTAGGTTGGTGCAAACATAATTGTGGTTTAAAAGGTTAAAAATGATTGCAAAAATTGCAATTACTTTTGCATCAACCTAATACCATGGTCTTGATAGGAATAACTAATATAGTTAAAATGTCCATACTACCTAAGGTGATATATAAACTCAACGTAATCCTTATCAAATTACTAACAACATTTCTCACAGAACTAGAACAAATAATCCTAAAATTTATATGGAATCATAAAAGACCCCAAATAACCATGGCAATCTTGAGAAATAAGAACAAAGTGGGAGGTATCGTGCTAAGTGACATCAAATCACACTACAAGGCTATAGTAATCAAAACAGCATGGTATTAGTATAAAAATAGACACATAGATCAATGGAACAGAACAGAGATCCAGAAATAAATGTATGTCTATATGGACATTTAATCTATGATAATGGAAACAAGAATTTATGTTGGGGTAAAGACAGTCTATTTATTAAATGGTGCTGTGAAAACCAGAGAGATACATGCAAAAAAAAAAAAAAATGAAAGTGCACCTATGCAGTGCACTACTTAGGCCATATACAAGAATAAATTTTAAATGGATTAAAGACTTAAATGTAAGTAAGACCTGAAACCATAAAACTCCTATAGGAAAATATTGGAAGTAAATTCACAGACATTACACTTAATAATATTTTTACTGATCTATCTCCTCAGGCAAGGGTAGCAAAAGAAAAAATAAACATGTAGGACTATCAAACAAAAATGCATCCCATTGAGTGGGAGAAGATATTTACCAATGATACATATGGTAAGGGGTTAATATTCAAGATTTATTAAAAACTCATACAACTCAATACCATAAAAACAAACAACGCTATTAAAAAATGGGCAGAGAACATGAACAGACATTTCTCTAGAGGACACACAGATGGCCAACAGACATGAAAAAATGCTCAATGTCACTAATCATTAGAGAAATGCAAATAAAAACCACAATGAGATACCATCTAATTCCTGTCAGAATTGCGATCATCAATAAATCAACAAACAAATGTTCACAAGGATGTGGAGAGAAGAGAACCCTGGTGCACTGTTGGTGGGATTGCATACTGATGCGGCCACTATGGAAATCAGTATGGAAGTACCTCAAAAAATTGAAAATAGAACTATCTTATGACCCAGCAATTCCACTCCTGAGTATCCAAAGAAATCCAAAACATTAATTCAAAAAAATATATGCACCTTTATGTTTATTATAGCACTATTCACAATAGATAAGATATGGAAACCAATGAAATACCCATCAATAGACGATTGGATATAGAAGCTGTAGTACATTTATACAATGGAGTATTACTCTGCCATAAAAAGAATAAAATCTTATACCATTTGCAACAAAATGGATGGACCTAAAGAATATTATGCTAAGTGAAATAAGTCAGACTGAGAAAGACAAATACCATATTATCTCACCTATATGTAGAATCTAAAGAACAAAATAAACGAGCAAACAAAACAGAAGTAGACTCAAAGATACAGAAAAAAAGTACTGTTGGTTGCTAGATGGGAGGGGGTATAGCATGGGGGAGAAGGTGAAAGGATTAGAAAGAGCAAATTAGTAGACACAATATAGTTATGGGGATATGGAATACTGTATGGGGAATATAATCAACAATCTTGTAAATATTATGTAATGTGCCAGATGAGCACTGGATTTATCAGGAGGACCACTTCAGACAGTTTAGATGCATTACCAATGCACTGTACAACTGAAGCTCTAATTCTTATTATTTCTTTTGTTAAATATTTTTATTAAAAATATAGCTACATACAATATTATATTAGTTTCAGGAGTACACCATAGTTATTCAACATTTATAGACCTAAAGAAGTGATCACCATAAGTCAAGCAACCATCTGACACCGTACTATGCTATCACAATATTATTGACTATATTCCCCATGTTGTACATTACATCCCCATGACTTATGTCTGGAAATTTGGACCTTTTATTCACCTTTTTAATTTATCAATTGCAGTTGACATTCAGTATTATTTTATATTAATTTCAGGTGTACAGCATAGTGGATAGACATTTATATAATTTAAGAAGTGATCCCCCTGACTAGTCTAGTACCCACGTATCACTATACATACCGTAGTTATTACCATACTATTGACTATATTTCCTATGCTTTATTTTACATCCACATGACTATTTTGTAATTACCAATTTGTACTTTTTAATCCCTTCACCTTTTTCATCCTGCCTCCAACCCCCTCCCGTCTATCATCCCATAAATCTAGTACCCATCTTACCCCACACATAGTTATTACGATATTATTGACTATATTCCTTATGCTACACCTTACATCCCTTTAATTACTTTTGTAACAACAAATTTGTACTTCTTAATCCTTTCCCCTTTTTTCACCCACACCCCCAAATCCCATCCCATTGGGAAACCATCAAAATGTTTTCTGTATCTGTGAGTTTGTTTGTTAATTTGATTCTTAGATTTCACATATAAGCAAAATCACATTGCATTTGTCTTTCTCTGTCTGATACTCCACAAGCACAACACCCTCCAGGTCCACCAGTGCTGCTGCAGATGACAAGAACCCATTCCGTTCAATGGTCAAGCAACATTCCATTTTGTATATGTACTACCTCTTCTTTATCCATTCATCCATTGATGGACACCCAGGATGCCTCCACATCTTGGCCATTGTAAACAATGCTGCAATGAACATATGGATGCACATGTCCCCTCAAAGCAGCGTTTGGGGTTTCTTCAAATAAATACCCTGAAGTGGGATTACTGGGTCCTTTTTTGTCTCTTCTTATAGCCTTTGTTTTAAAATCGATTTGGTCTGATACAAGTATTCCTATCCCAGATTGTTTTTTTCAATTTTCATGAAATATCTTTTTCCATCCCTTTCTTTCCATCTGTGTGTGTCTTTCAATCTGAAGTTAGTCTCTTGTAGGCAGAATTTTGTTTTCTTATCCATTCAGCCCTTCAACGTCTTTTGATTGTAGCATTTAATCAGTTTACACTGAAAGTAATTGTTGATAGATATGTAGCTATTGCCATTTTGTTATTCATAAGTTTGATTTTATTTTCTGTCTTAAAGAAGTCCCTCTAACATTTCTTTTTTTTTCTTCTTTTTAAAATGTGCATTTATTTTTAGTCTCCTTTCTTTTTCTTTATTTTCTTTCTTTTTTTAATTAAAGTTTATTGGGGTGACAATTGTTAGTAAAGTTACATAGATTTCAGGTGTACAATTCTGTAATACATCATCTATATATCACATTGTGTGTTCACCATGCAGAGTCAGTTCTCTTTCCATCACCATATATTTGATCCCTTTTACCCTCATCTACCACCCCTCTCCCACCTTACCCTCTGGTAACCATTAAACTATTGTTTGTGTCTATGAGTTTTTGTTACTTCATTTTTTTTTCTTGTTCTTTTGTTGTTTTCAGTTTTATATACCACAGATCAGTGAAATCATATGGTTCGCGACCTTTTCTGTCTGACTTATTTCACTTAGCTTTATACTCTCATGGAAACAACCAAAGTGTCCCTCAATAGATGAATGGATAAAGAAGTTGTGGTGTATATATACAATGAAATACTATTCTGCCATAAGAAAAGATGAAATAGTACTATTTGCAACAATATGGATGGATCTTGAGATTATAACAATTCTTGTAATACTAGTTTTGTGGTGATGAACTCCTTTAGCTTTTTCTTGTCTGGGAAGGTTTTATTTGTTATTTGATTTTAAATGATAGTCTTGCTGGGTAGTCTTGATTGTAGCTCCTTACTTTTCATTACATTGAATATTTCATGTCCACCCCTTCTTGCCTGCAAAATTTCTGTTGAGAAATCAGCTAACAGTGTTATGGGAGCTCCCTTATAAATTACTAGTTGCCTTTCTTTTGCTGCTTTTAGGTTTCTCTCTTTGTCTTTAACGTTGGTCATTTTAATTATAATGTGCATAGGTGTGGGCCTGTTTGGGTTTATCCTGTTTGGAACTCTGCACTTCCTGGACTTGTGTATCTATTTCCTTTGCCAGGTTAGTAAAGTTTTCAGTCATTAATTCTTCAAATAGTTTCTCAATCTCTTGCTTTCTCTCTTCTCTTTCTGGTACCCCTATGATGCAAATGTTATTATGTTTGATGTTGTCCCAGAGACCCCTTAAACTTTTTTTCAGTTTTTTTTTTTTTTTTTTTTTTAATTTTTGCTGTTCTGATTGGGTATTTTGCTACCTTAACTTCTTCTTCTTTTTTTAATCGTTGATTCAATCCTCTGCTTCATGTAATCTGTTGATCCTCTTTAATGTATTCTTCATTTCAGTTACTGTATTCTTCACTTCTGTTTCTTTTTTATGGTTTCTATGTCCGTTTATATGCTTGTGGTCTCTCTGTTGAAATTCTCACTAAGTTCCTTGAGTATCCTTATAACCATTCTTTTTAATTCTGTCTCTGGTAGGTTGTTTGCCTCCATTTCACTTAGTTCTTTTTCTGTTTTTTTTTGTTGTTGTTATTTTTTGTTTTTTGTTTTCCTCCTGTTCTTTCATTTGGGACACATTTCTTTATTTCCTCATTTTGGCTGCCTCTCTGTGTTTTTTTCTATGTATTAGGTAGAGCTTCTATGTTTCCCAGTCTAGGCTGGGTGGCCTTATGTAGTAAGTGTCCTGTGGGGCCCAGTGGCTCAGTCTCCCTGGTCACCTGAGCAGGGTGCTCCAGCAGTGTCCCTTATGTGGGTTGTGTGTGCCTTCCTGTGATAGTTGAGACTTGATTGCTATTGGCATATCAGTGGGGGGGATTGACCTTCAGGCTGATTGGCTATGGGTTTGACCATGTCCATAACTTATGGGCTGTTGTGTGGAGGGGCTTACCACATGAAGCGAGATTCACCCCATCAAGCTCTGCTGCCTGTTGAGACCACCATTTGTGCCACTGGTGGGGTAATTGGGCAGTGCTCTGCTGTGGTCTGAAGCCAACCTCCAAGTATGGTGGTTTTGGGGCCTCTTGTGAGGGTGTCTGGTGCAGGCCCAGGTCACCTACTGCCTGTGACTGGCCGGGGACTACCTGGTAAGAGCTATAAAGTGATCTGCATTTATTCACTGCCTGTGCTCAGCCTGTAGGCATGTGGGCGAGGCCTCGCTGTGAACTGAGGTCGGCTGTCATTCATACCAGGCCTGGAGTAACTCCACAAAAACCAGGACACCCCCAAGGCCCGCTGTCAGCTGTCAGTTCCCTTAAGGTTCAGCCAGTGATAAAGCCTCATGTGGTAATTTTCCCATAAGCACTGCTTTCACTGCATCCCACAAAGTTTGATAACTTGTGTTTTCATTTTAAATTAGCTTAAAATATTTGAAAATTACTCTTGATATTTCTTCTTTGACCCAAGTGTTATTTAGAAGTGTGTTGTTTAATCTCCTCCATGTATTTGGGGATTTCTCAGTTATCTTTATATTATTGTTCTTAACTTAATTCCATTGTGGTCTTTTATGATTTCTATTCTTATACATTTGTTATGATATGTTTTATGGTCCATAATGTGATCTATCTTGGCGAATGTTCCGTATGAGCTTGAAAAGGATGTATGTTCTGCTATTGTTGGATGAAATAGTCTATAGATGTCAATTATATCAAGTTGATTGATGATGGTGTTGAGTTCAACTATGTTTTTATTTATATGTTGCCTTCTGCATCTGTCCATTTCTGATCAAGAGCTGTTGAATTCTTCAATTATGACAGTGGATTCATCCATTTCTCCTTGCAGTTCTATTAGTTTTTGTATTATGTAGTTTGGCACTCTGTTGCTAGGCACATACACAGTAATTTCTTGGGGTAATTGACCCTCTTGTCATTACGTAATGCCCTTCCTTATTCCTTTTAACTTTCCTTGCCTTGAAGTCTGTTCTGTCTGAAATTAATGAAGCTACTCCTGTTTTCTTTTGATTAGTGTTAACATGGTATATTTTTTCCATCCACTTACTTTTAATCTCTTTATGTCTTTATATTTAAAGCGAATTTCTTGTAGACAACATATAGTTGGATCTTGTTTTTTGATTCATTCTGCCAATCTCTGTCTTTAAATTGGTGCATTTAGACTATTGGCATTCAAAGTAATTGTTGATGTAGTTGAATTAATACTATTATTGTTTCCTATTTGGTGCCCTGGTTCTTATTTTTGTCTGTAACTTTTCTCCAGTTGTTTGGCTTTTAATTTAGCCTTTTGTATGATTGCATTTTATCTCCTTTCTTAGAATATCAATTTTGTTTCATTTTATTTTATTTTTTTTACATTTTTGGCAGTTGCCTTAAAGTTTACCATATACATATACAACTAATTCAAGTCTGTTTTGAAATAATTCATAGGTAGTGTGAGTATCTTACAATGAAAAATAATCCTAAATCATCCCATCCTTGTATGATTTGCTGTCATTGATTTTCCTTATGTATAAGCACACATAATCATATATACGTCTTATACATACATAAATATATATATATACGTATGCAAAAAGCATATGTAATTGAATATAATGTTATTATTGTTTTTAACTAACTTTCACCTGTCAATTAAGAATAACAATAAAGTTTTTAATTTTACTTTTACTCATTCCTTCATTGATGCTCTTTGTTTTTTTATTTAGATTGAAGTTTCTGACCTATATCATTTTCCTTATCTTTATTTTTAAATTAAATTTATTAGGGTGAAATTGGTTAATAAAATTATATAGGTTTCAAGTGTGCTGCAACTTATTATCATATGTTTAAATGTGGATCTCTTTATGTTTATTGTACTTGGAATTTGTTGAATTTTTTGGTTGTATAGATTAACATTTTTTTATCATATGTGGAAAGTTTGCAGCCATTATTTCTCAAGTTTTATTTTTTGTTGTTGTTCCTTTTGATCTTTCCTCGTCTCATACTCCTATTACATGTATATTAGTATACTCAATTATTTCCTACAGCTCTGAGGATTTGTTCATTTTTCATCATTCTTGTATCTTTTTGTTATTCAGATTTTATAACCTGTAATGATCTGTCCTCAAGTTTGCTTCCTCTCCCTGACTATCCCCTCCGGAAGCTCATATCTACATTTGAGCCCTTTTAATAAATTTTTCTTATCAAATACTATACTTTTAATGTCAGAATTTCCATTTGTTTTAAAATTTCTATTTCTTTATTGATATTCTTTATTTTGTAAATCATTATTATCACATCTTCACTTACTTTTCTAAACATTGTTTCCTTTCATTCTTTGAATTTAGTTATAATATCTGCTCTGAAACTTTTTTCTGTTGTGTCCATCTGGGTCTCCATTAAGGGCAGTTATTATTGCTTACTGATTTTCCAGTATGAGTCACACTATCCTGTTTATTTGTATGTCTTTCCCCCCCTAAAAACTGAATATTTAAAATAAGATAGCAACTCTAAATTCCAAGTGCCCCTTTCCCCTTCTCAGAGGCTTGTTGATGTTGTTAGTTTTTGTTAGCTTATGTGATTTTACCTGGACTAATTCTATGAAGTCTACTTCCTTCAAAGTATGTTGCCTGTGATATCACTGCTCTTTTTTACCTCCTTGTTTTTATTTTTAAGCCTGGATTCCTAGAAGTCACCATTGGCTCAGTAGCTTAATGTACAGCAGTGATTGATCAAAATTTATACTCTTTGAACTTGTAAGACTTTTGTCCTTTGCTGGTGGATCTGTGTATAGCTTGGGCAATGATTTCAATCCCACCCAATCTTCAGCCAGGAACTTGTAGTTCTCAAATGCCCAATCTGGTTGCCTCTGGCTTAAAGCAGCCTAGTGCATGTGCACATCTTTCAGAACCCCAGGGATCAATGTGATGTTAGCAAGGCCCCTTTTTATTTGTCTCTTTCCCTGGTTCTCTCTGTTTAACTTTGGGTTGGTTAACTATTTTGTTTGTTGAAACTAGTTTCATTGAGCTATTGGCCTTCTTACCACTAGAGATCTTTACTTTTTTCAAAAATACCTTAGGACAAGAGTGCCGCTAGATCTTTTCCCAATAAAATCAAGCCCTCAGCATATCTGGGGAGCTATCAGTGTTTCTATGTTGCTTCTCCCCACAGGCAGAACCTGTGATGCATTATTGCACCAGAACTGGATATGGAGGTAGTCTACTTCTTCTAGAGTGACACCTCACCTTATGAATGGGAGCTGGGAGTGGGGAGGGGAGCCTGAAATATTCTTAGGCTTGCCCCTCCCTGAGTAAAGCCTATGTCATACAAGCAGAAACTAGGGAAGGGCATTGATCAGAGCCTCAGTATTATTGGGCTACGAAGGCTTGGATAGATACCATCAGAGGAGTGGGAACTAGGTGGGGGAAAAGGACCCCAGGCTTCTCGGCTGCAACCTCTCAGAATAGAGGGTTGAGAGATCCTGGCAGACTGCCCCTCTTGGGGTGAAACCATAGCCCTATATCTGGGAGCAGGGAGAGGATAAAAGGACCTACCATCCTCTTGGTAACACCTGTCGGGAGTAGATCTCCAGTAACATATAGCTGGGTGTAGGGGTGGCTGATGGAAGCAGCTCTTGACTAAAATGAGACAGATGCTCAGTCTTCTTTCTGAGGTTTAGTATATTTAATTGAATAAGTGCTTTCTCAATTTGCTGTATGTCCTCAGGTCAATTTCCAAAGACTTTAAATAATTGTGATTTATAATTTTCACAAGCTAGTTATTTTGCACTGGGGAGAAAATTTGCAGAGCTTCTCATATAAGTCATTTCAGAAGTCCTAAGTACATCCTTACTTTTTCATGTAATAGCATATATCAGGTTAATTTTGTACAGTTCTTATACAAGAAGTGCAATCATTTTCCAAAGAATTCCTTGTTCCTTTTAGTGAGAAATGGTTATTTAGAGATAATGATTTGGTTGATAGTTTTGCTTATTGTTCTTAGGTACACCATTGTTTCAGACTTTGTCAGTTTATATAACTAGCAAAGTTTTCTTTCAGTATAAAATACATCATGAGATCACACTGAAAATCCTTATTCTCAATAACACCAACACAACTTGTTTTATTAAAAAAAAAACAAAAACAAACAGTCAAATAATGCTTTTCAAAGTACTAGAAATAGTTCTTCCCAGTGTTCATCATACTATCATGCACAACCACCTTTGATTTTTAGATATCATTTTATTTATTCAAATTACATAAAAATATTTGCATGGTTCCAAAATCAAATCAAACCTACAAAACAAGATATATGCAAAGTAGTTTAATTTCTATCCCTTTCTCCTCTACCTTGCTCCCTCCCTCCCCATAAGTCAACATTTAACATTTAAAAAATTTATTTACCTGGTGCTTTTTTTAAAAAAAAAAAAGTCACATAAGCATGTTACATTCATTTCTTGGATATCACCAGAATACAATGCATTTTTTTCTGTTTTCCTTTTTAACAATGTGTACTAGAAAGCAATCTATAATAACATGTAGAAATATGCCTCAATTTTTGTAGTTTATTTGCTAGCATTGATTTTTGCCTCCATATTCATGAATAATTTTTAATACAACTGACCTGTTTGTGTGTGTGTGTGTGCATTATGTGTGATTGAGTGTGTATGTGTATGAGTGTGAGTGTGTGTGAGTGTGTGTGTGTGTGTGTGTGTGTGTGGTGCCTAGGGACCCCAGCGAGTGAGACGTGGACTCTGGTCTCTGGGATCCTGCTGCAGCTATGACAGCTTTACATTTGTCTCTTTCATGTATTGAACACTGTACAATATTCCTATCAAGGAAGGGAGTAAAATATTCCAAAAAAACCCACTCCTTTTGAGGGACGCAATATAGCTGATATTGCCAAATATCTCTTTCCTCTTTAAAGGAAAAATTTAGTCATTTAAGGTTCATTTTTAGTTTTGGAATTTTAATTTTCCTATGCCAACAAATTTAATATTATTTTAATTTAGAAATTAGCATCAGTAAATCTTTGTTGTAATCATTAATTGCCACTATGGTAAATTTTGAAACTATCATGAAGTACTCACTTGTTATACATATTTTTAATTAACTCAAGATTGCACACTGAAGTTCATCTATGTGCTGGGCACAAGAAAGAGTGTGAGTTAACAATATGTATGCATCAGTACAAATCATATACTGTACTTGGAAAATTCCCCCAAATCCTCTCCCCCCACCTCTAGTGCAAGATTTTTTGTCCTACTTTGCATTCTTTCTTTTCCATTTCAGTTAGGATAAAGTTGCATCCTCTAGATGGCAGATATTTCTTAAGCTTACAAAAATCCATAAATTCTAAATGACTCATCCTCCATTAATATAAACATACTTTAAAAAGTAAGAACAATTATCTATAGTAAAGTAAACATAAAATATCCTAATTATGCATTAAAAAGTTTCTCATGGTATGGAAATTTGTTGTTCTGTAATTAAACTGAAAATACATGTATGAAACTCAATGTCTTGATTTTTCAAAGAAAATTTTTTTTTTTTAATCAGATGGATATGATTGAGACTGTACCTTTAAAATAACTGAAGTGGGAATTGATATGAGTTGTTTGACAAAATTTGTATGAGACCACTAATTATTGCAATTAAAGTCTAATAAAAAGTGTTCCGTAAAGCAAGCCAAGCATGTTTCTGGCAGCCTCAGTTTGTTCCAAAATACTAGGCATGTTTCGTCCTTTTTTAAAAAGTACTTCCATTCAATTCTGCTTGGTCTGGAAATAAATTTTCAGCACTCCACTCTTTTTTTTTCTGTCCAGCTCATTCCTATTTTGAAGTTCTTGAGTGTTCTCCAAAGTGGGCATGTACTTTGTCATTTGACTTTTTAGCTGGTGGAGCAGGTTGTGCTGGGGAGAGGGCTCTGCTGTCTTCTGTCAACACTGGGCTCTCTCACTTTGTTACTGATGAAGACAGAGAAATTAAGAAACAACGCTCAAGTCATTTTCTAAAAAAGTCGCCTTAGGTTTCTTGCTTTATCTGCTGTGCCAGGAAGTGTGTTTGCAAAGAAGTATAAAGAAGCTCCAGAAGGCTGAAGCTATTCCAAAGAAAAGGTCCAAGCTGTGGGTTAGTTCTTCATGTCAGAGGCCCCACTTTCAGGCACGTTGAGAAGTCTCTCAAAGAAAAACAAAATCCTTAGAAGGCATGAAGCCCCAAGAACAAGGACTTTATATTTCTTTTTGAGTAGCCTTTATTTCTCATCCTGGTGGTGTTTCCATGTAAACTAGGGGGTGAATCCTCTTTGCATTTGATTGTAGTTGATTTCATTGTGAGATCTTTTAACTGACTGCCAACACTAGCCGTCCCCTTTGCTGGCTAAAGATGACAAACTCTGAAATGGCTTCAGTCTTCAGCATCTGCACAAGAACGGGAAATGAGTGTTACTGGCCCCAGCAGGCCATGCGCTTCCCTAACCTCTAAATTATTCCCTAACTCTGGCTTCAGTTTTCAACAAATCTTAGCTGGTAGCCAAGAAAAACACTTTTAAGAACACCCTTCAAAATCTAAAGGGACAAGTATCATAAATTTGAAAATAATTATAATGAAGCAGGAAGTCTAATCTCGTGCTCCCATCTCCCCCTGTCACCTATATAGGAGCCTTGTGAGCAGAAGGTGGCTGCTCATTTCCCTGAATACTCAACTTACGACAAACCCGAGTGCTGTCCTCCACTTCCACCAGGAGCATGTTCCTGGACACTGGGCATATTGGGTGTTTCAGAGGAAGAAAAAACCCTGGCTTTGACTCAAGGCCTCTCGGTCAAACCTGAGAGGAAAATCTGTGTGTAAGTCTTGGTTCCCCAAAGGAGAGAAAATGAGAAGGCACTTCCTATCCATTAATATATCCAAAACATTGCTGAGGGTAAGTTAAGCCAGTCCAGATGCTAAGCAAGTTAAGTCTGAAGAAGCTCAGAAACCCTGTAAACTGCCAGAAAAAAATGTAGGGTCATACTTCATCTAGGCCTTTTCCAGTTGGTTCTATGAGCAGGCAACAAGCTTGCTTGTAGAGATCAAGAACTAAGCTCAGGCCCAGAGAGGCTGGCCTTTTCGCATTATTTTGGTTCACGCAAGGAACATTTTGGAAAATAAAGAGGTCCAGAGTACCTCCTCCAAAAAGAAGAATGTTCCACCTGGAAAAAGCAGCCTAACATCCTGGGACAGTGACTCTGAAGAGTTCTGTGTGCTCCCCTTGAAGACAGCATTTTGAAGAGAAAAAAGCAACAGTGAAGCAACAAATGAATACAAACAAGTATTTACTATTTTAGTTAAACTGAAGGTTTTAAATATAAACAAATGTATAAATAATAGAGGCACTTCTTGCCCTATCACCATAATAAACAAGTTAGATATTAAAACCTTGGCCAGTATTGATTTGACAAATCACTATAATACCATTTTAAAAAAAAATTTTTGTGCTTAGTTATGCAACTATATTACATGTCCTATGATAGTGCAGCAAGAAAAAAAAATAACTTAAACATGCCATACTCGCATTTGAAAAGTATGTGAGCATAGGATCAAGCAGTGAGATGCTGTCCACCAAACAAAGGTCTGGATTGTGAGAATGATTTTGGTATATATGTTCCCTTCATGGGTGTTTTATATCATAAAGTATAATATAAAGAGGTGCTAAGTTAAATTTAAAAAAATTAAATCTCACCATATGCTTACATCAAGACATACCAGATTATATAGATTCATTTCCTTACCAAGAAATAACTTCTAATGATATTATTTTGCTGAATCTATAGAATAGATTGTCAGTAGAAACCTTAATTTTCAGTTTTTATTTTAATAAGGTAGATGTTCAGATTGTATTCTCTTGTTTTAAACAAATTAAACTTGCACTTTCTCAGAAGGAAAAGGTTTCTTCCCTCCCTCCTTTTTTCCTTCCTTCCTTCCTTCTTTCCTTCGTTCCTTCCTTCCTTCCTTTCTTTTTATAATAGGTAGAGTAGTCTCTGAAGAGTGGTGGCTGAGAGGGTGAGGTTTACTACTGCAGACAGTCTTAGAAAGATGTGATAGGATCCCCACAACCATAAAAAGTATCCGCTTTCCTTGTAGCATGCTGCGTTCCTATTTCTCTTAATTAATGCTTTTCACCATAAAAAAAGACGACCTTAGATTCCTGCTTTAATTGAATTGGTGCTTACAGTGGACTATATCATGTTCAAAGACTGAAAGATTAGATATTTGTTTGTGCCTGGTTTTTAAAGTGCAGCTTTCTCTGTTCAGTATTCGCTAGAGTTGAGTGGATTGGGATGGAGATGCAATCTGTATTGCATTTGTGTAAAATTATAAAATATCAGTGGCCTAGATCTGATGTTATACTCGTGTTTTCTCTAATTTTATTTTTATTATTCTTTGCACAATCATAAGGCAATACAGTCTTCCAGTTACAACAGGGACCACTGACAAACACCAACAAAACAACCGATGGCACACATTTCCTACTGTGAGTGCCACTGCACCATTTCTCAACAATGCACCCACAATTCCTCACAATTATAGAATACACAGGAATAGGGAAACAGATCTGGGGAGAAAACAATGATGGCTGAATCTATTGGCCAATTGGTGAAAGTAAACCCGTGCAGCAAATATGAGAAAACAAAAGCATTAATGATTGAATCTACTGGCCACAATGCTAAGGTTCAAAATCTAACCATGTAGGGACAGATTCAATAAAATTCTGTCTGGCTTTTATGCCAAGCCATACAGGCCTGGGAAAATCAATTTTCTGGAACTTGTAAAGTCTTCCATAGTCAAGGCAAACTCAGCATTCCTCTTCATTCTTACTCTCACAGCAGGCTTGTGAGACACTCCAGAGGCCTGGATCAGCCACAGATCTTGGCTGGTTTGAACAGGTTTTAGTAGAAACGTGCAGGAAAAAAAAAGGGTGAAGCACATGAATGTTGTTTATTGTCAAACTATACATCTCTATGCCTGGCATTATTAGGTGTCATCCATTCATTATTTTTCTGTTTATTCATTAAACATTTTTTGGGCTCCAACCCTGTGCCAAGTGCTGTGCTACAGGTGGGAAAATCAAGATGGAAACATATGGTTCCTGTCCTGAGTGAGACCACAATTAAACAGACAATCACAATAGAATGTAATAAAGCTTCTTTAAAGGAATGTAGATAACCCCATGGGAGCATCAAAAGGAGGCATCTAATTAAATCTTGGAGAACAAGAATCTGTCTAGGAGTGCTTCTCCAAGGAGGTGGCAGGTGAGCTCAGCCTTGAGGTTTGGATATAACACAATGGCAAGGGGAGGGATGAACATATTTGACTGAGAGAATCAGGGGGCAATGGTGTGAAGATTGTGTGTGTGTGTGTGTGTGTGTGAGAGAGAGAGAGAGAGAGAGAGAGAGAGCATGAGAGAGAAAGAGCAAAGTAGAGGTGCATTTCTAATCAGAGGAGATGCATGTTAACATTTCATTTTAGAAAAGGCCTGGAGGAATGTGGAAAATGAAATGAACTGGAGCAAAAATGAACCCAGAGACAAGACGTGGCTTAGGAGCTCATTGTAATCAAAATGACAATTGAGTTGAGGCAGATGCATTAAAAAGTTTTAGTGATAGACCCATGGGATTTGGGGCCTGAATGGCTGGGTGGAGAGATGGAGGCATGTAGGAAAATGCCCCACTCTTGTTGACTGGACAGGGGACAGGGCCATGCATCAGGCTAGAAGGAAGGATAGGTGTGGAGGGCAACAGTATAAAATGGGATGCGTACATGTATTAAAAGTGTTGGTAGGCAGCTTGAAATATAATTCTGGGTAAGGATAAAGTGAGGATCATCGGTCTGTGGGTGACAGTTGTAATCTGGGCTATAAATGATGGATCAAAGAGAGAAAATTGTGTAAAAAAGGGATGAGGCTTGAAGACAAAGTCCTACAGAGTACTAGGGTCAAACTAAGATGGTAGAGAAACTCAGAAAGTCTTTGAAGAGAGGTTGTAGAGAGAGGAAAGTCAAGAGACAATAAAGTCTCTGAATGCAAGGAAGAGAAAGTTCTAAGAATGATGAAGCCAGTTGTATGTTCTGCAGAATGGTCAGGCAAGATAAGGAGTGTGTAGCAGTCCTCAAAAGGGCTGGGTGTGAGGCTTGGTGACAAGCATCCCTGTGACACAGAAAACTTATGGAGGCTATGTTTTAGTGTCATAAACACAAAGCAGAAATGATGAGAAAAAGGTATCAGGACATATCAAGCTTGGCAATCTCACTGAGTGTGGCTTCTTGAATCTTTCATTTATCATGGGAAATATTCTTGTATGGGTTGTGTCCTGCCTGTGAAGGGAAGCCCTAAGTGAAGTACTATTAAACTTGTGTATGTCCAAGTTTATTGCTCCATAACTCTAGCACAATTAGCTTTTATAATACAAAAATGGCCTCTCCATGTTTCCTGAATCAGGTTTCATGTATTATTTCTCACTGTGCCATCTGCCATCTGGCTAGACAGTGCAGTGATGGTATAAAATGGTTTGGTAAGACCAGCAAAGTAGATTGGGGTTTGCCATCCTGGTGGAGAGTTCTTTTTTTCTTATTTGTACATTGAATCTGAAGATGGGGGATTGAAAAAATGCACGTAGAATAAACTGATGATATGACATCTAAGAACTAATCTATATGTGCTCTGTGATTTTAATAGGATGTGCTTTAGGCTTACTGGTGCTGAGACTCTCAGTGCTCCATCCACACCTCCTTGAGACTTGCTCTTTCTGTACTCTTGTTGGCTTCCTACTTGAAGTATCTGGAACTCTTTGCCTTAGAGCCTTTTCCACCCCAGAGATTTTTAGCCCATGTTTGGGGCCTGCTGACAATGCTGGGGAGTTCATGTCCATCCTCCAGGAGCAGTCCTCAAAGAATACCTAATGGGAATTTGTAGATATGCCCTTTCTCCCTTGCTCTGGCTTCCAAGGCATGTTCAATACTGTCTCCCAGAAGTTCTCATCAGGATTAAACTCCAGAGGCCCAGTGGAAACATGTTTAGTCCATACTCTTTATTTTATTTCTGCCTTCCCGTCCCTGTTTCATTTCCATACTCCATGATGGGTGGTTTCTGGGAACATTCCCAAATTAAGTACTGATACTCAATCCTTATCTCAGGTTCCCCTAATGGGGATATCCAACCTAATTGCCAAACATGTTCAAACTGAAACTCAAATGTACTTGAGCTGATAAATTAAAGACAAATGAGAGGGATTAGGACTATGTCAGGTATAGAAGGAATGGATTTCTTAAGCCCAAGGCCGGGTATGAAAAAAAGAAAACTTGATTTTTCTATTGCTAAACTTAGCTTCTATCTGGTCCCTCATTTCATCAAGTACAAAGAGCTTAATCTCAACCTGGGTAATCTCAGTTGACTCAGTCCTCTCCCACCTCTGCTTTTCTCTCTGGGGTTGTTTAAATTCCAGGAAATTTGCCTAGCACCAGTCACTGGGGGGGGAGGAGGTGAGGAACTAGCCCGTGACAAGCACCTACCCCTTGTAGTGGCTGGGCGGCTGTGTGCCTTCTTGTGCCTTCGCTGGTCAGCATCCCTCTGGCAGCTTCCAGCAATATGCCGATGGCCCCATCTGAAGGTCGGTCTTCCTGTCACATAGGTTCAGCTCCATTCTGGCCTTCCTGCCTTTAGGGCCTCTTCAAGTTCATCTCTGTCAGTTACCTTCCAGGCGTCCTCAGCCACGTGAAGAAATAACTGGCCTTTATCAGGTCAGCTGGGTTGCTTGGAGGCTCTGTGAGCACTCCCACTAGCTCGTCTATCTAAATACCATTGCTGGTCTTTTTAATTCTGCTAATTTCATATCATGCCATAGAATTCAGGAGAATTGTGAATGTTGCCTTGGGAAGCAAAACTCAGACAAAGCAACTCTCTGTTCTTCCATCTTTCTTGACCTCTCTTCCAGGCCACAAGAAAGTTCTCCACTGGATTGTGAACAGAACAAGTTAATGCCCCCTGGCTCCTCAAGCAGCCCTAAGTCACTAACAGATGAGGATTGGGGATAAACTCCTCAATTCATTTGAAGCCTCCTGGTGGGACAACTGGATCATGTTCTACTCAGTCTGAGGTGTGTTCTGTCCCAGGTGCCCACAGCAGCAGCATGCTGACTGACACCCTCTTTATTGGTGTTTTCTCCTTGCTTTCCAATCCTCCCGCTCCAGATTCCTGGGAGCACTTCTTAAATCAACTACCTGCGCCCAAGTCCTTGTTTCAGGGATACTTCATGCATTGCCTGACCTAAGTCACAGCATCTTCCACTTTTAGCTCTTGCAAACACATGAAGCCCACTCTCCCTGTTTGCTGTACAGAATGTGAATTTGGGTTTGTACCTGCGGAGTGTTATAGTAGAAACAGACCTCACCGATGTTGAACTGCCAGAATAAACTATGTGTTTGCTTCAGCAAGATGTTACCTATGATAATAACAAAACTGCCAGAAAATCTGAAAGGGAGTTTGTTTAGCATTGTACGATATGCTCCCTAATGGCTGGTTGGTGGGATGGTGTTGGGGGCTGGTGAGGCAGTGAGAATGTCAACCAGTCAATGACCCAGAGAGTGGTGGGGAGCATGGGGACAGGACGAGTGTGTGAGTGAGTGTGTGTGTGTGTGTGTGTGTGTGTGTGTGTGAGTGTACATTTCACAGTGGAAACATAAGAGGACTTTTCAGACACAGAGCTAAGTCAAAACACACAAGGTGAAATGTGAGGCTCTCCATTTAGGAAGCCTATTGGTCTAACTCAATGAGTGAGCCAGCCACAAAGACCAAGAGTAATTTCAGAAGCAGTGAAGGGCCACCAACTTCCTGTTTCATATAACTGAAACTTAGGGGCCAGGTAGGCACTGGGCAAAAATGGCATGCCTGGAGTACCGACCTCCAATTTATGGAGACCATCTGTCCTATAGGGCTGCCCTCTTCTCATGGTACTTGCGTGATTTACACTGAAGGCAGCAGAAACACTTTGTTGTTTCCCATCTGAGAGGCTGGTGCAGAGAGAAGGAGCCAGGACAGACTGCCAGGGTGAGTGGAAACATTCCCTGCCAATGGAAAGCACTGGTGCCCTTGCCACTCAAGTGGGCTTGCTTCAATTTGTCACAAATGAACAGATGCACAGATGCACCAGTAACTCACCATGACGTCAGCAGAGCAGAGAAAATATTGGCTTAAAGATTAGCAGGGGAAGACCCTCTGGATTTTCAATGTGGCAGGCCTGATAAGCTTCAGGCTTTTATACAACTCGGGCCAGAGAAACACAGCTTAAGGGTGTGTGTATGTGTGTGTGTGTGTGTGTGTGTGTGTGTGTGTGTGTGTGTGTGTGGTGTGATTCCAGGCATTTCCCACACAAAGCCAGTTGTCCTGGAAGAGGCCCTTCCTTCCATTCCTGGTATCACAAGCACCTGAAAGTGTCAGATGGGCAGTGTCTCTAATCACTGAAAACTATTGCTTTGTTTGCAGCCTGACACTTGATGGTGCAGTGGAAACTCAGTGAGGCCTTTACAAGATGTTCTTGCTCAGAGGAACTCTGCAAATTGAGTCATCTGCTGAACTCATTCTGTTGGTTGGTGATAGGTCTCTCAGCATTTCTAACTGAGAACTTTTACTGCAGAGAAGAAAAATGTTCTTTTATTCTCGGGGCACCTGAGGATATAGTCCCAAGCAGCTCTGCAAGTGTGAATTGTCTTTTAAGCCTGTTGTTTTTAAGTTTTAAAATTGAGGTAAATTTTGCATACATTTATTTTAGTATAATATGATATTTCAAATTTCTTGTCATGAGACAAGAGCTGCATTGTGTTGTTCTGTGGCTTCCTGTCCTTTGCATCTGAACTTGTATCTCCATGTGAGAAGCAAAACAAGGGACAGTGTACTCAATCCAGGACAGGACTTGGGGGCATTTTACCTGGTTCTGCAAGTAACTAATGTTGTAAACTTGAGTAAGTGATCACAACTCAATTGTCTCCCTTTTCTTCATCTCCCAAAAAGTGGGGTAGAGAGTGGAATGGGACAGTAGTTAAATTATGACTTCTAAAATTTCTTTGGCACTTACATTCTAAGATTCATTCTATGATTTTAGATATTCTGCTCATGTTTTCTAAACATGTTCTCATGTTTAATTAAACTGAACATATACTGACTCCTGGAAAGGAATCTACAAAACATATTTAAAGACTAAGAGATCTCAAAGTAGAGGATGTTATTAGACAAACGGTATCTCAGAAGCTGGTCCTGCAGATATTGATGGACGTGGACAGCCCGAAGGGAAATAGTAACTGAAAACAATTCATGAACTTGATGGAAGGCTGACAAGAGGGCTGCTCTACGTGAGGCTGGCTACCGGTATACATGCTTTAGTAGTTGGGAGGAGTTGGGTAAAGAGGTGGGAAAATGTAACTTTATTGGTAATTTTAAATTTGATATAATTTACATATATATAAAATACATAAAAGCATACTTTTCCCCAAAATTTGAGAATAGGTCAAAGACATGATTTCATGACACCCTTTCCCTCCAGATTCCTCAGGGTACATTTTCTAAGAACCGGGGGCATTCTCTTACATAACCACGGTATAATGATCAGAATTGGGAAATTGACATTGATGTACAATATTATTATCTAATCTATAAGCCATATCCAGATTTTGCCAATTGTTCCGATAATTTAGTCTTTCAGTCCAAGTTTTCATCGGGGAATTTTTACTTTCATTTAATCTGGAACTATTCCTCAACCATTTGTTGTCTTTCTGACTGATATTTTTGAAGAGTACTGGCCAGTTATTAAGTAGAATATTCCTAACCTTAGGTTTATCTGATGTTTCTCAGGATCACATTCAGATTATGCATCTTTGGCAAAAATAACTTGGTATTATAAAAATACCACATGCCCCAGTGCGTGCATCCGACCGAGAGACATATGCAGTTGGTTTGTCCCATTATGGGTGAAAATTTTTTTGTCACTTGGTTAAGGTACTTATTTAAAAAAAAAAAATCTTATCCTTAAATTAAATATGCTATATGGTTAAGATTTGCTGGTTCTTTGAGTCTGACTTCACCAAAACACAGCCTCATTGCAACAGTGCCACCTGCTGAAAAAAAGTAGTCGTTTTCTTAGAATTCCAGTCCCCAGACAATGGCTTGTATTTTGATCCCTTCCAAATGTTACTTAAGGTTAAATCTAACTTTCAAGAGATGTTGGTTAGATGGTGAAGCATGGGGTGAAGACTTCAGTGAGATTTTAGGAGAAAACAATAGATTTGAAAGTAAGCCTTTGGAAGAGCAGGACTGTGTGGGTTCTAGTGCTGTCCAAGGCATTCACCCCTCAGAGCCCGTTAGACTCTAGCTCCTAATTCAGGAATGGAAGGCTCCGGAGATGTGGTCGGCTCCACCTTACCAGGTAACATCTGACAGCCCAATGGACAGGTGGGTGTGGGCCGTGTTCCCAGGTACCCAGCGTTGGCTGGTCCTGCTGGAACTACCCAGCCAGAGAGTTCAACGCTTATTTTCATTTCATCTTTATAACATGGTTCCTTATAAATCTTAACTTGTTCCAGAATTTGCCTCATTGTTTGTCTGGAAATAATAAGAACTGTTTGTCTCGCTCTATAATTTGAGAGAAAGGCTGGCATTCCCTTCTCACCATGGAAAACACTCTGGAATGATCTCTATCATCTTCCAATCATGCTGGTCACTGGCTAAACTATTTTCTTCAAAGAGATTTTTTTTAAGTTTTCTTTCTATCAATCAAGAGTTTGAATGTGAAAATCATAGCAGATAAATGGGACAGCCCAGGTCTAACATATTCTGTTTAACCACCTGTTTATGCAATATTTCTTAAAGTTTGGGAGGACATGAGATCTATTGATGACATTCAAGTTGGGACCTAGTTATTTTTCTCTTGTTATTGGCCATTTTTGACTATCAAAAATTTTGACTCAAAATTTGTCTGAAAGTGGAGGAAGAGAGGGAAGAGGGGAAGGTGATTTTGGTTCAGCAGTTAAGAGTTGAAAGAATTAACAGTGTAATTTTGATGCCCAAAACAAGAATATTTAATATGATCATCTCAGTCTTCATAATTATACGTGGCACCTAGATAAATTGAGGGGTCAGTTGATTGCTTAGACCACAGCTGGGATTCTAGGCACTGCCTTTTACTGTGAACAAATCCAAATGGGAAATATCGCAGAAGAGAGAGCAGGAGTAGAACCTCAATGTCATACCACGTGAAGAAGGAATGGGAAGTTGGGAATTACTGGACTTGGGGAAGAAAGTTGAGATAAAGTGGGACAGGATGGCCGTGTACAACTATTAGTAGGTCTGATATGGAGAGGGTTCCAAACCTCACTCTCTTTTACCCAAGAAGTACAATTAATAGTAGTGAGTTAAAGTTTTAGAGCGATATGTACAACTTTTAAGAGGAATAAAATAAATTTTTAGTAGTTGCAAGTGTCCACGGTTGGTTTGGGATCCTTTGGGGAGTGGAGTTGCAGGAAAGGTATGTGTGACCAAATTGTATGACCCATTTACACTGAGATCCTATAATTTAAAGATGCCTTTAACGTTTAATACATGGCTTGATCCGATCCATGATCAACTTTCTAATTTTTAAATTAAAAAATAACGAGTAAATAAAAACAAACAGGTTAGATACTTCCATCCAAATCCAAGCCTGGTGTCATGCAATTGAAATTTATTTGTCCTAAAAATTATGTAACACCTGGGAAAACATATTTGTAAGCAAAATGAAAATCCTATAAGGGCAGCTCTTTATAAAGATAATTTGAAACTGAGTAAATACTCCAGGTCTACTAAGGGCTTAAAATTAATTGCTGTGTGACCAAGTTTAATTATTCCTAGAAAAAGCCTTTATCTTCATAAATTATTTACAGTTCATAAAGTTGGGTTCTCTAAATTAGCACTTTGTAGCACATGGAAAAAATCCATAAGGAGAAAAAATACTTTGTTTCTAAACATTTTTGGGTGCTATTAGGTTGTATCATATGAAATTGATATCTGATCATTTTAATTAAAATTTGTGTTGAAAAATTATAGATTCACATGCAGTCGTGAGGAATATTACAGAAAGAGCGTATATACGAGCATATATATCCTTTATCGAGTTTCTCCCAGTGGTTACATCTTGCAAAACTATAGTGCGTTTTTGATCTACAAAATGGCGATTTTATATGGTTCAACCTAATATATCATAGATGGATGCCAAAAACCACAAGTTTGGCTGAGTTAGGCTACGTGGATACATCCTAAGTTCATTAAGTGTTGAAGTAACTTTGACAACATTGAAACGTGGGCCATTACAGTAGTAATGTATGTGGGTTTGAGTTGTGGGAGAGGAGAGGTTTCAAGGGAAACTCTAACAGCAGGAAAGCAGACTGGTGGTTGAATTTTAAAATGCTGTGCAGGGATCAGGAAATTGAGCACTGGGAAATAGATGTGGTGCCTTTGGATAAAGGCACAGAGCAGTGGCACAAGTACAACTCAAAGGTGGGAGTGAGCAGGGGGGCTAGAAAAGCCAAAGAACGCTGGGGTGGTGCCTGCTTAGAAAGGGTGTTCAGTTTGTAGGCTAAGAGGAAGATGTTAACTGAAAGAAAGAAATTGCAGATGCAAGAGAGGCTGGAGGGCATGGAGCTGGGAGAATCAACCGGAGATTCACAGGAAAGAAGAAAAATCATTTTCTCTCACTGAATGAGGAGAAGAGAATGAGTCAGATGACTTTCACATTTAAATGTAAATAGGAAGGAGTGCAATATAAAATTCACAAGTTTCAAATGTTTTAAATATAGTGCAATCCTTTGTCTTTATCTATATTATATCTGAAATATAAGAGATGGGATCAGGGACGGTCTTGTTGAAAGGAGGGTAAGGTCTATCTGCAGCCTCTCCTGCCTAAGTTGTCCCAGTTTCACCTTTGAAAGCCTGGAGGTTTCACAAACACATTAGGAAGCTGATGGAATCCATGATGGAATGAAATGGGTAAAATATTCCAACTCTCTAAGTCCTGGTTTCATCAGGCTGCAAATTTAACTCTCACAGCATCCTGTTGTTTGGAAAATAAACTGCAAGAATGCAAAGGGTTTCAATGATTTTCAAAGAGAGACTGAAAGCTATAGAGTGAACAGTACTGTGAACATAATTGTGACAGGGATTGGTCCTACCAGTCCAGAATGGGAGTGATCTGGCACCCAGCAAACACCCAAGAGGACTCAGTTGGTTGTAAACACCTCTTGAGCCAAAAGTGTGATGAGCTGCCCAAACACAAATGTACTTTCAGCGTGGATCAGTAAGACCTAATATTTAGGTCCCCAAAATGAGTACTACACTGTATGCGCTGGCTGATCACACCTGGAGCAGTACTTCTTTTGTAAGCCCCATGTTCAGGAAAGACAGAGACAGGGTGAAAAATATGCAGATGAAGGGGAACAGAGCAGGAATGGCCACTGAGTTAATTTGCTACAAATAATTGTTCAAGGGAAAAAAGAGAGGCGAATGAGAAGAGGAAAAAGAAGGTTGGGATAGACGGAAGGAATGAGAGAAGCACATAAAATGATGACATGCCGTTATTATTTGGAGACTTGTTTTTCAGAAATGGAGATGAATAGGCTTCAAAGGAGATAAGTGAATTTGCTAAAGGGAGTAAGAATGTGGAGGGGACAAACAGCAGATCTGGCTTTTGATGGCCCTACCACTGGAAATATCATTGAGGTACAACCCATAATTTATGGTTGACAAGGTTTAAAGCTTTAACTCCTGCCATTATCCCAGATGCTTAAGTAAGAATTCTAGTACTCTGAACTCCAGTTCTGTATTCCCTTGGGTGTTACAGACACATGTGAGAGTTCCAAAATAAATATTTATAGGGCAAAGGACCTCTTGAAAACACAATCCATTTTTCCCAAATGGTATTCTACAGAACAAACCAACTCTCTTGCCTCTCTCCTCACCTTCCTTTCCCTTCTTCTCTTCCTCCCTTCTTCCCTCTCTTTCTCCCTCCTGTTCTCCTTCCCTCCCTCTCTTTCTTCCTTCCTTCGCTTTTTCCTCTTCCCCTCTCTACTTTCTCCCCTCCATCTCTCCCTTCTTTGTCACCTCTTTTATTTCCTTTCTTCAACACATGCTCGCTGAGCACCACTACCTTCTATACACGTCACCTACAATGTTGAAAAAAAGATATGGCCCCTGCCCTCGTGGAGCTCATGAGCAAGTGGGGAAGTCAGACAATGATCAAACAATTGTCAGTTTCATAAACAGTAAAGTATGTTTCCCTTATCGTTATAGAGGTTGAACATTTAGTCGCAAAGCTGTGGTGGATATGACACTCATGGACATTAACCCAGGTATGAAAACTAACTTTATGTACAGAGGATGCCAAAAAAATGTGTACATATTTTAAGAAAGGAAAAAATTATATTAAAATTATGCTGACGGTAACCACTTTGAGCACCTCTTATAATTGCAGAAATCAAATGTGACTAGTATTCATCTTTTGTTATCAGTATATATTGAGTATTACAATCTGAAACAGTTTTTTCCTTCATTAAAATGTGTCTACATTTTTTTTAGCAACGAGTGTGTGTGTGTGTGTGTGTGTGTGTGTGTGTTTGAACTTAATTTAGTTATCTAGTCTCTATTGCCTAGATAAAATAATTTTTTAAATTAAAGTATATTGGGGTGACAATTGTTAGTAAAGTTACATAGATTTCAGGTGTACAATTCTGTATTACATCATCTATAAATCCCATTGTGTGTTCACCACCCAGAGTCAGTTCTCCTTCCATCACCATATATTTGATCCCCTTTACCTTCATCTCCCACCCCCCTACCCCCTTTACTGTCTAGTAACCACTAAATTACTGTCTGTGTCTATGAGTTTTTGTTTCTCATTTGTTTTTCTTGTTTTTTTGTTGTTTTGGGTTTTTATACCACATATCAGTGAAATCATATGGTTCTCTGCTCTTTCTGTCTGATTTATTTCGCTTAGCATTATAATCTCAAGATCCATCCACGTAGTCACAAATGGTCCTATTTCATCTTTTCTTACCGCCGAATAGTATTCCATTGCGTATATATACCACAACTTCCTTATCCATTCATCTATCGGATGACATTTTGGTTGTTTCCATGTTTTGGCCACTGTAAATAAAGCTGCAATGAACATTGGAGCACACGTGTCTTTATGTATAAATGTTTTCAAATATTTTGGGTAGATACCCAGAAGAGGGATTGCTGGGTCATACGGTAATACTATTTGTAATTTTTTGAGGAACCTCCACACTGCCTTACATAGCGCTGCACCAGTCTGCATTCCCACCAACAGTGTATGAGGGTTCCTTTTTCTCCACAGCCTCTCCAACACTTGTTATTATTTGTTTTGTTGATGATAGACATTCTTACTGGGGTGAGGTAATATCTCATTGTGGTTTTTATTTGCATTTCTCTGATGATTAGTGATGTTGAGCATTTTTTCATATGTCTGTTTGCCATTTGTATGTCCTCTTTGGAGAAATGTCTCTTCAGGTCCTCTGCCCATTTTTCAATTGGGTTGTTTGTTTCTTTTGTTGTAGAGTTGCATGAGTGCCTTGTACATTTTGGATATTAGCCCCTTATCGGAGGCACTGTTTGCAAAAATCTTCTCCCATTCAGTTGGTTGCCTCTTTATTTTGTTGATGGTTGCTTTCGCTGTGCAGAAGCTTTTAAGTTTGATATAGTCCCATTCCTTTATTTTAGCTTTTACTTTCCTTGCCTTTGGAATCAACTGCATAAAATGTTCTTTGAACCCAAGGTCCATAAGTTTAGTACCTATGTTTTCTCCTATGCAGTTTATTGTGTCAGGTCTTATGCTTCAGTCGTTGATCCACTTTGAATTACAATTTGGTACATGGTGACAGATAGCAGTCCAGTTTCATTCTTTTGCATGTGGCTTTCCAATTCTCCCAGCACCATTTATTGAAGAGGCTGTCTTTTCTCCATTGTATGTTTTTGGCTTCTTTGTCAAAAGTTATCTGTCCATATTTATGTGGATTTATTTCTGAGTTCTCAATTCTATTCCATTGGTCTATGTGTCTGTTTTTCTGCCAGTACCATGCTGTTTTGATTATTGTAGCCCTGTAGTACAAGCTAAAGTCAGGGAGTGTGATATCCAGCATTGCTCTTTTTTCTTAAGATTGCTTTGGCTATACAGGATCTTTTGCGGTTCCAAACAAATCTGATGATTTTTTGTTCTATTTCTTTAAAAAATGCCATTGGGATTTTGATGGGGATTGCATTAAATCTGCATATTGCTTTGGGTAATAGGGACATTTTAACTATGTTGATTCTTCCAATCCATGAGTATGGAATGTCTTTCCATTTCCTTTGTCTTCTTCGATTTCTTTTAAAAATGTCTTATACTTTTCAGCACATAGGTCTTTCACATCCTTGGTTAAGTTTATTCCTAGGTATTTTATTCTTTTTGCTGCAAATGCAAAAGGAATTGTTTTTCTTATTTCTTTTTCTGAGATTTCATTGTTACTATATAGAAATGCAATGGACTTTCGTACGTTGATTTTGTAGCTGGCAAGTTTACTGTATTCATTGATTGTTTCTAATAGCTTTTTGGTGGAGTATTTAGGGTTTTCTATATATAGCATCATGTATCTGCAAAGAGTGACAATTTAACTTCTTCATTCCAAATTTGGATGCCTTTTATTTCTTTCTCTTGCCTGGTTGCTCTGGCAAGGACTTCCAAAACTATGTTGAAAAGCAGAGGTGATAGGGAACAGCCCTGTCGTGTTCCGGAATGTAGAGCAAAGGACTTCAGTTTTTCACCATCAATTATGATAGTAGCTGAACATTTATCATATATGGACTTTATTAAGTTAAGGTATTTTCCTTCTATACCTATTTTATTAAGTGTTTTAATCATAAATGGATGTTGTATCTTGTCAAATGCTTCTTCTGCATCAATTGATATAATCATATGATTTTTGTCCTCTATTTTGTTTATGTGATGTATCACATTGATGGATTTGCGTATCTTGAACCATCCTTGTGCCCCTGGGATGAACCGTGATATAATCTTTATAATGCATTGTGGCATTCAATTTGCTAGAATTTTGTTTAGGATTTTTGCATCTGTATTCATTAGAGATATTGGTCTGTAGTTCTCCTTTTTTGTGTTGTCCTTACCAGGTTTTGGTATCAGGGTAATGTTGGCCTCATAAAATGAGTTAGGGAGTACTGTCTCTTCTTTAATTTTTTGAAAGAGTTTGGGCAGGATTGGTATTAGATCCTCTTGGAAGGTTTGGTAGAATTCACTAGTGAAGCCATCTGGTCCCGGACTTTTGCTTTGGGGAAGGTTTTGGATGACTGATTCAATTTCATTACTGATTATGGGTCTGTTTAGATTTTCCAGTTCTTCATGGTTCAACCTAGGAAGGCTATATGTTTCTAAGAACTTGTCCGTTTCTTCTAGGTTATTGAATTTGTTGGCATATAGTCCTTCATAGTGTTCTTGGATGATCCTTTGTATTTCTTAGGCCTCCGTGATAACTTCCCCTTTCTCATTTCTGATTTTGTTTATTAGTGTCTTCTCTCTTTTTATCTTAGTGAGCCTAGCCAAGGGTTTGCCAATTTTTAAATTTTTTTCAAAGAACCAGCTCTTTGTCGCATTAACTTTTTTTATTGTTTGTTTGTTCTCTATTTCATTTAGTTCTGCTCTGATTTTTATTATTTCCTTTCTTCTGCTGACCTTAGGTTTCATTTGTTCTTCTTTTTCTAGTTCTTTAA
This sequence comes from Rhinolophus ferrumequinum, assembly GCF_004115265.2. Lineage (NCBI taxonomy): Eukaryota > Metazoa > Chordata > Mammalia > Chiroptera > Rhinolophidae > Rhinolophus > Rhinolophus ferrumequinum. Next base: position 42,479,269 of record NC_046306.1, read on the forward strand.
GGTGTAACGTAAGGTTACTTATTTGGGATTTTTCTTGTTTCTTGAGATAGGCCTGTAATGATATAAATTTCCCTCTTAAAACTGCTTTCACTGCATCTCAAAAATTTTGGTAAGATGTGTTTTCATTGTCATTTGTTTCTATGTATCTTTTGATCTCTTCTCTAATTTCTTCTTTGACCTGGTCGTTCTTTAAAAGTATGTTGTTTAATCTCCATGTATTTATGATTTTTCCTGCTTTCTTTTTGCAGTTGATATCCAAATTCAAAGCCTTGTGATCAGAGAATATGCTCGGTATGATTTCAATCTTCTTAAATTTGCTGAGGTTAGTTTTATGTCCCAATACATGGTCTATCCTTCAGAATGTTCCATGTACACTGGAAAAAAATGTATAATCTATGTTTTAGGATGGAGTTCTCTATAAATGTCAATTATGTCCATTTCATCTAATGTGTCATTTAGGGCTGCTGTTTCATTACTTATTTTCTGTTTGGATGATCTATCCATAGCTGTCAATGATGTATTTAGGTCCTCTGGTATAATTGTGTTTTGGTCAATTTCTCCCTTCAGTTCTGTTAGTAATTGCTTGGTATATTTCGGTGCTCCCTGATTGGGGGCTTAAATATTGATGACTGTTATGTCTTCTTGTTGTATAGTCCCCTTTACTATTATGAAATGTCCATCTTTGTCTCTTGTTACCTTTTTCACCCTGAAGTCTGTTTCATCTGATATCAGTATAGCTACACCTGATTTTCTCTGGATACCATTTGCTTGGAGTGTCGATTTCCACCCTTTCTCTTTGAGTCTATGCTTGTCCGTGTAGCTGAGATGTATCTCTTGGAGACAGCATATGGTTGGGTTTAGTTTTTTTTTTATCCAATCTGCTACTCTGTGCCTTTTTGTTGATGAGTTCAGTCCATTTACATTTACGATGATTATTGATATGTGAGGATTTTCTATCATTCTATCTTTAGTTTTCTGGTAAGACTGTTTCTCCATTGTTTCTTTGCCCTTCTGTTTTTGTTTATTATTTCTGTGTGGTGTTATTCTATGATGTTTCCCTCTGTTTCTTCTTTTATTACAGTATATATTTCAGTTCTGGATTTTTATTTTTTTTGAGTGGTTACCCTTAAGTGTATGTAAAAGAAAGTTTGATATTTAGAGTATTCCATTTTCTTCAGCATGCCTACTTTCTCCATTCCCATATTCCAGTTCAGGCCTTTATTCTCCCCCTTTTTATGGTTTTGTTGCCACAAATTGACCCTGTTGATGGTGGTCGAATAGCCTCTTTTAGTATTTCTTGTAGTGCAGGTCGTGTATTAGAAAATTCCCTGAGCTTCTGTATGTCTGGAAAGGTCTTTATTCCTCCTTCATATCTAAAGGATATCTTTGCAGGGTATATTATTCTTGGCTCATAATTTCTCTCTTTCAATAGTTTAAATATTTGGTTCCACTTCCTTCTGGTTTGTAGATTTTCTGCCGAGAAATCTGATGATAATCCAATGGGCTTTTCTTTGTAGGTTACCGTCTTCCCTGGCTGCCTAGAGGATTCTTTGTTTGTCATTGATTTTTGACAGCTTCAATACAATGTGCCTTGGAGAAGGCCTGTTGAGGTTGAGGTAATTAGGTGTTCTATTTACTTCTTAGATTCGAGGATCCAGTTCTTTTCACCAGTTTGGGAAGTTCTCATTGACTATTTGTTTGAATATACTCTGTTCCCTTCTCTCTTTCTTATCTTTCTAGTATGTCCATTATTCTTATATTGCTCTTCCTCATGGAGCCAGAAAGTTCTCGTAGAATTTTTTCATTTCTTTTAAGTCTCAGGTCTCTTTCTTCTTCCATCTGTGTCATTCTATCTTCGATGTCACTGATTCTTTCCTCTATCTGGTCAAATCTACTACCTAACCTGGCTATTTCATTCTTCATTTCTTCTACTGAGTTCTTAATCTCCTGAAATTCTATTTGGTTCTTTTTCAAAGTTTCAATCTCTTTGATAAAGTGTTTATGTTGTTCTTAGATTGTGTTTCTGAGTTCATTAAACTGCCTTTCTGTGTTTTCTTGCATCTCGTTGAGTTTTTTTGAGAACTGCAATCTTGAATTCTCTGTCATTTAAGCCACATATTTCCATACCTTTAAGTTCATTTTCTGGGGACTTTTCATTTTCTGTTTGAGCTGTTTTGTTGCCTTGGTTATTCATGGCAATTAATGATTTATTATTTCTCTTCCTGGACATCTACAGGAGTGGGTTCTGCAACATGTTGATAGGAAGAGGTCTTTCTTTTGTTTTCTAATACGTGTTGGTAGAATGTTTTATTTTCTCTCCGACTGCAGACATTTTTTCTCTCTCACACTGTAGTATTATGTTTTCTCTGCATTTTTCCAGCTTCTCACACAATGGGGGGATTCCCTGGAAGGTGGGCTTCTCCTCTGTTTACAGTTCACCTGGGTTTTAGGGTGCTGCATCTGTGTGGGGATGCAGAGAGCTTTTGAAGTTCCAAAGCTCTTCCTGCACCAGATTCAGAGCCCGTGTGTTTCAGGAGTTCTGTTTACTCCTATAGGGATCTGCCCAGATAGGTGGGGAGAGGGGCAGGGTGGGTTGTGAGAGGTGGACCAGAGCAATGGCAGTGACAACCACCACAGCCGGTCCTGCTTCCACAGCTCCCTCCCCTTTGCCGGAACTAGTTGGGCTGTGAATCTGTGTCTGCAGACCACAGTTCTCAGAACTGCAAATATTCTCTTCTTTTGATCTAACACCACTACTGTTCTGCTTCTAGCACTTGGCAGCTGGGGTAGGGGCAAGCTCTGGGAGGGCAGGGAGGGGGCGGGTAGTCTAAGTGCCTATGGCTTCCATTCTCTGTGGCAGTGAGGGCTTAAACCACGTTTTCAGCCTTCTTCCCTCAGTCTTTTCTCCGAGGTCTCTGTTGTGAGCGTTGGGTTCAGCCGTGTTATATGCTGTCCCCTCAGCCCTGTGGGCCATAAGTGGAGCCCTGCCAGTCCAAGTTCTTCCCTCTCCCACAGCTGTGGTATTTCTGTGATGCAGTGAGCCCAGAGCACTGAGCTAGGTCTGCGTCCTGCGCCCGTGCGGCTCCTTCTCCACACTTCTCCCTTCCCTTCCCCTTTCCCTTCTCCCCTGCTCATGCAATTTGTCCACCTTTAGGTGAATTCAGTAGTGAGACTCTTCATCTTGCCTGTCTGCTGTGCAGGGAGTCCTTTGTGGAGTTATAGTTGTTGAATTTGTTGTAAATTCCAGGGTAGATTTCCAGAGGCTTACCTTACGCTGCCATTTTGATGACGTCTCCAGTGAAAGAATTTGATCTTTTCATTTTCAGGTTTAAAAATCAGTCCAAAATCAGGAATTTCTCAGTCCAATTCAGTAATGTAAATTTGTTCATTCTTGTTCAAAATTCTATTCAGGGTCTTCAGCTTCCTTCCTGGAGTGGTTTGTAAGATTGTGGGAGTTTAGACTGACTTTGGCCTCAGGACTGTGGCTGGGGTGGGGAAGGATGTGGGTTCTGGGACTGTCGTGGGGCCATGCTGAGCTCTGTGGAGATGCAGGTCTCCTCATCAGTTCCCTCACTGGAGTGTGCTGGTTCCCACTGCCACGTCCATTTCCATGTGCCCTTTAGATGGATACCAGTGGTTATTCTAATTCCCTGAAATTCTCAAAGAATGCCTAGTTGAACTCATTAATAAAATTTATTGTTCTTTAATTCACTAAACGAGCATATATCTATTAATTCTTTCCTTTCCTTTCATTTGGCTAATTATCCCCTCTAACTTCTCAGGTTCTATTTTCATGTTCTTTGACTTTCTTCTTTACTCTTTATTAATAAAAAATATTTCAGGCCACAGACTTTATTCTAAGTACTACAATACTTACCACATGGCATAGATTGGGATTTGTTGTTTTCTAACCATTATTATTTCTGAGGAGATTATAATTGAATTCAAATATTTAATTCTTCAATTTCCAAGGGATTAGATTCTGTTGTTGTTATTAATGTTTTATCGATGGAAGTGTTGGTTGCACTGATAACTATGTGCTTATAAAATTCCTACTTTTCAGAATACATGAAGATTTTTCATGGACATTTTATAATTTTATATTACAAATACATATCTAACAGATGCACATCTTTTGTAAATTTTACCTCCCAAGCACATCACGACTCTGACTACTTCCTACCATATAGATCTTACAATTCTAGAACCCCATGATCATAGCAGGGAGTGTCTTGTATTCCCAGGTTTTGGGTTCTCTGGAACACCAAATCAAGTAGGTTAGTGACTGCCATTGACAAGAGCTAAAGTTGGGCATAGCTTTCACACCACTGCCATAGCATCCCAACCTATGTAGATTCTGCTGTCATGGGAGTCGGGGGATCTAACCAGCTTAGTACTTTTCCTTTTGTGATCCTTTACCTTAAACCCTAATCAAGAGGTAAAATTATCAGGACATCGTTGACATTCCATCTTTCTACTGGTTTGCATTTGTATAATATTGTTTATCCATCATTTTGTTTTCAACCGTTCCATGCTATTTTGTGCAAATCACTACGTTTATAGACAACAAAGTTGAGTAAAACAGTTTTAAAATCCAAACTGAGAAACTCGTAGAGCTATTTAACAAGTTTGGCCTATTGTCTAAATTAATAATTTGGTCTCTGTCATTTAATTTATAATCCCTTTTTTAAGGTTTCTTTAATGAATCCATTGGTTTCTCTTTCTCTCTGTTTTTTCTTTTACTGTATGGAATATAACCTCTTAGCTTTCCACCATCAAATCTCCCAACTTTCATGCATCTGTCCCCACAGACCTATCTTCTTCTTGATCATTGAATTGTCTCAAAAACATACCATCCACCACCCTTTTCTACACAAAAATGTAGAGACCCAAGGGGTGCTGCATTTCTCAGCCCTCCCTGGCTATAGTCACCATCTCCACTTCTGCACCTCCCCCCATTTCCTTACTGACCCATGCCATTTAGGGTTTCTTCCCTAACACTTCAGTGAAACAAACTCTATGGACATCAGTGACTTGTATCTTGCCATGCCAAGGACACGTATCAGTCCTCATTATAGCGACTTAACTGCATTTGATGTGGTTGACTTTCTTCTTTAAAATCTTCACTGAAACCTTCTATGGTGTTACTTCTATCTATCTATCTATCTATCTATCTATCTATCTATTTATTTATTTATTTATTTATTTATTTATTTATTATTCCTACTCTTATTGTCTTACTATCTGATATATACAGAGGGTGTCAAAAGTGTATATATATTTTAAGAAAGGAAAACTGTATTAAAATTATAATACTCAATGTATACCAATAACAAAAGATGAATACAAGTCATGTTTGACTTCTGCGATTACAAGAGGTACTCAAAGTGGTTACCATCAGTGACCAGACACTTCTGATTATGGCAAACGACTGCTTGAGCAACGTTAACCAAAGTGTCCACGTGTATAAATTTTTTTGGCATATTTTGCAGTCTACTCCTCCTCTGGTCACATCATTAAATTTGGTATACTTATGGTGCTGCCTTTGGTCCTCTACTCTTTTATGTTCTATCCCTGTGTGATCTTATCTAGTATCATGGCTTTGAAGATTATCATCTGTATGCTGATGACTCCCTAGGCAGTATTTCTATCTCCAGTCTCCTTGAACATCAAACTTACACTTAACATCTCCATTTGAATGTCTAAGAGGCATGTCAAATTTAACACATCTCAAACATAGCTCTGGGTTCTGTACCCCCAAATACTCCTCTGAAATCTTTTCTATGTCATTAAATGGTGTGTCACCTTCAACACAGGTTAAGAGTCATCCTGCACTTCTCTCATTCACACACACACACACACACACACACACACACACACACACACACAAAATCCGACACCTAATACATCCATAAGTCCTGTGTGCTCAATACCCAAAATACATTCCAAAGCTAACCACTGTTCTCTATTTCCACTGTCATAAATTGAGCTCAATACACCACCATGTCCTGTTGAGCTACTGATAAAGGAGCCTATCTGATTAATTTTACTCTGTCAATATGCACTGAATTCTTACTATGTGTCAGATATTTTATAGGTATTAGGGATATGCAAATGATGAAAACACAAAAGGATCTCTGCCCTAATGCCTAATGAAGTTTACATTCTAATGAATGGAGACAGTCAATAAAAAAGATTGTGTGTGTGTGTGTGTGTGTGTGTGTGTGTGTGTGTGTGTATGCGTGCGGGCGCATGCGCACACAAGAGCTACAAGAAGGTGATAAGTGCTATGTAGAAAAATTAAAGGCATAAGGAAGAGACTTGAGGAAGCCATACTTTTAAATAAAGTGGTCAGAAAAACATTACTTCACAGAAGATATTTGTAAAAATACAGTGTAGGTGAGGGAGTAAGACGTGGAACTGGGAGATAGTATGTGTGAACACCTCATAGAGTGATCTTAGTAGACATGCTGGAGGAACCATAAGAAGGTTCATGTGGGTGGGGAGAGTAGACTGAGCATAGTGGTGAGTAGTAAGTCAGGAGGTCAAGATAGTCAGGGACAGGGGGACAAACCACGCAGAGCCTTAAAGGTCATGGTAAGGATGTGAGCATGTTATAGACTGAGCCACAAGAGGCTTTTTGTTTAGCTGTCTTAAAATTAAAATAAACTTTTTAATTTTAGAATAGTTTTAGATTTACCGAATAGTTGTAAAGATAGTGCAAAGAGCTCCCATATAATGTTCCCCAGATTCCCCTATTGTCAATGTTTTACTTTACCCTTATATGTTTGTCATGACCAAGGAACCATCATTGATATATTACTACTCACTAAACTCTACACATGATCTGAATTTCAGTAGGTTTATCCTAATGTCCTTTTCTGTCCCAGGATTCCATCCAAGACACCACCTTATATTATTTGTCATGCAACCTTAATCTCTTCTGGACTATCACAGTTTTTCAGACTTTCCTTGTTTCTGATGACAGCTCTAAGGTATACTGATCAGAATTTGTATAATATCTTTCAATTTGGATTTGATGTTTTCTCATGATTAGACTGGGATCATGCTTCATGGTTAGACTGGGGTTTTGGAGAAGGAACATTTGCAACAAAATATATAAAATTAGAAAACCAAAAATAATTGCAAAAACACCCCTGAGAAATCATACGATGTATTTCTAAAAACAAAAATTATTAAAGAGTAAATCTAAGAAAACATAAAATACTTTAAAGCAAAACCAGAGGTAAATACCTCAAGCTATACTTAAAGGACAAATTTATAGTAAATGAACTAGTGTTTCAAATCCAAAAATTAGAAAAAGGAACAACAAAATAAAAATCTAAATCAAACAAAGGGAAGGAAATAAAAAGAAAAGAAGAAATTAATTAAATAGCAAATAAACAAAAGGTAGAGTTGATTGATAAAAACAAATATTATTTTAAATGAACAATAAAACAGACAGAGACAGAAAGAGGAAGTATATATATATAATATTAGAAACAAATAATGAACACAAACATATGCAAAAGTATTTGTTAAATCCATAAGGGTCAATATAAACAAATTTATATCCATGAAATGTACAATTTTATAAAAGTGTTTAAATGCCAAAATTGATCTTTGAAGCTCATGACCATTGAAAAAAAAGTAATAATAAAATTGAAGTCATGGTTCATGCTATGTCATCCCCAAAGACATCAGGCTCAAATTGTTTTAGTAGCAACTGTTAGCAGAAATTCAAGAAAACTGTATTTCCCATTATACCTTAACTGTCTCTGAAAAATAATTTTTTAAAGTAAAACTGCACAAGTCACTTTATAAGGATTGAAGAATACTCTTAAGAACACTAAAAAAGTAAAACACAAAGATGCATTTGTTTTAAAACTGTAAATACAACATCAACAAAAATTATTTTCTTGATTGTTTCACTTCAGGGAAATACTGACTCATTTTTTTGGTAAATACAAATTCATCTTTGTGGTTACTACAGTTGAAGGAGGCTTTATTTTAAATGCACAATAACCCAATATAATACTCCCATTGACTCCTTGGCCTGCAGGTATAATAATTTAAAAAGTGGACATTAAAGCGAGGGTTTCTTTCTAAATGTTGGGAGGTGTGTTTCAGGAGAATATAACATTTACTAATGTTTGGTTGGCAAAATTCTAGGTTAACCCATTAGATGATATTTTGTTGTAAGGAGCAAAGTAATACGCCATCTTTATTGTTTTCTTAACTCCAACTGGCTATCAAGTTGTCCCAATTTACCACCACTGATTTGATACAACTTCATTATAAAAATAAATCCCCATCTATAGTTGCATCCATTTATTACCTCAATTCCATTCCATGAATATGACTGCCATACTTATCTCATTACTCAATCTTGTCTTAATCTTGTCAGGTAAGAATGCTTTCAGTTGACTACAATGCTACTTTTTTTTCGTTTGTTTTCACAAAACAAATTGTCAAGAAGTAGATGGTTGCTGGTACTCTTTCTTTCATTCATTTCTGTCAGGGCTGAATTCTCTGATGCTTTTGGCCTTTTCAACAAAGCAACAAGGTTGCTATTGTGCCCTTATTCAATGTAAGAAGGGGGAAGAAGGAGGGCAGGGCAGCATCTGCAGGATCTGACCCCATCACAGAAGCCAAAGCAGGGTGACGTGTCTATCTCTATTTCAAAGGACACTCAGGTAACTTTACACTTTATGGTAGCTCACAATATTTCATTGCATGAGAGAAAAGTGTAAGGATGACTTTTCTCACTTCAAATTCACATATTTCTTTGTTATCCTTAGCAATTCCTTCACTTTTCCCTTAATTTCTTTTTCTTTAATTCTTTTTTTTCAGAGTTAAAGTGAACTTTCATCTGAGTACAAAATTAACATTGTGCTAGAGAATTTTAAAAATTTGTGTGATTATTTTCTAGATATTTCTCTTTGAAATATTGATTTTTCTCTTTTACTCAATGTGTATGAAATTATTTTTTAGATTTCCAAGTAGATTTAATTTTTTAAAAATTTATTTCTCATTTTATTGCATTGTGGAATATGATTTTGTTATTCATGCTTTCAGCATTGATTGAAAGATTTTGGGTGGCCTAAATTATGGTGATTTTGTAAGTTTTTATTAATATATTAAAAACTTTATTTTCCTTTTTTTCAAGTAGAGAGTTTGATAGGTTATACTTCTTGGCTCAATTGCTTATAATAAGTAAAATATTAACGAATCATAGTCCTGAATATGAGGCTAAAGCCATAAAGCTTCTGGAGGAAAATATTGGTGAATGAGGTGTGCAAAGATTTCTTGGAACAGATGCAAATGCATTAACCATAAAATAACACAAATTGGCGAATTTGACTTTATGAAAATTAAAAATTCTTGGTCACCAAAAGACGTCTTTACCAAAGTAGAAGGCAAGCCACAGACTGGGAAAAGTATTCTCAACATATATATTTGACAAAGAACTATTTTCTGGAATATGTAAAGAAATATAAATCAATAAGGAAAACACAAATGGTCCAATTTTTAAGAAAAAGGTAAATGACTACAACAGATACATCACAAGAAAATATCTAAATGGTCAATAAACCCACAAAAAGGTGTTCAAATATCATACTCATCAGGAAGATGAAAATTAAAACACTTTGAGATAGTATATCTACTAAAAAAGCAAACAATACCATGTATTTGAAAGGATGAAGAACAACTGGAACTATTCATAGGCTGATGTTTTGGAGTTTAAAATGGAACAAAAGTTTTAGAACATCGTTTGGCAATTTTTAACAAAGATAAATGTACACTTACTCTAAGAATCAGCCATTTACTTCTGGGTGTAAACCAAGAGAAATGAAAAAAAAATGTATGTTACAAAAAGACTTGTATAAAACAATGTGTTATATTCATATAATTGATATTATATAACAATAAAAATGAAGAGTTTATATACACAACATGAATGGATCTAAAACTATTATGATAAACAAATGAAGCAAGACACAAAAGACTACATACTGTATAATTCTATGCATATGAAATTGAATAGCAGTCAAAACTATTTTATGGTGATAGAGGTCAGAGATTGGAGATTGACTAGTAAGGAACACCAGGAAACTTCTGGGAGGTAGAAATGTCTGTATGTTTTTTGACCTGGGTGGAGGTTACATGAGTATACGAGGTGTGATAAAAAAAAAAAAAAAAAAAAAAAAAAAAAAAAATTACTGTGAATGTTTAAATAAAAATAAAAGTATTCCAATAAAAGACACATTGCCCTTAATCCCCCTCAAAATGTTCTCCCTAACTTGGAACACACTTATCCCATTGTTCTTGCCACTTTCTGAAGCAGTTCTGGAAGTCTTCTTTTGTGAGGGTCTAGTTGCGCTGTCATGGCTGCCTCGATGTCCTAAATTGATTCAAAACATTTACCTTTCATGGACTTTTTGACTTTGGGGAAGTGCCAGAAGTTGCATGGTGCCAGATTCAGTGAATAAAGTGGATGAGGGCACACTGTAATGTTTTTGTTTGACAGAAATTGCCATACCAGAAGCAATGTGTGACACAGAGCCTTTCCTTTGTGATCAAAAGATACGGTGAATGCTGCTGCCAAGTGCCATCCAACGGAAAGGCAGGAATCTTCAATAGGGAAGTGGTGCATGGAACCTTAGTAACAGTGAGTGACAACTTTCAACCTGTTCAGTGCAGACAGCCAGGTGTAAGCTACAGTTGAGATGACGTGTGTTTCAATGTGTGCGGTAAATCATCCTCCATCATGACAACGCTCTGTGTCACACATTGCTTCTGGTATACAGCAATTTCTCACATACATAAGCAAAAGTTCATATGTATTTTACTGTAGGTAAACTATACCTCAATTTAATTTTTTTAAAAATGTAAGTCGTCTCTCCTTTCCTATGTTTTAGCTGTTTGATCTGCCAAGAACTAAGAAAGGTGTGTTTGAGATTATTATTATTGGCTTAAAGTTCTGTTTCTTTCCATTTCTCATTGTGACTCTGTAGCTTTTACTTTCTATATTTTTATGTCAGATTACTTGGTACATAGAAATTTCTAATGGTTTTCACTGTAGAGGACTATCACTATCATGATTATAAAGCAAGCCTTTTACTTCAATTGAAATAATTTTTTTCCTTGAACTCGTCCGATGTTAATTTCTTGACCTTTGCTTTCTTTTTACTTTCAATTTATATCTTTTCTTCTTTTAAAATTTGTGGTAAAAGACACTACAAACTTGATCATTTTAACCATTTTTCAGTGTGCGTTTAAGTACATTCACATTGTCACCACCATCCATCTTCAGAAATATTTCATCTTGCAAAACTGAATTCTGTACACATTAAACAATAACTCACTATTTCCCCTTCCCCACAGCCCCTGGTAACCACCATTTATGTCTCCATGAAATTGATTACTCTAGTACCTCATATAAGTGTAATCATTTTGTCCTTTTTTGACTGGCTTATTTCACTTAGCATAATGTGCTCAAGGTTCATCCATGTTGTAGCATGTATCAGTATTTCCATACTTTTTAGGACTGAATTATATTCCATTGTATGTACACATTTTGTTTATCCATTTATAGACACTTGGAATGATTCACCTTTTGGATATTTTGAATAATGCTACTATAAACATGGATGTACAAATATCTCTTGTGAGTCTCTGCTTTCAATTCTTTTGGGTTTATACCCAGAAATAGAAATACTAGATCACGTGGTAATCCTATTTGTAATTTTTTGAGGAACTGCTATAATATTTTCCACAGTAGCTGCACCAATTTATATTCCTACCAAGAATGCACAAGCATTCCAATTTCTCCACATCCTTACAAATACTTTTTTTCTGTTTATCGGATAGTAGCCATCCGAATAGATTTGAGATGGTATCTCATTGTGTGGTCTTGGTTTCCATTACCCTAATGTTTAGTGATGCTGAGCATCTTTTCATGTGCTTGTTGATCATTTTTATATCTTCTTTTGAGAAGTGTCTATTTAAGTCTTTTGCCCACTTTTTAACTGGGTTGTTTGTTTTTTGTTGTTGTTCTTATTGTTATTGAGTTGTAGGAGTTCTTTATGTATTCTGGATATTCACCCCTTATCATATATATGATTTGTATATGTATTTTTTCATTCCATGGTTTGCCTTTTTACGCTCTCCATTGTGTCCTTTGATGCACAGCTTAATTTTGATGTAATCTAATTTATTTATGGTTTCTTTTGTGCCTGTGCTTTTGGTATCATATCTAAAAAACACTGCCAAATTAAATGTCATAAAATTTTTCTCTAATGTTTTTTTCTACCAGTTTTACAGTTATAGGCCTTATGTTTAGATCTTTGATTTTTCCCCCCTTTCTTTTTGCTTACAAACATTTCTAATAATTTAGTTTCAGGTGTACTGGGATTTGTTTTGGGATGCAACTTGAGAGTAATTTTTTTCAATGGATTTATTTTGCAAATTTACTAGCATGAAAGAAATGTTGCTTGATTTATGTTACTTCATTTTATTTTAGTATTTTTCTGCTTCCTTGATCATTTTGCCCTTTTCTCATCTCTTGCACAGTGGAGGCACATAATAAATGACTAAAAATGAACGATGAAGACGGAGGACCTTGGAGGGCTGCGTGCAGCTTGCTGGCAGCCAGTGCAAGTGATGTTCAATCAAAGCTGCAAACTATTAAGTGGGTGTAGCCCAGCACAATACCAATTCTAGGCCCCGAGATAATGAGTCACTGTGATACCTTGTCTTTGAAAGTGAGGCACCGCTGCATCTTGGACCCCTAAGGGGAAGTCTCACCACAGTGGAGTGAAAGCCTTCTGAGGGATTCCTGTGACATTGAGCAGATGGAGACTGGAGGCTAGCCTGGAACAAAACAGAACAGCTAAGAGACTCGTGGAAGGATTACTTGAAGGTGTGCTAATTGGGCGAGCAGGGGAAGAAGGAAGGGAGCAGAGTGAAAACGCGGCGGAATCCCAGCCGGAGGCGGTACAGCGGCAGCAGCAGCAAAAACTGGTGAAAACCGCGGTGGCACCCCGCAGTTCCAAAGAAGCACGGGATCCCAACGCGGAACAGAGAACACAAAAACCAGGAGGGCCCAGCTTAAGAGGCACAAGATTCAACATATCCAGAGGCCAACTCCAGACCAAACCAGAGTACTACCGGGTTTGACCTACAAGTCACACACCCACAGGGAATTCTCTGCAGGCACAAGAGCCCATAGAGGCCAAACCACATTTAAGTGGTCAACACTCACGCAGCAGATCGCCCTGCGGTGGGCAGAGCCACGTCTCACAACGAGTCAGCCTAGGAGTTAACCCCACCTACTCACAAGCAAAAAGCAATTAAAGATCTTCTTGAACAGGACAATATACACAACACAAGAGTCACCTTTGGATCACACACAGAGGAGAAGAACGACGTAGTGCAAGTCAAATATAAAGGACACATACTACATAAGATAACCTAGCAAGAACTAAGAACTCTAGGGGATCTACCTAATACATCAAAACAAACAAAGAGAGTCAGCCAGAATGGGGAAACAAAGGTACACGTCCCAAATAAAAGAACAGAAGAAACCTCCACAACTGGAACCAAATGAAGCAGAGGTAATCAACCTTTCAGAGACAGAGTTCAGAACACTGGTGATAAGAATGTTTAAGGAGCTTAGAGAAGACATAAAGAAGGATGTAGAAATCATAATGAACAACCAGTTAGAACTAAAGAACACAATTACCGAAATTAAGAACTCACTTGAAGGAATTACCAGCAGGTTAGATGAGGCAGAGGATCGAATCAGCGACTTAGAAGACAAGTTAGCAGAGATCACCCAAACAGAACAACAGAAAGTAAAAAAGAATAAAAAACAATGACGATGGTTTAAGAGACGTCTGGGATAACATCAAGCGCAACAACACGCGCATTGTAGGAATACCAGAAGGTGAAGAGAGCAAGCAAGGGATCGAGAACATATTTGAAGTAATAATGTCCGAAAACTTCCCCAACCTGATGAAGGAAACCAACATAAAAGCCCAGGAAGTGCAGAGAGTTCCAACCAGGATAAACCCAAACAGGTCCACACCAAGACACTTTATAGTTTAAATGTGGCAAAGGTTAAAGACAAAGAGAGAATCCTAAAAGCAGCAAGAGAAAGACAGAGGGTTACATACAAGGGAACTCCCATAAGACTATCAAATGACTTTTCTACAGAAACATTGAAGGCCAGGAGGGAGTGGCAGGAGATACTCAAAGTGGTGGAAAACAAAGGCCTACAACCTAGATTGCTTTATCCAGCAAGGCTATCATTTAAAGTTCATGGAGAGATAAAGAGTTTCCCAGAAAAGAATAAGCTAAAGGAATTTATTACCACCAAGCCAGCATTGCAAGAAATACTAAAAGGACTTCTGCAAATAGAAGAAAGATCAAAACAATCTAACCACAAATTTAAAAATGGCAATAACTATGTACCTATCAATAATCACTTTAAATGTAAACGGATTAAATGCTCCAATCAAGAGACATAGAGTGGCTGGCTGAGTGGATAAGAAAGCAAGAGCCTTGTATATGCTGTATACAAGAGTCTCACCTCAGAACAAAAGACACACACAGGCTGAAAGTGAAGGGTTGGAGTAAGATATTTCATGCAAATGGAAATGAGAAAAAAGCTGGAGTTGCAATACTTATATCTGACAAAATAGACTTTAAAATGAAGAACATATTAAAAGACAAAGACTGGCACTATATAATAATAAAGGGATCGATCCGACTAGAGGACATAACCCTAGTAAACATCTATGCACCCAATATAGGAGAACCTAAATATATAAAACAGGTACTGACTGACATAAAGACAGAGATCAACAGTAACACTATCATAGTAGGGGACTTCAACACACCTCTGACAACAAGGGACAGGTCTTCCAGACAGAAAATCAATAAGGAAACAACAGTCGTAAATGATATATTGGACCTCTTGGATTTAATCGATATTTTCAGAGTATTTCACCCCAATGCTGCAAAATACACGTTCTTCTCAAGCGCACATGGAACATTTTCCAAGATAGACCATATGTTAGGCCACAAAACAAGTCTTGATAAACTTAAGAAAATTGAAATCATACCAATTGTCTTCTCTGATCACAGTGCTATGAAATTAGAAATGAACTACAGGGAAAAAACTGGAAGACACTCCAATTCATGGAGGCTGAATAACTTATTACTAAATAATGAATGGGTCAAGCAGGAGATCAAGGAAGAAATCAAAAGATATCTCGAGACAAACGAAAATGAAAATACGACAACCCAAAATCTATGGGATGCCGCGAAAGCAGTCCTAAGAGGGAAATTCATAGCTTTGCAGGCCTACCTAAAGAAACAAGAAACATCACTAATCAACAGTTTATCTTCACACTCAAGGGATCTGGAAGAAGAACAGCAAAATAAGCCCAAAGGGAGCACAAGAAAGGAGATAATAAAGATCAGAGCAGAAATAAATGAAACAGAAACCAGAAAAACAATACAAAAGATCAATGAATCCAAGAGTTGGTTCTTAGAGAAGATAAACAAAATCGACAAACCTTTAGCCAGACTCATTAAAAAAAAGAGAGAGAGGACCCAAATTAACAAAATCAGAAATGAAAGAGGAGAAGTGACAACGGACACCGCAGAAATACAAAAAGTTTTAAGAAGTTACTATGAGCAACTATATGCCAACAAATTTGACAATCTGGAAGAAATGGACAATTTTCTAGAGGCGTACAACCTTCCAAGGCTAACTCAAGAAGAAACAGAGAACCTGAATAGACTGATTACCACCACGGAAATTGAATCAGTAATCAACAATCTCCCAACAAACAAAAGCCCTGGACCAGATGGCTTTAAAAGTGAATTTTACAAAACGTTCAAAAAAGAATTATCACCTATTCTCCTCAAGCTCTTCCAAACAATCCAGAAGGAGGGAAGACTCCCAAACACTTTTTACGAAGCCACTATCACCCTGATCCCAAAAGCAGACAAAGATACCACAAAAAAAGAAAACTACAGGCCGATATCTCTAATGAACATAGATGCAAAAATCCTCAACAAAATATTAGCGAACAGAATTCAGCAATATATTAAAAAGATCATACACCATGATCAAGTGGGATTCATCCCTGGTATGCAAGGGTGGTTCAACATCCGCAAATCAATTAATGTCATACACCACGTTAACAAAATGAAAAATAAAAATCATATGATCATATCAATAGATGCAGAAAAAGCATTTGATAAAATCCAACAGCCATTTATGATAAAAACCCTTAAGAAAGTGGGAATAGAGGGATCATATCTCAACATAATAAAGGCCATATATGACAAACCCACAGCTAACATCATACTCAATGGGAAAAAGCTAAAACCATTCACCCTAAGATCAGGAACAAGACAAGGTTGCCCACTATCTCTGCTTCTATTCAACATAGTGCTGGAAGTTCTTGCCACAGCAATCAGACAAGAAAAAGAAATAAAAGGCATCCAAATTGGTAAGGAGGAAGTAAAATTATCATTATATGCAGATGATATGATACTATATATAGAGAACCCTAAAGACTCCACCAAGAAGCTATTAGAGCTGATAGATGAATTTAGTAAAGTAGCAGGATACACAATTAATATTCAGAAATCAGTTGCATTTGTATATACCAATAATAAAACATCAGAAGGAGAAATTAAAAAAACAATCCCATTTACAATTGCTCCAAAGACTATAAAATACCTGGAAATAAATTTAACCAAAGAAGTAAAAGATCTGTATTTAGAAAATTATAAGACACTGAAGAAAGGAATAAAGGAAGATATAAATAGATGGAAACACATATCATGTTCATGGATAGGAAGAATTAATATAGTTAAAATGTCCATATTGCCTAAGGCAATATACATATTCAACGCAATTCCTATCAAACTACCAATGACGTTTTTCACAGAAATAGAACATATAATCCTAAAATTTATATGGGACCATAAAAGACCCCAAATAGCCAAGGCAATCTTTAGAAATAAGAACAAAGTGGGAGGTATAACAATACCTGACTTCAAATTATACTACAAGGCTATAGTAATCAAAACAGCACGGTACTGGCATAAAAACAGACACATAGATCAATGGAACAGAATAGAGAGTCCAGAAATAAATCCATGCCTATATGGCCATTTAATCTACGACAATGGAAGCAAGAATGTACGATGGGGTAAAGACAGTCTATTCAATTAATGGTGCTGGGAAACCTGGACAGACACATGCAAAAAAATGAAGCTGGACCACCTCCTTACATCATATACAAAAATAAATTCAAAATGGCTTAAAGACTTAAATGTGAGATCTGAAACCATAAAATACCTGGAAGAAAATACAGGAAGAAACTTCACAGACATTACCCGGAGTAAGATTTTTACTGATATATCCCCTCATGCGAGGGAAGTAAGAGAAAAAATAAACATGTGGGATTATATCAAACTAAAAAGTTTTTTCACAGCAAAGGAAACCATCAATAAAACAAAAAGGGATCCTACTGAATGGGAAAAGATATTTGCCAATGATATATCTGATAAGGGATTAATATCACAAATCTATGAAAAACTCACTCAACTCAACTCCAAAAAAACAAATGACCCAATTAAAAAATGGGCAGAGGACTTGAAGAGACATTTTTCTAAAAAGGACATACAGTTGGAAAACAGACATATGAAGAAATGCTCAACCTCACTAACCATCAGAGAAATGCAAATAAAAAACACAATGATATACCACCTCACCCCAGTCAAAATTTCTATCATCAATAAATCAACAAACAACAAGTGCTGGCGCGGATGTGGAGAAAAGGGAACGCTTGTGCACTGTTGGTGGGATTGCAGATTGGTGCAGCCACTATGGAAAACAGTATGGAGGTATCTCAAAATTCTGAAAATGGAACTACCCTATGATCCAGTAATTCCACTCCTAGGTATCTATCCGGAGAAATCCAAAACTCCAATTCAAAAATCTTTATGCACTCCTATGTTTATTGCAGCACTATACACAATAGCTAAGACATGGAAACAACCAAAATGCCCATCGGTAGATGACTGGATTAAGAAACAGTGGTACATTTATACAATGGAGTATTATGCAGCCATAAAGAAGAAAGAAATCTTACCATTGGCAACAACATGGATGGACCGAGAGAACATTATGTTAAGTGAAATAAGTCAGACAGAGAAAGATAAATACCATATGATCTCACTTATATGTGGAATCTAAAGAAAAGAATAAGTGAATGAACTAATCAGAAACAGTTTTGGAGACAAAGAGGAAAAACTGAGGGTTGCTAGATGGGCGGGGTGGGGTGGGGGTAAGGGGGAAGGTGAGGGGATTAGAAAACAATCAGTAACCACAAGATGGCCACGGGGTTTGGAAATTAATCTGGGGAACGTAATTTAGTGGTTACCAGAGGGTAAGGGGGTTGGGGGGTGGGAGATGAGGGTAAGGGGGATCAAATATATGGTGATGGAAGGAGAACTGACTCTGGATGGTGAACACACAATGTAATTTATAGATGATGTGATACAGAATTGCACACCTGAAATCTATGTAATTTTACTACCAATTGTCACCCCAATAAATAAATAAATAAATAAATAAATAAATAAATATATAAAAAATAAAAAAAAATTTAAAAAAATAACTTTAATACTATAATGGTTACTTCTGAAGCAAATTTTTTTTCTGAAAAACATTTGTCTTCCATATAGAAAAATGAAAAATATGAGCTGCTTCTCATAATAAATTAAGAACTGTATGCTGAATCTCTTCTTGTAGCCGATTTGAAATTTTTTACATAATAAAATAGTATATAAATATACATATAAATATGTATGTATGTATTTCTACTGTTACTTTATCTTTATTCACCTAACAAATGTTTCTTAACCTGGCACCTTGCAGAGGGCTTGTAAAAATAAGGAGACTAAGTTGTGGACAGCTTTCCCTGGAGCACTTGGCTGCTGGGGGAAAGGATGCATACAAAGCCATGAGAGGAGCACCTCATATAATGCTTCAGCTGTACAACAGCTGTGGAGGGCACTGCCTCTTCCTGGAGAAGCTGGGGGAGGCTGGGCAGATGGTGCTTTCAGATCCAGGTGTTGGAGAGTGAGTTCTCAAGTTGGGAAGAGACAATGAACACTCTGGGCATCTGAAACAGCATGTGCACAGACTCAGATGAACAAAGGGAAATGGGAATATGGAACCCTGAGAGGATTCATACCACTGGGAAGTATCACTTGTGAAGGGGAGGGAGTTATACTAAACCAAAAATCAATCTTAGAAACCACTTCTCTCTGAGCATTCTGTGATGCTTTTTGACCATTTTATTTCTACTCCCTGACAGTTGAATTTTCTGGGATATTTTTCGCCCTACTGCATGTTTAAGTATAATGCCAATATAAGCTTAGTTAATGAATATATATTGGCTGCAGGCCAAAACAGGACTTATGAACATTTTTATAAAATAAGAAGAACCTTCCCAGATTCTTCAAAGTACTAAACTTGTCTTGTACAAAACCAATTATAAACTCACCCCAGCTACTCCGCTGCTAAAGCAGATGTCAAAACTCTTTACCATAAGCAACTGTTGTGACAAAATTTTAGAGTTATTAAGCTTGAAAAACAATAACAAGTTACAAGCACTTTTGAAGAAATTAGTTTTGTTGTTGTTGTTGTTGTTGTTGTCATTGTTTTAAGGATGGGGGAGACTGGCTGAGTAGCTGAAAGAGTCTGAAAGAGATTGCAAACTGCATTGAGATTTCCACTGATTATCTTCTCAGGGTGGGTTCTCCCAGTAGCTTAACTGGAAAGACCATATACTTAGTGCACTGAAAGGGCTCTGGTTTGGTTTTCATTGAATCATGAGTGACATTACTGGCTAGTTTGCAGAGTTTTCTGAAAAAAGACTGAGTTGAAATGACTTTGCATGCTTTATGTTGCCTGACAAATGTCAAGTGAGGGAAGGCACTGAATGAAAGTTCATTGCTATGCCATTCTCTGTAATTGAAAATGCTATGTAAAAAATAAAATATGTCAACAGTTCCTGCTGCCTGCCTAGTATCCTAGAGTACCGTGTATATTTTAAGTTACCCCTGCAACTTAAAAGAATTATAACCACAGAGATTGTAAGGGGAGCAGCTGGTTTGCAAAGCTGCTTTGGGTAAACCTGTCAGAGCTCATGAGTAAACAGAATCTGAATACAGATGCTGCATGTAGGGGAAATCAATTGCTTTTTCTACAAAATAAAAGGAAGAGTTTTGCTCAGGGCAATGTGACGATGACTTACAACTGTTCTGCATTAACTGCAACTTTCTTCTTGCTTTCTCACCGCCCAATTTTCTTTTATTCTACCACAAACAGTTGAGGTTGTGTATTGTGCGGTGGGAATATCTTAACTGGAAATAATTAAAATATATATTTCATTTATAGTGGGCCTTATGTGAGGAGAAGTAAAGATTGCCACAGCTTCCTGAGTATATGAGTTAATGATGTGTTCTGCATTTTCTTAATTTTCCACATTTTAACTGCCTCTGTTCCTTATTTGGGGACAGGGAACTTTGAGAGGCATGGAATACAGACTCACTTGAGCAGAAATTTATAGCTCTCAAAAACATGAGGGAGTAACATGGAGAAGGTTAGGTTAAACATATGGCTTCTTGACATTATTTTCCTCTAGGTTCTCCCTTCAATGTCAGAGATAGCATATTATCAATAAAGGTTTCAAACTAGAGATTAGTTTAAAGCCATTGTGGTGTTCCATCAGGGTGTATTTTTAGAATATGATGAATAAGAGGATTTTCTAAATGAAGTTCCAAAAATAATTATTAAAAAAGGAAAATACAGATTCATTACAGAAAAAAGAAACAAAAACAAAAACACAACTGTGTGTGTGTGTGTGTGTTGTAAGTACATTAGATACATATCTACAACAGAATGAAGTCATTGGTAGAATAAAGGCAAATGCCTATTTTTCTGAATTAATTTGGACATCATTTTGATGGAAACTAAGCTAGCATAAACAAAGCCAGAAATGGGATGCAAAGGTTAAATTGATTATAAATCTTGGAGCTTTTTTATATGACTGGGTTGCATGAATGAAGCTTAAAAAGGAAAAAGTGTCTTACATAGAGTTACAAGCGTGCTTTTGGTCATGGTTAACTATAAAGGGAAGAAATATGAAAGTCATTCCAAAAATGTTTGGAGATAGAAATTCTGTGGGCAAAATCCAAGAAGTCAGGATGCATTCTTATTTATTGTGTGATTTTTCAACTTGCAAAGAAATATTATTTCTAGAAAGGGTTGACTCAAAGTGATAACAAAAGTCAATGAATCGAAAAATAAAGCATGGAGGGCCTGAAACATTTTATCCAAGATAATCCCCATAACAAGTCAGTGACAGGATGAAAAAGTATCTTCCTCAGTAGCAACCCACAGCCTCTGGCTCAGAGCCGGGACATGATGGAGGAATGCACACATACTCTTCCAAATCACTTGGCATTCTGGCACTGGATGGTAGATTTCTTTGAAATTATACCCTAACATCCTGTGATCAGGTGATTATGAACGTCCATCTTATTGCATGGAATCTGAATTTTCTAAGACCAGTCAGGAAAATGAAGAAAATTTCTGATGGTTTGGCAAAGATGAAGAGGAACAAATACAGAGAGAGATGACTTGATTTCTGTCTTAAGGTTAGAATCTCCCCACAAACAGACCCTAAGACAAGGATTTGGGTATAAGCAGTTTATTGAGAGGTTATCCCAGGAAGCACTGTGAGGGAGCTGGGAGGAGAGACAGAAAAAGAGAGGAAGGCAACAGAGCATTCTAGTATGGGCAACTGGGGTTCAAACCTACAGGGCACTTCTGGGAAAGTGTCATAGATCAGGGGGAGCAAACAACATCTCTCCCAGCCTTCCCAGCCTGCTTCATCCTTGGCTAACAGTGTCTGCCTAGGGCAATATGAAGTCACTTCTTTTAATAGGTGAGAACAGCCCTGCCCATCATGAGCAAAATGCCCATGGCTTGCTCTGGTTGGCTAGCTTGGTTTGACAACATTGACATGAAGCCAAGACACAATTTGCATCTTCATGTGAAACTATCACGATCTTTCCATCGCATAGGAGTAGATTGCTATACTCCAAACCTGACCTCTTCATCTTTCAGTCACGTGCTATTTATTGCTCTTGAGAGATGCTAGGCAAGAGTACAGAACAGTGTGTGAAAAATGTTACCATATCTAGCAAAGTGGGTTCCAAAACAATTACATCATGTATGATACATGCCAGTAACAGTGAATCAGACATCAGTTTTGTTCAAAGACAGCTCATTTTTATTCTGATCACCATGAACAATTCTTTACAGTGTATTTTGCCCATGCTTCCTTCCTAGGAAGATAGAATGGCTAGTAAGTACATCATGTGAAGTTAGAGTGCCTCTTGCATTCCCAGATTCATCCTGTGTTTCCTCCCTCTTTATCCTTAAAGGTTTGTGAACTTCTTGTCATCAACAAACAACTGAAATCCAAACATATGTCAGTGTTACTCTGAGCAGAAAATAATGGTGTGATCCCTAACAAAAAGGGGTCTGCATAACATCGTAGCTTTGTAAGTTTGGAAAATGACCCCTGTGCCTGGAAAAACGGAGAGAATCACTTTACTCTTTCAGATTAACTGGCATTTCTTTTACCTCCAAACACATTAGGGTTTCTAAATACATTAATAATAAGATTTTGAGACTCCCTTGGTGAAAGTTGAGTGTGGGTTCGCAATCCAAGAAACCTCTACTTAAGAAGGATTAAAACAGCAAGAAGTAGTAATCACCCTCTGGATAGTCTATGTGAGCTTGTCAACAGATTGCTTTCACTTCAGCTACTGATATTTAATCCTTTTCTTTACCAGACAAGGCATATAAGATTGGAACTTTTCCTCTGTGTCTTGGCACCTTGAATTCTACATACTTGTTAAATGGGTGATGGAGTCTTGGTACCATCTTTCTACTAATAATTGTTATTCTTTTGGTACTAAAAGAATAGTCCATTGTGGTCCTCAGCAGTGGGCAGAAAAATGGAGGGGGACTTACTGCCTTAATAAGTGAGCCAAGGACTGATTTTAATTTATGCCCCTCTCAAGGCTTCACCATGACAATGAGGAAATAATGCAGCTATAAAATTGAGTGGGCCTCGTTGTTTTTTGCCCAACATTGGAGCTTTCTTTTATTTTCTCATGATTACCCTGCAGACTGAAGTTCTTCCTACCCAATCCTCTTAACTTCCCCTCTTCCTTTTATAGGTGTGACACCTATATCATGATCTGACTACCTACCCTCCTTACCGCTTCCCTTATCATTCACAGGTATTACCCCCCAAAAGTCCGTATTACTTGTAACTGTGTAATACACTTCCTGAGGAACTAAACTGACATACACTGAATAAGGTAAACAATGTATATTTAATCTCTAGTTTTTACTTAATGTCCTATTTCAGGCCTGCCAACTGAAGGGCCAGTAGAACCATAGAACAATACAGAAACTTGGTTGGGGCTCTTGTTATTGCATTTAAGAGCCAGAAAATAGACTTTTTTATTTGACTCAACTCCCTAATCTTTAAAGTGCCTAGGTTGCCCAAAATTTATTTTGTATCTGAAGTACTATCACAATTATCTGTTGGGCTCTTTGTAGTTGTATAATCAAAGAATTATGAAATAGCACTCTGGGTACCATTAAGCCAAATGACCCAAGCTCCAGTGGGATTTCATATAGCAATATTTTAACTATAAATTTTATTATAAAGGAGATTCATCATGAAAGAATTTATTAATCATGATATTGTTGTTTTTATACCTTTGTCTAAAGCAAAGCATCACTTGTAAATACTTTTTGCTGTCTTTAGAACTCAGTGACAGAATCTGATGTCTGAGAACTCTAGCAGTTACAATGCCTACCACTAAAGACGGGGTGTGGATGATTCCTACTTATGCTCCATATGCAGCGTCTCTCTCTAAGGAATAAAAGGGGCTCAAGAGAGTCTAGCTTTAAACACAATCATCAGTAACCATTGCTTTAAATAATGGCAAGAGCCACTCCTGGGAATTCAAAGGCTACATATCAACTTGTTTTGTTGGATTGACCATTAAATCAAATGGGAAAATTAAGAATGTGTTAGACTGTGCAGTTATCCAAGTGTTTTTATTTATTAAATTTATTGGTGTGACATTGGTGAGTAAACTTATATAGGTTTCAAGTGTACATTTCTATAATGCATCACAAATTGCATTGTGTGTTCACCATCCAGTCAGTTCTTCTTCCATCATCATATATTTGACTCCCTTTCCCTCTTCTACCACCATCTTACCCTCTGGTAACCACTAAACTGTTATCTGTTTCTGTGAGTTTTTGTTCCTTTGTTTGTTTGTTGCTTTCAGTTATGTATTTCACATATGAGTGAAGTCATATGGTTCTCAACTTTTTCTGTCTGACTTGTTTCACAAGTTTTGATTACTATGTCTTGGTGATTTCTTTAGCACCCAGAAAGCCACATCATCTGCTAAAACAGGTTAAAAAAGTAAAATAGCTAGGTATATATATATTTCTAAAAGTACTAGTAAGAAAACCTAGACTTAAACTGGCAATCGAAATGCTTGACCATAAGAATATTCACTTGTTCAGGTGGATTGTTGGGAATGTTATTTTGAATGGATTAACAGTCTGTATTTCAGATGTTAAAATGTGGCTTAATTTCTAGAATTTATATATAGTAATACAAGCTAATGCTAGCATGTTTTTATAAGATTAGACGGAAATTAAAGCTCTGCAATAAATATCCTGTCTCTATCTGTGCGATCCTGGACAAGTTAATCTTTATGAACCTCTGTTTTCTCAGGTGTAAAACATGGTGATCCTGGTACCCAGCTAATGGAACTGTTGTAAGAATGTTGGGCTGAAACATACTCAAACTGAACTTTGAACAAATGATTCCAGATATAAAAGGTGGTGATGATGACAGTGAAAAGAATGCAAAAATGTATATGAAATTTTGAAAAATTACTTGGAACTTTATTTACAGTACTCATTTTGTTCATTGAAATCATTTTTTAAAACCAAAAATATAAGGAAGTAATAATTGTTATTATAAATTCTGAATCAGTGAGATTAATTTAACAAAGTAAATGAGATACTTTGGGAACCTTTAAGATGATCATTAAGTTTTTTTGCAGTATTTACTGCTGCAAATGCTATGTAATTGTGATTAAATATTTCTGAAGTAAACACAGTTAGCTCCATCCCCCAAATCTCAAGTGCATTAATAAATCTAC
This sequence comes from Rhinolophus ferrumequinum, assembly GCF_004115265.2. Classification (NCBI taxonomy): domain Eukaryota; kingdom Metazoa; phylum Chordata; class Mammalia; order Chiroptera; family Rhinolophidae; genus Rhinolophus; species Rhinolophus ferrumequinum. Next base: position 42,504,649 of record NC_046306.1, read on the forward strand.
TCACTAAGTTGGGTTTTTTGTTTTGTTTTGTTTTTTAATTCTAAAAAGAAATTTTGAAGATCACATTGAAATAGAGCCAGATGGTCAGATATGACTTTTCATGTTAGGTGAATGCTCATAATTTACTTTATCCTGAAGCAACCAGAAAAGCAGAAATCATGGTGAATGTTCTCCAAGAACATCAAATCCAAATAATCTCAGGGGTTTTATGTGCTGTCAAACATTTCATCAAATGGTATGAGAAACATATCTTTCATGTTCTTTTCATTTTTAAAACAGCTGTATCCTTTACATTAGAGAAAAGTAGTTTTGATATGTGTTTTAAATTAGTGCATATAATAACATTCTTCTGTAAAAATGTATCTTTTCTTTGCTTAAATCAATGCAAAGGTTTTTAAAAATATATATAAGCACAGCTGATTCATCTAATTCTCTTTCAGATAAAACTTTTAAAATCCTAAATCACTCTCTTCTAGCTTAAATAAAACAAAGAAACAGTTATGATTCCTGGCACATGGCATTTTCAGCCTTTTCTACTGAATGGAATTTTTAAAAATTGATGAATAGGTAACATATAGTAGTCAGGATGATAACTAATCTGTTTTTTTTTTAAATGTAGGCTTGCGTAGCAGACAAATTTGGAAATGTGTTATCTAAATATGTCATGGGATATATTGACTTTAATCTGTAACATATGTGAAGTTTAATCATTAAGCAATGAATTTTTTTTCTGAGGTCTGTATGGTGAATATCAATGAATATAATATTTTTTGAGCTGAATGAAATGCTCAAGACTGATCTCTCAAGATTTAATTACCCACTTAAAAGGCCCTAGAGTTCTTGAAGGAAGCCTGGAGACCCATAGATCATGCTCCTTGATGGTAGCTGTGCATTCGAAGGCGAGCAGAAGCAAAGCCAGTACCTTAGGATCAGCTCTATCTGGAATTTTGGAGTGAGAGACCACAGATTGGAGACCTAAGTCCCACCTCCATTTATTGGTGCCCATTGTGGATGCCACAAGCCCAAGGTGACTTACCTCCTGATAAAGATGCTGCTGATCATGATGACTACATACAGTAATAACATTAACTTCCAATTCGTGAGTGTTTGCTGTACCCTAGGCACCATGTGAAGTATTTTAAATGAATTAGTTCTAGTTTCCACATCATTCACTTATTCAATCATTCATTTCTTCTTTTAATGAGTTTTTATAGCACACCTCCTGCCAGCCAGGCCCTGGCTGAGTTCATAGCAGTGAATGAATCCCTCACAGAACTGATGCTGCAGTGGAATGGGGACATTGACAGTAGCCTATGCAGAAATAAGCAGTAATCACGCCGTGACATTTGTGCTGTACAGAACTGAACAAGGTCACAGAACAGGGAGAAGCGGAGAGTGATCCTACCTTAGATGAAATCATCAGGAAAGGCTTTTCTAAGGAGATGCCATCTGAGCTAAAGCTGAAAGGACATGGAGGAGCCACCCTGAGGGAACAGCAAGTGCCATCCCCTGAGGTAGGATAGAGTTTGGCAGGTGTGAGCAAAAGAAATGAGGCCAGTGTGGCTGCAGGGTAGCTCATGAGAGAGGTATAGTGTGAGAGGTGATAGGAGTCAATGGATAGGATTCCATGCTTGGGACTTTGGATTTTCTTTGAAAGGAACTTATGGGAAACACTGAAAGGTTAAAAGCTAGGTAGTGATATAAGCCAAATTATGATTTTAAAAAATTCCTCCATTTGTAATCCAAGATGGAAGTGATAGGTGATAGAGTGTGAGCTTCCAATTAGAAAGCTCTTGTAACTCAGCCAATAGTGACAATGGTGTGGACCATTGGATGGCAGGGGAGATGGAGGGCAATTAATGGTTAGGAATTTGAACATGACTGGCTGGTGAAGTTAACACAAGGGATGAGAGAAGAAAGGGTTTAGGCCTTAGCAACCCGGCTGTGAATAGACCAATGAGTAAGATGAGAAATTTGGGTAAGGAAGGGGTTTTAGGGATGAAATTCAAGAGATTTGATTTAAACATATTAATTTTGAGGTATTATTTGGACATCTAGTTTAAGATTTTAAGCAGGCAGATTAGATACAGGTCCATATAACGCCTTACCCACAATTCAAGAACCCATAAATCAAAATCTGACCTGAATCAACATGAGGCTCTTGGCAGTCCCAGTTTATCCCTCTGGGAATGTTCATACATTTGAAGCAGAGCTATCAATGTGTTTGATTACAGGATGATTCCCTGGACTCCACTAAGTTTGCAAAGTGCCATGTGCACCAGATTAAATTGCTAAAATCCCCAAGGTTAAAATACATTTGCCTCCCCTCCCCAGCCCCCAGGTTTTGCATAAGGATCTATGGGTTTCTGTATAAGTCTTGAAAGTCAGTGGAAAGTACAATGCTGGAGATACACGTTTGGACTTTGACCCTTAAGGGACAAGGAAAAAAAGCATAAATTTCGGAAATTCATGATCACTCTCTGGAGTTTAATGGAATTTTCAGCAAGGAAACCCTGACCCCTTAAAAATTCCAGTGTACCCTGAAAAATTGGTGGGTGATCTAAGCTTTCCATAGGATAGCTCTACTGCCTAGCCCTGGGGACAAGTCAGATAAGCTTGGTGCCTAAATTCTGATTTGACAGGAGAAAGCATGCCTTCACACTCAAGATCATGATTTTAATCATTCAGCCCAGCCTTTTGACCAGAATTTCAGGGATTGCTTTTTTAATTATATATGGTTATTAATTATGGCTTAGAAATAATTTTATTTTCTAAATGTTTTTTTATTTATTAAGACAGCGTTAATTTTTCATGACACTCAAGGTATAAAAATGCCATGATTCTCTCTTTCTAAAAAAAATAAAAATAAAAAAATAAAATTAAATGCAGCTTGAGCTCTCACTCAGCAGCCTAGGTAAGAAATCCAGGATCTGTTAGTTTTGGGGAAACCCTTATTTTGTCCTCTTCCACAGTTCCAGACAGCCTATGGGATAACTCAGTTGAGGGAAACAGAGACAGTTTTGTCTTCAGCTGTTGGTGCTATTGCTCTTAGATCAGGCCCCCATGGTCGATATGAGGCTGTCCAGTCCTCCCTAAGCCATGTAAGCCAGCTGAGACCTTTGCCGCCTAGGTTCTGGCATTTGTTGTTGTACCTCCATACCCCATGTGTCCACCCCCACCCCCATCCCATGCGATTTGCCAGTCTTGGTAGGAGTTGGAGTCATCTCTGGCCTTCCCCATCCATGGAACACCACCCTTCTCTACAGGGTGGAGGCTCATCTTTCCTGGGATGGGCCCCTCCAATCTTTGACCATTAAAGCCCTCAGCTTCCTCCCTGGACAGTCCCCCCATATTCTTCTTCCTTGAAGGTAAGAGAAAGGTGCACATTACTCCAAGTAAGTCTATAGCAGAAACATAAACACAAGGTACCAGCAAGGTTTTCATTAAGCACCCTCTTACACACTAAACATATCAGGCAAACACACAACAACAAATTCTACAAATATCTGCTCATTAATAAGTTCTCAAAGTATAAAACAAAGTGTTTGATAGAATTACGATGCAAATGGAGGGAGAGAAAAAGTTTTGAGGAAGGAAAACTACACAGCATAAACAATATTTTGAAATAAGTTTTGCAATATTCCAGGGGTTTCTCCAGTTGTTCAAAGGAATAGCACACGACACTCAAAACACAATCAAATTTATGTCTCTAAACTATCACCCAGTGAGATATTTTGGGAAAAGGTTAATACAACGTCACTAAGTTGGATAAACTCTATGGGGTTTTTGATTTTTAACATATGCTTTTTTCCTCTAGGTAATTAAATTAATATGTCTAATGGTAGGACAATTTGAAAATACAGAAAATACTATAAAGAATAAAATTAATATTGCCTATTATCACATCACAGAGATAATCTTTGTGATATTTTGATGTTTTCCTTTCAGTTTTTGTCTCTAAATGCTGGCTCTGTATCTGTATTTCTGTATTTACATAGCTGAAGTATTACAGTATATTAAAGTTTGTGTTCTGTTTTTCTTTCAATATTCTCAGATTGTCACATCTCATTCTCAGGAAATATGCCTAATAATTAAAGGAGGCTACCAATCAATTAGTTTTCACTGATCACTGGACAAGCTGCCTCTCTCTTCCCTTAGCCAGTGCACACATGCTCGCAAGAGGCTCCATAGGTATAAAATAAGACTGAGAACAAAACAGGAATATAAACATCATTTCTTGATGGCATCTGCAGAAACTATACCTTTTAACCATATCTCTCTCTAGGATGTTTCCTATTTTTCAGTTTTTTGTAACTCTTTAATTAATTTCTGCCTGTATTTCTGATTTTTTTTAAAGATACTTTGAAGTTAAGACTTAGAACAAAGAACATGAACATTTTAATTTGATTTTTCATTACAAGTTTTTCTCATAAAGTTTGTGATTTTAAAAATTGGAAAATACAAAAAAGTAAAACAAATAAAACAGAGATCACAAAATTCCTGTAACTCAGAGAAAATTACTGTTAGTACAAGGATTATTCCCATATGATTTTGTGAACATGTATTTATGCTTCTTTTATTAATATTACTTACTGTTATATTGCGAGTACTTTCCCTTATCATTAAATATTATTTGAAAATATGATTTTAATGGCCCTCTCCCTTTCACACATTATAATATATTTAGCCGTTTCCATTTGAATGTCTCTATTTAGGCTGTTTCCCAGCTTTTCACTATCTCAAATACCATAGCCATAAACATCCCTATCTTGAGTCTATGAACCTCTTCTAGCTTAACCTCACCTAACAAATGAGGGCGCTGAAACCAGGACATGTAAAGAGTCTTCTTCAGGCTGCTGTCAGCATATTTGCATTTCCTGTGCAAACTGCAAAAAGGTGCTTCTTTGGGTGTTGGATCACAAAAACCTCCTCAGAATATCAATTAGAAAACAGTGCCCTTTCCTGGCACATCCTTGCCAGGAACTTTGCTGGATGAGCAAAGTGTAGGCTAGATTTGTGGGCCCACATTCTTGGCCATTTGCTTTTGTTGCATTAGACAACCTATTCAACCTTCCATGCTGTCATTTCACATGTAATTTTATACCCAAAGTCACAGAGCTAGTAAATGACTGAGCTGGTTGGCAAATCCAAACCTAGCCAACTCAAAATCTGCTGCTCTTTTAGCTACCTTAAAACACCTTCCTGATCTGGTCAAGATCCAGGAGGCTAGGATTTCTATAGTTCTTTATAAGTGATATTCATGGCGTGGCACTGATTATACATTTCAGTTTTGAAAAAAACAGTAATCACAAGATTATCTAAACATTCTATTCAAGCAATTGCATATATTGTCTGGCTTTTTAATTTACCCAAATTTTCTGACATAAAAAGTTCAAAGTTATGGACTGAGATAAAAAAAAAAAAAATACTAACTGTGGTCTTTGGGATTCTCAGAAAATGTCCCCTCAGCCAATTCAACTGGGCAAAATGTTAAAAGACAAAGAGGAAAAACTGAGGGTTGCTAGATGGACGGGAGGGGTGGGGGGTGGGGGGGAGGGTGAGGGGATTGGAGGGCAGTCGGTGACCACAGGATGGCCACGGGTTTGAAAATTAATCTGGGGAATGTAATTTGGTGGTTACCAGAGGGTAAGGGGGTTGGGGGGTGGGGGATGAGGGTGAGGGGGATCAAATGTATGGTGATGGAAGGGGAGCTGACTCTGGGTGGTGAACACACAGTGTGATTTATGGATTATGTGATACAGAATTGCACACCTGAAATCTATGTAATTTTACTAACAATTGTCACCCCAATAAATTTAAAAAAATAAAATTAAAAAAAAACACACAACAAACATCTTGAACACAACCTTAACCTCCTTAACCTTCATAATATGTAAAGTGAACAATTATAAGTCAATTGTTTTTGGGATCACTGCTGGTTTTGATAGCACACCAGGATGTTCTGTAATTTTATCCTAACCTAGTCATAGTTTCCCTTTCAAAATTTGGAAAGCAGCTTCTATCCAAAGGCAGACAGAGGATAGGAAAATGACAGTGAAGTGAAAACTGAAGAGTTAATGTGTCCATTTTACATTCTTTAAACCAGTCCTTTCTGTTGCATATTTTGGCATATGTTTTTGAGACATATTTCAGTTGATCTTTGCAAAGTTGAAAGTTGATTCAAAGCCAGATGTTCAAAAATAGACTGAGAAAGAAATTGTAATTTTTCATCCCTCAATTTTTGTACAGAAACATCATTTTGAAATTGTTCTAGGCTGATGGATGCCCCATTGAAAACTGGGTCAAAAATATGGCTGTGATTGAAAAATCTTCTGGATTATAAAACAGAGCCTAAACAACACCAAACAGATAGAATCTGAAACAATCCTTCCAGGCTGATGTTGGTGTCAACTGGACTTCCTCTGCATTGTTTTTTAACTTTTTATTTTGAAATAATCTCAGGCTTACAGAAAAGTTTCTAAAATAGTACAAAGACTGTCTCTCTCTTTCTCTCTCTCTCTCTCTCTCTCTCTCTCTCTCTCTCTCTCTCTCTCTCTCTCTCCATATATATGTGTGCATTATTCCTGTCTCGTTTCCTTTTCATAATAAAATGCAAACCAATTTAGTCAATTATTGTACAAAATCACCTTTCAACAGAAGCCTTGAGTGTAGCGTAGAATGTCTGTGTTAGCTGCCGTCCTGTTGGAGTCTCTCAGGCTTGTCTTCCTTCATCACATGAAAGCTAGTCTGTTAAGTCCAGTGAATCCCTGGATTTCTTTGGAGTGGGTTCTAGCTCTCATATAAAACTCTTTGGGAATAGCCTCTTGTTCCTTTTACTTCTCCTTAAACCTGCATCTGTACTTGGGTTAATACTGACGTAAGATTTTTGTTCCACCATTTCTGATTTCCCTGTAAGTTATAGATGCCTCCATCACTGACTAGTGAATACATGACTACACAAACAGTAATTTGGCTCAGAGACTCAGGATATTTATATTCAATAATATACATATACATATTCAATATGTATATTATTGAATATATGTGTGTGTATATATTATATATATATATACATATATATATATATATATATAACATATATTTCACCCATATTCTCTAAATGTTAGCATTTTAACACATTTTCTTTATTGTTCTCTTTCTCGTTCTTCAGTGTATACTTTCTGAAAATAAGGATGTTCTCTTAGATAACCATGGTACAATATAAATATCAGGAAATTAATGTTAATACAATACTATTCTATTATCTTGTCTATAGCTCTTATTCTAATTCCAATAATGGGACAAATGGACCAGCTGAGTCCTAATGTGATGTCCTGATAAAGACACAGCATCATGTCTGTGATGTTCCTTCCAGTAATGCAGAAACTGCATCAAATCACGAGGAAACATCAGATAAACCTGGAGTGAGGGGTGTCCTAGATCATAACCGAACAGTACTCTTCAAAAATGCCAGTGTCATGGATACAAAACAAATCAGTAACAACCTCAACAAAAACTAAAGGGAGAAACTGTTCCAAATGCACAGCCAGGGCAGCGCTTGTCAGTCTGGATTGTTTGTTAGACGAAGATGAACTTAATGATTTGATGAAGATTATCTTAATGATTTAAGAACTGCATGGGGTCCGAGGAAAGCAAATCCTCACTAATTCTTAAGAAACTTAACTGGCACTTACACAAAGACATCCACACTGGGCCCCACGTGTGACAGCACAGACAGTTTTGATGAACATTTCAACCAGTCAAAAGTAAACTGTTATCCTGCTGGTGCAGCTGAGTGCCCGATGGTGAGGCCAAAGCCCCGCACTGTGGCGGGGACCGCCCTCTCTGGCCCATCACCGAGTTCAGCCTGCAGTACACCAGGCTACGCCAGGTCTAGTTGTGCAATTAGAGCAAAAACATCCCAGTGACAGTACATAGCACAGGGAGCAGAGTTTTCTTTCTCGGCACATTAAGAACCGTATTTCTACAGTTCAGTTAATAACCAGGAAGACATTTAGGGGCATTTATAGACCACTCCGTGAGATTTTTATTACGTGTTCTTTATATTATATAATTATAAGAAAAATAAAATATGATCCTTTTAGAAAAGTATTAAACATAGCATTTGTATAAATCTTCCACATAAGATAATTTCCAATTTTTTCTGTTTTTCTACACACACACACACACACACACACACACACACCACTTTTAATGAAAAACTTGAACTTGCCCCTTTATTTTAACTTTATTCTAACTTTGTCAGGTTTTATGCTTGATATGGCTTTGCGGAATTCCTCATCAGGGGCAGACCCAGGTTTCTTGGACCTGAGGTTTATACAATTGGTGGTGGAAGTAGGGAGAATTTAAGAGAATAGAAAATTGCAATTTCTATGTGTCAAGGACTGAAAGAATGATGAAGATTTATTTTGCAGGATGCACTTTCCTATTATAGCAGACATTCTGGAGCTAGTTTAGACAAAAGAGCACTTCAGCCACAAAAACATTAGTTTCTCATGTACTAGAGGACGGAACGTTGGGGCTATGGCTGGAGTGACCCTAGACAAAAGACCCTACAGGGCTCCCCACTCCCAGCTCCCAGGGCTGCACCTCCGGTCCTTGTCACAACTGCTCCCACTTTGCTCCTATGGGATTGCCCTGCAAGAGCAGATGGCCAGTGGGTAAGCATGAGCTTGGCTCTGGCAATGATTCCACTCATGTGTGAACTGGCAAATCCCTGTTTTCCCTGGACTACTATCCTAAGGGCCCTAAGCAGGCTGCTTCTGGGTCAGATTCAACCAGCAACACTGAGGGGAAGAAATACAGCCCATTCCAGGAGAAGATATTTGTCAATGATACAGCTGATAAGGAGTTAATATCCAAAATTTATAAAACATTTATTCAGCTCAACATGAAAAAATAAGCAACCTAGTTAAAAAATGGGCAGAGGACATGAAGAGACATTTCTCTAAAGAGGACATGCAGACGACCAACAGACATATGCAAAAATGCTCAACTTCACTAATCAGAGAAATGAAAATAAAAACCACAATGAGATACCACTTCACTCCGGTCGAAATGGCTATCATCAATAAATCAACAAACAACAAATGCTGGAGAGGTTGTGGAGAAAAGGGAACCCTGGTGCACTGTTGGTGGGATTGCAGATTGCTGCAGCCACTATGGAAATCGATATGGAGGTATCTCAAAAATCTGGAAATGGAACTACCTTATGACCCAGCAGTTCCACTCTTAGGTATTTATCCAGAGAAATCCAAGATGCTAATTTGAAAAAATATAGCCACCCCTATGTTTATTGCAGTGCTATTTACAATAGCCAAAACTTGGAAACAACCGAAATGCACATCGGTAGACGACTAGATTAAGAAACTGTGGTACATTTTTACAATGGAGTGTTACTCAGCTATAAAGAAAAATGAAATCTTATCATTTGCAATAATATGGATGGACCTAGAGAACATTATGCTGTAAATAAGTTAGTCAGAGAAAGACAAATGCCATATGATCTCACTTATATGTGGAATATAAAGAACTGAATAAATGTGCATAGGAAACAGAAATAGTCTCAGAAATATAGAGGAAAAACTGATGGTTGCTAGATGGGAAGGGGTGGGGATAAGGGAGAAGTGGAAGGGATTAGACAGCATAAATCGGTAACTACAATATTGCCACGGGGATATAAAAGACAGTTTGGGAAATATAATCAATAATGTTGTAAAGATTTTGTAGGGTGTCAGATGGGCACATGTCTTATTAGGGAGACCACTTCATGAACGGTGGAAATGCTTGACCACTGCACTGTACACCTGAAGCTGAGGCTGAATAATATTGTATGTCAACTATAATTTAATATATATATAGTCACGGGATATGGAGTATATATAGTATAGGGAATAGAATCAATGGAATTGTAATAGATATATAGGATGTCAGAGGGGCAATCAATTGGGGGAGGGAGGTTATCACTTTGTGAGGGGCGAAATGTCTCACTATTGCATTGTTTTGTACACCTGAAACTAAAAAAAAAAAATACAGCTCATTCCCATTACACACTGGGTGGGAAGCTCTGTATAGTGGCAAGGTGCTTTGTAATTGCAGGACGCTACATCAAAAATCATAGATAATGTACATGAAAGGGCTTTTAAAATTATCAAGTAGTCTCAGACCATTTTGACATGGAAACTCTAATTAGTTTGATGTTGAGAAAACAGCAGAGGAGCGGCAACAGAGTGAAAGAAACAAGTAGCTTTACAACAGATTGGCAAACTTTGCCAGTGAAAACAGAAATGGTATTTTACAGTAGTTTCACTTCCTCTTGCATTGAAGGGTATAAAGGACAGTATGTGACTTAGGATAAGTGTCTATGAGTTTGGGCAAATCACTTAGGTAAGTCTTTCGCTTCTTTGGTAAAACCAGCTTTACATGAATTCCTATCTCACAGGTGTTCTGAAGATCAAATGTGAGAAATTCTTTGTAAATGGCTGGGAAAGGTTCATGTTTATTTTTCTTTTTATGTGACTGTGGAAATGTCTGGTGTTTCAAGTTCACCTATAATACACCATCGATTAAAGCCACACATTTTTATTATTACAACTCATTTAATTCCAGAAAGAAACATCTTAACCAGTTTAATACCTTGAGGAATTGAGAGAATAATCCTAGTGGTCATTTTCATACAAGTTTACCTGAGTATCAAGATCATGCTAAAAGAGGAAAATATCGCAAAACACCACATAGTTACAGCCTTAAGCAAAAGGTATGGGTGAGAAATGTTTGTATAGAGGATGGTTGAGTTCTTAACAGATTAATGGCACATACATATTTCGGGATTATTTTGTTTTATTTCATTTGTATATGTATTAGCAGTAACTATGGGGGGGTGTGTCACTTTTCCCCTTTACTAACCTTCCTGGGTCTCAATCCAACTCTTATCCTACAGGCCTTCCACCCGCCAAGCCACATCCTAAGATGGCTCCTCAATTTGCCATTCCCAAGGGGGCCTCTGAGCTAGGTTCTCATTTCTCCCCATGTCAGCCTGGATTTATACAGCTTTCCTGCAGGGTTTCCTGCTCCATGCTGCTGCACACTGTTCTCTCTAACTTGACACGGTTTAATAGCTAACCTTCATATTTAAAATATTATGGATACAAAAAGAGGAAAATAAATAATTTCCAATAATGGGCTACTAAGACCTTGTGGCTGTGTCAGTCTGTAACTGCAGACCCATTGCAGTCGCTTCAGATATTTGCAGTGGAGCCTAAAGAGCTGGGTGGTTTTGCTTCCAAAAAGCCTTTGTGCAATTCTCCTTCTTGTTTCGGGTCTTAGGGTGAAGAAGAATTTTGGTGAGAATTTGGGTTAGAAACATAAAGCCAATGAGCTATAACACCTTCCCAAGGTTATTTCCCTTGCCGATAGTGAAGCGAAAGTGCAGGAACTCCATATTTTCATGAAACTTTTGTACATATATGTCACTAATCACCATCTAGAATGAAATAATAAATACAGCTTTCCTCCTTCCCTGTCAAGTTTTCAAGAATCTACCAGTAATTTAGCCAGATTTGCAATTGTCATGTTATAGGAAACCAAACACGAATGGAGAAAATAAAAGCACGTAAAAATGAAAATTTTTAAAAACATTTTTTCAGTTTGAGGAAAAATGTTTTACAAACACACACTTACATGAAGATAGAGATTAAAAAGGAAAACAGGGTTATTATGAATCAAATATATATTTTATATAGATACATTAATTTCCTTCAAATTCTTAAAACCTGTTGATATATATTTGTTTGATGTCTATGATCAAATTTTTGGCAGGAATGTTTGTGTGTATGCATTGTTAGAACTAGAAAAACATAATATACTAAATTTGTACTAAATAGAATGAAATTATTTTTCTCCATTCAGTAATTTTTTTTGCACTAGCTCTTTTGAAACAATTTCTATCTGCAACTTTATCTTTAGAAGTTTAAATTATTTCTTAATTTTACCACTTGATTTTGATGTGTTGTTGGCAATGGATTCAGATGGCAAGGGACAAGTTTAATCAATCGCAAGTGGCTTCTATAACCTTTAGTTTGGGAAGTAAATAGGAGAACAGAAACTCAGTGGTACATTCTCTTCTCTTTCAAACATATGTTCTTATTTAATAAATTCTCTCTCAAATAAAATAACCCTGTAGTTATTGGTGGTCAGTTTCACGTAATAGGAGCTACTACAGTTTCCCATTAAAAAAAAAAAAATACAAGGCTGCAATAAAACAAACAGTGAGTCACTTTATTGGGTATGAAGTAATAAAGTAGTGGTTATAATGATAACTTCTATGATGTGCCTTAGAGGAAAACAACCTTGATTTGTTACTTTTGGTTTGGGATGGGGGACTTCTTAGCTTAGTGGTAACAGAAAACCGATATGTAATCAGATTGTACCCCACTGCTCTGTGTGGGTACAATCTCTCATAGCAACTGGGAGATTTCACTCTCGGCAGTTATCACTGCCGTAATTAATTAATAACTGTGCAATGTGTTATTTAATATCTCAGTCTTCTATAAGACTCTCCATACAGGCAAAAACTAATCAGTTCAGGCAGTTGAATGACTACATGTGTGTGGGAATGATTGGTATCCATGTATAGCAGAAAGACAAAAACAATGGGAAGAAAGCAGAAGGAAAGAAAGAAAAAAGGAAAAGATAAAGAGAGAAAAGCAGTGGGAAAGAATGAAAGGAAAGACAAAGACAAGAAGAAAAGAAAAGAAAAAAGGAAGTAGGAGAGAAAAAGAGAAAGAAAAGGATCGAAAGAAAGCTCTTATTTATTGGGAACCCACCATCTTGAAATTCTTCCAAGCTTGTTAAGTTTAATTTTCACAATATCTGTATCTAGTAGGTATTTCTAACTCTGCTTATCTTTTTAAGACAAGTCAACCACAGCACTAGTAAAGTGTTTCCAAAGCCTGTTCCCAAAATTCCTTTTGCTGCACCTTGCCGCGGGCATGAAACACAATACTCGTCCACAACCCCCAATATGCAGAGGCAGTAAATAAAAGCACAGGCATTTCAGCCATAAAATGCTGCTCGGTGCTGGATGGTGGGGACGTGCCCCATTTCTGTGGGTTCACATTGCTGGGAACGCACAGGGTAACACAGCCCAAGTACCAGAGTTGAACGCCGAGCATCATTACTCCTGGCAGGGACAATATTTTGCCAACAACCTGAGAACTGTTGTTGGACGTGGGTTCTAGTCCCCTGGAAGTGATACTGAACACCCAGGGAATTTCTCTTAAAGACGCAATAATTCACGGCTGGATATTAACCAGATCTATGACATACAGTACTACCACATCATCTTCTCATTTCTCTGGCTCTAACCCTGCCGAACGTTTCTAATACAGCAGGGGTGTTTGGTGAAATACGACTTTTCTGATTGAATGAATGCCTGCGGGCCTCTGGGCCTCCGTGGTAAACACCAGTTCAAGCACACTGTGGCTTATAATGAGGGGTGAATGCCAAAACCTCCAGATGACTTTGTAGCACACACGCCTTTGTTTGCAACCTCCCCTCCTTCACGGCCTCCACAGCCAAATTATCTCCATTTACTTTTCACCACATCTGACTGTAACCATAATTTTCGTATTGTGATTATCAGTGTTCTTGTCTGCCTTGCATTGTGCTGTTCTTTCTCTGTCTCTTTGCTTTCAGATGCCAAGCTACATTTGACTTTAAGGCAGTTTTATAGAAGGGAAGTTTTAAAGAAACATTTACTGTGTGGCAGGATTGATATAAACCCACTGGCATGGAATAAAGTCCATACATACACCTTATCGCTTTGGTGTCCCCCCTCCTTTTTATTACCTTTTTTTCTTTCTTTCTTTCTTTCTTTTTTTTTTTTTTTTTTTTTTTTTTTTTTTTGGTGTGTGGGGGGGAGTGGCATCCTATTGCTAACATATTTCATTTTCTCCCAGTGTATTTTTCCAGTACTAAAGCGTGCTTTTTTTAGGTCTACCTAGAAAATTTTCAGTTACATCATTTGCACAAATATGTTGATGTTAACATTGAAAAACCTCTTTGCTTGCAGTTGTATATTTTATTTGGCTAAAAATGGCTCATGTCTAATACATTACATGTCCTTTGGTGATACTATTTAAGCGAGAAATTCCAAAACTCACAAATACCGAATAGCCAAAAGTTCCAAAGCGGTGCATGAACACTAAACATGCAATATATCTCCTCCGTTTCCAAACAGAAATAGATTTCTTTCTGATTTGTTTGATAAATTTGACCCGAGATTTCCATTTGGAGTTATTGGAGTTCCTACTGTTTTTCTGCGTGTTGGTGGGCCAAGGCCTAATCACCCTGAAGCCCCACGGAGGCCATAAATTACAGCGATGAGGTGGAGCTTTGTATTCCTTCGGCTGCAGAAGAAGGCCATTTTGCCGCAGCCTATTTTGACAGGCATGAATTTAATTCATTGTTTTATGACAGATGGGAAAAGTGTACATGCTCATAGTACTGATTTATGGTCATTTGGGTCTGGAGGATTCTATAATTTGCAACTAATGTGAAAACAGATGGATAGACAGACACCAAAGGTTAGGCTGACCCGTGGGTTCTCTCCCCTGGTTACAAATGGCGTCCATATGCGTCCAATCTCTCTGGGTGAGGTCTTCGCAGGGACAGCCAGATCCTAGAGCTCCTTGCACTTCTTTTCTTTTTTTTTTCTAAGTCAGCGAAAGCAAAATTTGGGGAACGTTTCTAAGCCTCTATATTTCAAGAGTCGTTCTGTGCCTTCTGAATGTGTGGGATTCTTCTTTTCTTTCTTTTTAAATTAAAAAGCACTTTTCTAAGGTTTACTTAATATCTTTATTATTATCCAAACAAGTAATACCATACATATAAAGGCATTGTTGGATGTTTTCATTTGAATTGACAAATTTATTTTAATAGAATGATTGATTGAAAATCAGCAATTGGGGAGTTTCAAAGGAAATACCTTGAGTTGGGGACAGACACATATTTTTGTGAGAAATGTGTGTGCTTCAACAAATGAATTTCTACTTTACAAATGATTTTGTGTTTTTAGAAAATAAATGGATTATCAGTAAAATTACTTAGTTGATTCTAAAAGTATTTAATACATTTTTACCAAAGAGGAACTAGCAGTGATCACAGCTCTTTTTGAAGAAAGAAATTTTAGACCTAGAGTAACAATGTAAATATGTAGTTAATTTAGTTGAATTGATACTTGTAATCTATTTAAAAAATATAATGTTAAGAAATTATGTATTTTATTATTGATTATCATGTTCAAGTGTTATAACATTATTATTATTAACTTAGTTTTATCACGTTTCAATATTAAAACTAAACAGGTCATTCATTTTAGTTTGAAGATGGAGTAAAGTTATGTTGAATTCCACTTCATTTTGAAAATTGGATTTGTAGACTGCTAATTCCTAAATTAAGAGTACAAACTTCAGATACGATTAAGCGATGTTTTAGTTTTGACCAATAAAACATTTGACAATAAAAATCAGAAGACATAGTGTTTCACAATGTTAAAATATTGCTTTATTTTTATTCCGTTTTAAAATTACACTTTAACTAATCCAATGGCTACTCCTGAGGTTTCACCAACACAAAAAAATGTCTATGTTGGTCCAATAAGCAGGATATTTGAAACTTCATATGGTGCTATGAAGAAAGCAGTATTTAACCTCATTTGACTCTTTGACCTTCATACATTTACCCTTGGAAAGGAAACATTTAAGTGACTGATAACTAATTTTAATTGGCATCTAAAAAAATAAACCATGCATACCAAATGAGTGTTTTCTTATAGCTGTGGTCTACTTAACTATGAACTCATCTTTACTAAAAGAAAATCATGTGCACATATTTTTTCACTTTTCACTTCCTGAAGATCTGGGGATACCATTTCTATTTTAGACAGTAGTTACAACCACCACCTCATTGCTATGTCAGATGTGGGTGGAAGAGTCATGTGAAAGCTGGTGAAATGAGAAAGACCAATATCTGACCTTAAAGACTTTCTCTTGGTCCCAATTTTAGTATTTGTTTAGAGTTCAAACTGTCAATATAAGAACAGTGTTATTCATAGTCATTTGACATCAAAACAGGCACCAGGGACTTTCTTTTATTATGTATTTTTTGGAGTGGTTGTGGTAAATTCCATTTAGCTACTCAATTCAATTGCATAGAAAGGGCCCTATTTTTACCCCATGAGCACTGGGAAATCGAAGGAGGCAGCCATTGGGCCACCTTGTTGAGGCATCAACCATCCTTGCTCCCAGGCATCCTATACCTACACCTGTCCCTGCCTGCACCTCACTTTGTTTCCTCTTCCAGAACTCTATCTTCATTTAGTCAACAGTGCCTGGTGCTAGGGTTGGATAGTGATCAACAGCTCAGGACTCCTGCTATTGTGGAGTGCACAGTCTTCTTCGCAGAATTAATCTCTCTCGGCATTCCCCGAATTCCTTAGTGCATATCTCTCCCAAGCATTTACCCTGTTCAGTTATTATATCTTTTCATACCTTTCCCTTTTATTAGGAACCAAACTTGATTATATTAACTTTTAAAATGCTATTATCTACTTCAGTGCCTGGAATATACCAGTTGTTCAATAAAAGTTAATTGAAAGTTGAATACATAAAAGAAAATTTATTCTTAAGTCAACTATATAATGATATAAATCAGTCAGGATGCAGATTATAAAGAAATTAAGTCAATCCATAACATATACATAGTTATAAAATGATTTCAGAGAAGTAATTACTATATGTGAAGACACCAATTCTATGAATTAAATTAAAAAATATTTAAACTATCACCATATAATGAGCATTTTAATATATCATTGTCTTAGAAATTAAAACAACAATGGGATAATATGTCTGGTATCAAATTCACATAGACTTCTAAAATGACAATATGCAGGTGGTGAGGTTGGAGTTTGATTGGAATGTTTACATTGCTACTGGTAGCAATTTTTGTGTGCATATACTCTGGAAAAATGATAAAATAATTGAAGAGTATTAGACTGTTTGTATGCTTTGATCTAGGAGTTTCTTTTCAAAATATGTATCAAATGGAATAGGGATGGGATCAAAAATTAAAATATAATATGTTGCAGGTATATTTTATAAGACTAAGAAGCATGGAAATGCAAAAATGTTCAACAATGAGGATGATTGGCTAAATTAGGGTTTCTTCCTGGGATGGAACACTATTAACTTAGTGCAGTGGGGCTTTGGAGACCTTGCATGGTAGTCATTGGTGTTCTTTGCCAAATGTTTTCGGCTCCCTACCTCCTGGGCATGTGGGAGGCTCACACTTCCTGGACACCTTGCATTTGGGTGGGGCCCTGGGACTGCCTGACAATGAGTCATGAGTAGAAGTGACACGCATCATTTCCAAGCCGGAACACTTAATTGCTAAAGGGAAACACTCCAGGTTTAGCATGGAGACCAACAATATTTTAAATGACATGGCTGAGTGATGATAATAAGTTAGAGATCTTCTGCTAACCAGAAATGGAAATATAGATTAGAAAGAAACAGACTTGAATTCTTTTAAGCCACTAAACACTAACCATTGATTAATACAGGTGAAAAAAGGCTCACAGAATGATATCAAATGGAAAAAAATGGGTAAAAACATCCTTAAATATAAGAAGCCAAGTGTGTGTGTGTGTGTGTGTGTAAAGTAATGTAACAGTACTGAAGGAAAAGGAAACACCAAAATGTTAAGTTTTTACCTTGGGATGTTGGGATGGTTGAGTTTCATTTTCTTATATGTTTTTCTGTATTTTCTAAAATAAGTACCTATCATTTTGTTATTATAAAGCCTACTTTTTACATCTTTGTAAGCATACACTATAATGGATAAGTAATATTTCAACGTATAAATGTATAAATATATTTGGCCTCCTCTTATTGTTATGAATTTAAGTTATGGTTTTCCCATTTGACATAAGACAGTGATTGTCATGTGTGTAAGTCTTAACCAGCAATTCAATTATCCCCGTAGCATTGATTGTAGAAGTAATTACTCAATGGTTATAGATAATTTTAGGTCTACATAACTGCTATTAAATTTCTTTTATAAATGGTTTTATCAATTACACTGTTATCAGTATGAGTGCTCATTCACGAAATGACAATATTGAGGGAACTTGTTTTTCTTTTGTAAACTTTATGATTTGACAAGGAAAATATTCTAAGCATATTTTCTTAATTCAGTGTATCTTAATCCATCCATGATAAAGCACCAATTTTATATTTTATTTCCAGTTTGCTGCTGAGTACTATGTAAACCTACAGCATGACTAGAATTTATGTGTGGGGCCCCTTTGTGCATCAATCATGTGAGTTTGACATCACTTGAACTTGTCTTCATATTCAACAAGACACATCAACTGATGACACCTTTAGATACCAAGGCAATGACAAACTACTACAAAAGTTTTTATATTTGCACTCAATTTCTGATCAATGCCAGCTGTGGATCACACTTGAGAAGCACTTTATGTTTCTTTAATTTTAGTTAAGTAGCTAGTTATTCTCATATTTAATTTTTATGTCATTTTTGGCAAGTTGTCTTTTCATGATCTTTGCTCCTTTATCTGTTGGATTTATAGTTCCTATTACTGCATGAATTTAACATCCACTAAGACTTTTGACCCTTTTTTATGGCTGTATATATTGTGTGTTTCTGCATTCTTTGTTTATATCTCATCATACTATGGAAGTAATTTGAGTGTCCATCTTTCCATTTGAAAGTAAAGGAATGAAAATATAAACCATGCAAATAGTAACCAAAAAGACTTGGAGTGGCCATACCAATATCAGACAAAATAAACTTTAAGTCAAAAATTGTTACAAGAGACAAAGATGGATACTGTATATTATTAGGGTGGTGCAAAAGTAATTGTGGTTTTTGCAATTATTTTTAACCTTTTAAACTGCAATTACTTTTGCACCAACCTAATATAAAAGGGCCAAACCATCAGTGAGATATAACAATTATAAATACATATGCACCTAACAACATAGTCCCAAAATACCTAAGGCAAAAATTAAGAGAAGCAAAGGGGAAAATAATTCAATAATAATAGTTGGAGATCTTAATAATAGATAGAATAGTGAGAGAGAAGATTAACAAGAGACTAAAAAACTTGAATAACAACATAAACCAATGAAATATGACAAATATCTAAAGAACATTTCAACCAACAACAGCAGAGTACACATTCTTTGGAAGTACACATGGAATGACCTTCATAATAGGCCATATGTTAGGTCATAAAACAAATCAGTAGATTTAAAAGAATTGAAGTCATATGAATTATTTTCTCAGACTACTACGGGAGGATATCAGAAGGTGGGGGAATAGGATAGGGGAATTGGATGAAGGTGATCAAAAAGTACAAGCTTCAGTTATAAGATAAATAAGTACTGGGGATGTAATTGATGTACAACATGATGACTATAGCTAACAATGCTGTAGATATTTAGGAAAGTTGTTACCAAGAGTAAATCTTAAAAGTTCTTATCACAAGAAAAAAAATTATTTTCATTTTTTTATCTGTATGAGACAATGTATATTAACTAAACTTATCATGGTAAACATTTCACAATACATATAAATAAAGTCATAATGCTAAACACCTTAAACTTAGACAGTGCTGTATGTCAATGATATCTCAATGAAACCAAAAGAAAAATATCAGTAACGGAAGGAAATTTGGGAAACGCAAAGATATGTGGAAATTAAACAATATACTCTTAAATAATCAATGGGTCAAGAAAGAAATCACAGTAAATATACACCCAAGAATCCTTAACAAATACTAGGAAACCAAATTCAACACCATATAAAAAAGATTACACAGCATGACCAAGTGGTATCTATCCATGAATGCAAGGTGAATTCAGCATATAAATAGCAATCAATCATACTCAATATTAATAGTAGAATGAGAGAAAGAATAAAATAAGATCATTTCAAGGGCTGCAGAAAAGGCACTGAAAAAAAAAAAAAACACTTTTAAAAGAGAGCAACCCAACAAACAAGGAACAGAAGGAAACTTAACCTGATAAAGGGCATTTACAAAACATGGCTAACATAGTGATACTAATCATAATTGATCAATCAACTTATAAGTATTCATTTAGCTTTCACTAAATCAGAGCATAACTTGATGTCTCCTACCAGGTCCAGCAGAGGCTGGGTGTGGGGACAGAGTCAGGAGTGCAGTTTCCAGGCTCTCAGCCTCACGTGGAAAGATGCTGGCTCAGGTAGTAAATGGCCATCAACTGTGATTGGATGGGCATCAGCTGTGGCTAGTTGGCCATCAGCTGTAAACAGTGAGCTATTGGCCACTAATATAACTGTCGTGACTAGCTAGCAGCAGATGGTGGCTGAGTTAGCAAGTGCAGATTGCAGTTAGCAGGGCGGATTGCAGCTAGCAAGTGGGGTTGGTTGGTTGGCAGAGAAGTGAAAGGCAGGTTGCAGATCATGTGGATCCTGCTTCCTATGTCTCCAACCCAGCTGCCAGCGAGACTATAGTGGTATGACTCCCCTATCTATGGCTCCGTGGGTGTTCCTTTTTGGCCTCACCATGTCCTGAGTTCTTATGTGGGAAGCGGGACCAGAGACCCCTCATGACACCTGGCATGACATGGGGAAATGTGGGGTAGTGGTATCACAGTGTGAAGTACAGATAGCCAGAATGTGAGTCTTAGATCTGCTTCTCACCAGCGAGTGAATTTGGTTATCACTTAAAACTGCTTGTCCTCAGGCTTCATAACTAAAAGATGGGGCATATTGAGACTTTCTCTAGAAGCTTCTGGGATGATCACATCATTGGAAGTATGCAAAATACCTGTAGGACTCAGCACAAGGATGTAATAATGTTATTTTCCCTTGAGAAGGTTTTAACTTAATTACAGAGAAAATGTATAATTGGTTGAACCCTCAGTGTTAACTGCTAGCTGTTCTTAGTCCTGGGTTTTTAAACCCCATGAGGACTTATTTCAACATCCATAGGGCACCCACTGAATGCTTCCTAAGTACAATATATATCTTTGTCTTTTATATTAATATGTCAAATTCCTTTTGGAGATATACTTATGGTCATTTTTTTTTCCTTAGGCTTCATTGGCTATTTATCTTGGCATCATTATAATTATTTGTTTTTCTTCAGCATTTTTTCTCTGTCCTCTGAAGAGCAATAAGTGGAATATTGTACACCTGAAACTAATATAATATTGTCTACCAACTATATCTAATTTAAAAAAAAATTAAAGAGCTCATTATTCTATTCATTCATTCATGCTTCATTAAACACTAGCTCTGATATGGTGACATACCAGGGTCTATAGTTCCAAAGATGAATTCAGTTAATTCAGCATGGCTTATGCTGTCCAACGTAGACAGGGAGTGGAGAAACCACAGAGCAGTGGGATGAATGCCACCGGAAGCAGGGTTTCCCTCAGCAGCAAAACACATTGGCATAATTACCTTTATTTTCTTGGAGAAGTCAGGAAAAACATCCACAGCGAAAGCTATGTTTTGCTGTGTCTTGAATCGTTAGTGGACCTTAAGAAATACAATTAACACTAAGGGAATGGAATTTCATGGTTGCAGAGGTAAGAAATAGCATTAGGCATTTAGGAAGTAATTTCACCTGTGTTGAGTATAATTGGCACAAGGGAATGGGAAACAGGAGTGGAAAGGTAGGCAGGAGCCAGGTCATGATTAGTGCTTGAACCTCACCCGAAGGATGTGGGCCTTGCCCCAGACTGTGAGTAGATGTGGGCATATGACTGCTCCTTCCAGCCACAGTCAATCCACAGCCCAGCTGTGGCAACACACTCGCCCCTTCTTTGGGGAGGCCCCTCTTTGGGGAGCCCCCTTTGATTTTTATGGCAGGAGGAATCCAGAGAGTGGAAAGCCTCTTCCCAAAACTGACTTAGAGACTTTATTTTCAATTGAACACGACACTGCTCTTCTTCCTACATGGGGTGCAATGTCACAGTTATTTTTGCAGGTTATACAAGAAGCCAAAGCTGAGATGTAATACTGGGGGTCTTCCTCTGGGCCTCTGTGTCTCAAAATTGTGAATCACTTTTGGGGCATGTTAAAAAGGGGATCCATATGCTCTATTCCAGACTTGCTGAATTGGGACCTCTGGGAGATAAGGTCTTGAATGGGCATTTTTCAAATTTTCTCCAATTAGTCTTTAAGTAAAATAAAACTTGATAATTACTGCTCTTGCCTCTTGCTTTAAAAAAATAACCTGTGTTTTTAAGAACAGGTTTGGATTTATAAAAATTACAAAGACACTATGTTCCCCTATGCCCTGTACAATGTCCCCATTAACGTCTTCCATTAGTAAGGTACTTTGTTGTAATTCATGACCCAATATTAATATGATGATGATGATGATGATGATTGTATTACTATTACTGTGAGTCCATATTTTATTCAGATAGTCGCAGTTTATCCTGGCATTGTTATTATTAGTTCTATTGTTCTTTTTCTGTTCCAGGACTGCACCCAGGATACATACAACATTATGTTTAGGATTCTTTTTTCCTTAGGCTCCTCTTGGCTGTGACAGTTTCTTGTCTTTGTTTTTGATGATCTTGACAGATTTGAGGAGACTGTCATTTTTTAGAATATCTCTGAACTGGAATTTATATGATGCTTTTCTCATGATTAGACTGGGATTGTGGGTGCTGGTTTTTTGTTTTGTTTGGGTTTTGCTTTATTTGTTGAGAAAAATCACAGTTTAAGTGCCATTCTCACCACATGCTATCAAGGGTACATACTATTAAAATGATATCACTGGTGAGCTGAACCTTCAACCCCTGGCTGAGGTGGCATGTGCCAGGCCTCTCCACTGAACAGTTACTCTTTCCCATTTTCTTTACTACACTTTGGAAGGAAGTCACTATGCACAGGCTCCACTTAAGGGATGAGGAGTTACGCTCCATGTCCTTAGAGTTAGACTATCTACATTCTAATATCTATATCTAATATCTAGAATTCTTTTCAATGTGGTGTTGGTCTTTTCTCCTCTATTTGTGTATTTACTGACTCAATCATTTATTTATATTGGTATAGACTCATGGATATTAATGTTATACTTCAGGTTATAATCCAGTTCTACTTTATTTACTTTATCACTCAAATTGTTCCAGCTTTGGCTATTGGGAACTCTTTCAGTTGGTTTCTGTATCACTTTGACATGGCTTCATCATTGTGGATTGATTGACTGATTGATTATTTTATTTTATTTTATTTTATTATTGAGCACTTCCTTATTTTCTGGCACTAGAAGATGCTCGAGGCTCATCTTGCACATTTCCTATCCCTGTCTTACAATCAGCCATGTCTCTAAGAAACTTTGCTTCTTTTTATTGAAGAATGGTACTAGATACTGTGATTTGGGCACTAGGTTTCTACTGGGGTGTTGGTGCTTCTGGGTCCTCTCAGCTGACAGAGCCAGGAGATATATGTGTGCATACTAAGCCATGTATATAAATATTGCTGTATATACTTATCCGTATTTATATGAAGCTAACTATCAGTTCAAACTGGTATCTTTAACTCCACTTCATTATCGCGGAAATCATTGTAATCGCTCTACCTTGCTTATCTGTAAATTCTGCTCTAACAGTGAAAAACTTAGTTCCACTCATCTGCCATGCATTCACTTAATAGTTCAAATCTAGTATGTATGTATAGCAGTATCAGGATTATTAAACTATACCCCAGAGGAAATGACTTCATCAATTAGAGTACAGTTCTTATGTACAATTTTTTTCCTTTCATCTTAAACTCCATTCATTTCCAAAGTTACTTAAGTCAACACTTTTTTCCTCTGTTCTCTTCAGTGAGGGGTTTCACCCATTTGTATTCATACAGGCATACCTTGGAGATAGTGAGGGTTTGGTTTCAGACCACCCCAACAAAATGAATATTGCAATAAAGAGAGGCACCCCAATTTTTTGGTTTCCCAGTGCATATATTTCCAGTGCAAGTTATGTTCATATAATACTGTAGTTTATTAAGTGCAATAGCATTATGTCTAAAAAAACAATGCACATGCCTAATTAAAAATTGCTCTATTGCTAAATAATGCTAACCATCTTCTGAGCCTTCAGAGAGTCATAATCTTTTTGCTGGTGGAGGGTCTTGCTGCACTGTTGATGGCTGTTGACTGACCAAGGTGCTGGTTGCTGAAGGTTGAGGTGACTGTGGCAATTTCTTAAAATGAGACAACAATGAAATTTGTCCCATTGATTGACTCTTCCATTCATGAATAATTTCTCAAAGATCAGTGATCATAGATCACCATGACAAATACAATAATAATGAAAAATTTCAAAATACTGTGACATTATCAAAATGTGACACAGAGACACAAAGTGAACAAATGCTGTTGGAAAAATGGCACTGATAGATTTGTTCAATGTAGGGTTCCACAGCCTTCAATTTATTTAAAAACAAAAATCTGTGAAGCACAATAAAACAAGGTATGATGGTAGTTAGATTGTTTTGTCACATTCTGCATTCCATTCTGGGATTTCTGACCACCTAAATGATATTTTTAAATTTTGCACATATTATTGCTTGTCCTATTCATTTTTTAATGAGGTAAAATTCATAAAACATAAAATTAACCATTTTTAAGTGAACAATTCAGTGGCATTTAGGACATTTGCAATGTTACGCAGCCATCACGCCTACCTATTTCCAAAACATGTTCATCATTCTCAAAAGAAAGCCCCATAGCCATTCAACAGTTGCTGCTCATTCCTCCCTCCATTCAGCTGCTGGCAAACACCGATTAGAGTTCTGTTTCTGTGGATTTACCTATTCTGGATATTTTATATAAATGGAATCATACAATATGTTATCTTTTGGGTTTGTCTTCATTCACTTAGTATAATGTTTTCAAAATACATCCACTTCAAGATACATCCATTCAAGATACACTGTAGTATATATCAATATTTCATTCCTTTTATTGTTGAATAATATTCCATTGTATGTAATTGGAATTGTAACATACCACAATTTATTTATTCATTCATTCATCTATTGATGAACACTTGGGCTGTTGCTATATTTTGGCTCTTATAAATAGTGCAACTATAAAAATATGTGTACATGTATTAGCTGGAGTACCTGTTTTCAATTCTTTTGAGTATAAACTTAGGAATGAAACTGCTGAGTCATATGGAAATTTTATGTTTAATTATTTGAGGAAATATCAACTTGTTTTCCACAGCAGCTGAACCTTTTACATTCCCACCAGCAAAGTACAAGGGCTCCAATATCTCCACATCCTTGCCAACATGTTCCCCCACACCCCACCTTTTATTTTCAATTTTAGTCATCCTAGTGGATATGAAGCGGTATCTCATTGTGATTTTGATTTACATTTCCCTTATAACTAACAATGTTAAATATCTTTTGATGTATTGTTTGCCATTTCTATATCTTTTCGGAGATATGTTTACATAAGTCTTTGTCCATTTTTATATTGGATTGTTTTCTTTTATATTGTTGAGTTTTAGAAATTCCTTTATAGATGCTAGACAGTAAAACCCTATCAGATATATAATTTACAAATATTTTCTTTCATTGTGTTGGTTGTCTTTTCACTTTCTTTTAATGTCCTTTGAATAACAGCATTTCTTAATTTTGATGGTGTCCACCGTACCTATTTTTTCCTTTGGTTATTTGTGTTTTGCAATTATATATAAGAAATCATTGCCAAATCCAAATGTTTAATTATTTTAGCATTTGTGTTCAGGTCATCACTTCATTTTGAGTTAATTTTTATGTGTGGTGTCAGGTGGGGATCCAACTTTATTCTTCTGATTTTGAATATACAGTTATTCCAGCACCATTTGTTGAATAAACTATTCTTTCCCATTGAATGTTCTTTGTACTCTTGTTGAAAACTATTAGCCACAGATGTGTGGATTTATTTTGGACTCTCAATTTAGTTCCTTTGGTCTATATATCTATTCTTATGGCAGTACCACATGTTTTCAATACTGTAGCTTTGTAGTTAAGTTTTGAATTGGGGAAGTATAGACCTCCAAGTTTGTGCTTTATTTTCAGTACTGCTTTGGCTATTGAAGCCCCCTTGCAATTCCATATGAATTTGAGGTTCAGCTTTTCCATTTCTGCTCCCCCAAAAAATGCCATTGGAATTTTGATAGGGATTGCATTCAATATGTAAACTCCCTTGGGTAGCATTGCCTTCTTAACAACGTGATGTCATCCACAAATATGATGTCTTTCCATTTATTTAGGTCTTAAATTTATTTTGGCAAAGTTTCACAGTTTACAAATCTTTAGCCTCCCTAGTTAAATTTATTCCTACTTACTTTATTCTTTTGGATCCTTTGATAAATGGAATTGTTTTCTTAATTTCCTTTTTGGATTCTTCATTGCTGATATGAAGAAATGTAACTGATTCTAGTGTGTTGATCTTATATGTTACAGCTTTGCTAAAATTATTCATTAGTTATAGTCTTTTCTTTGTTGTAGATTCTTTGGGCTTGTCTATCTATATAATCATGTCATCTGTGAATACAGATAGTTTTACTTCATATTTAATTTGGATGCCTTTTATTTCTTTTACTTGCCTAATTTCTCTGATTATAACTTCTGGTACAATATTGAATAAAAGCAGTGAAAGCAAGCATTGTCTTGTTCCTAATGTTATGGGAATATCTTTCAGTCTTTTAATTGAGTATATTAGTTTTGGGTTTCTCATAAATGCCATTTATCATATTGAGCAAGTTCCCTTCTACTACTGGTTTTCTACTTTTTTTTCTTTTAATCATGAAAGGGTGTTGAATTATCTCAAATGCCTTTCTGAGCAAGTAGACATGATCATGTGTGACGTTCCCCTTCTGTCTATAAATGTGATGTATTACATTGATAGAATTTCATATGTTAAGCCATCTGCATTCCTGGGGGGAAATCTCATCTTAGTCGTAATGTAAAATCCTTTTAATATGGTTTTAGATATAGTTCGTAATTATTTTGTTGAGGATTTTGTGCCTATATTTGTAAGGGATATTTATGGGTACTTGTTTTCTGTGTGTCATACCTTTTTTTGTTTCTTACCTCTTCCAATTGCCTTATTTTCGGTTAATTGCCTTATGGCTTCAGTTAATCTTCATATTTCTGACTCATTTTGAAAGAGTCCCAAGATGATTTAGTTTCTTTCACTCTTCTATCCTATTGGTGCTGTGTTCTTTTTCCTTATACTTCATTTCACCGACACTCCTCACTTCCTGTTTCATTCCTTTTCTTGAATTCCAAAAAGAAAATGATTAAACCAAAGAACACAGTGATGATCCTTTAACCCAGGGGATTTGCTTAGGGCTTCAGTGAAGTTGTGTTGTGGTGTAGCAGAGATATATAACCAGCACAGGCCAGGCTAGACTGGTATATGTCTCAAGCCAACACACTGGGCATAAAGTTATCGTGTCTTTAGGATTGCCATTTTGTGATTTGTTTTGTTTTCCTTATTTATTATTTATAACCAGTTATAATTTATTTAGATTCTTTTTGCCGTGGAAGTACAAGAAACATGGGACCTGCAGATTCAATATTTGGAAATGTGTGTCTGTGTACCTATTGGGCTGTAGGTGGAAGACACAAGAAGAGGTTGTGTTTTTCTGTCACCTTTTGAAGAGAAAAGAGAAAAGGTGGTGAGAGCCAGAACCATTTCCTACGTGATTATAAAACAAGAAAAAGAAAAGAAAAGTCTACCCTCGTTTTTGGACAACAGTTCTATCTTTGGGACAAACCCAACTGGATCAAAAAAAAAAATACGTTACACTTCAAATAAATGGGGTTTTAGAATAACGGTCTTAATTTTCTTGCTAACAACCATCCAGACATTTTTTTACTTCTCCCTTACTGAGTCCTATTCCTGATTGGTATAAGTTTAAACTACTGTCTAAATGAAATCCATGCAAAAGCTAATTTTTTAACTTCTAAATCTATTAAGCACATTTTATATAATTTTGGTAGATTTGCATGCACATGACCATTTACTCAACTGACTGGGAGATGGGAATCCAGGATCTGGGACATGGTTCTACTGCTCTAACCTGGGAAATTCCCAACATCTATGAGATTCAGATTTCTACTTGGAGAAAATGGATTGTAATGGCTGATCCACAGGCTGTTTTAAGAATAGAACAAAAAGATATCAAAATATCAGTCAATGAAATGCTTTTTTTTAAAAATTAAAGTTTTTGAGGTGACAATTATTACTAAAGTTACATAGATTTCAGGTGTACAATTCTGTAATACATCATCTATATATCACATTGTGTGTTCACCACCCAGAGTCAGCTATCTTTTCATCACCATATATTTGATCCCCTTTACCCTCATCTACCATCCCCTTCCCCTTTACCCTCCGGTAATCACTAAACTATTGTCTGTGTCTATGAGGTTTTGTTTCTTCATTTGTCTTGTTCTTTTGTTATTTCAGTTTTATATATCACATGTCAGTGAAACCACATGGCTCTTGACTTTTTCTGTCTGACTTATTTCGCTTAGCATAATAATCTCAAGATCCATCCATGTTACAAATGGTACTATTTCATCGTTTCTTACGGCAGAATGGTATTCCATTGTGTATATATACCACAACTTATTTATCCAATCATCTATCAAAAGACACTTTGGTTGTTTCCATGTCTTGGCCACCATAAATAAAGGTGCAGAGAACATTGGAGTATATATATCTTTATGGATAAATGTTTTCAGATTTTTGGGGTAGATACTCAGGAGAGGCATTGCTGGGGCACATGGTAATTCTATTCTTAATTTTTTGAGGAACATCCACACTGTCTTCCAGAGTGACTGCACCAACTGCATTCCCACCAACAGTGCATGAGGCTTCCTTTTACTCCACAGCCTCTCCAACACTTGTTACTCTTTGTCTTGTTGATGATAGCCATTCTGACTGGGGTGAGGTGATATCTCATTGTAGTTTTTATTTGCATTTCTCTGATGATTAGTGATGTTGAACACTTTTTCTTATGTCTATTGGCCATTTGTATGTCTTCTTTGGAGAAATGTCTCTTCAGGTCCTCTGCCCATTTTTAATTGAATTGTTTGTTTTGTTGTTGTTGAGTTGTATGAGTTCCTTATATATTTTGAGTATTAGCCCCTTATTGGAGGCGTTGTTTGCAAAAATCTTTTCCCATTTCGTTGGTTGCCTCTTTGTTTTGTCGATGGATTTTTTTGCTGTTCAGAAGCTTTTTAGTTTGATATAGTCCCATTAATTTATTTTAGCTTTTACTTCTCTTGTCTTTGAAGTCAAATTCATAAAATCCTCTTTGACCTCAAGGTCCATAAGTTTAGTACCTATGTTTTCTTCTATGCAATTTATTATTTCAGGTCTTATGTTTAGGTCTTTGATCCATTTTGAGTTAATTTTGATACACAGTGACAGCAGTCTAGTTTCATTCTTTTGCACATGGCTTTTCATATCTCCCAGCACCATTTATTGAAGAGTATCAATTAAATTCTTCAAAGTGAAAAGCCTTTAGAAATTTAAAGTGTTATTGATGTTTTGAATATTTTCTCTTAAAAAAAAAAAACATTACATCAAAGGCTATTTTACATTTCTATTAATTAAAACATAGCACCCTTTGTTTTAAAAAATATATATATTTTTTACATGAATTTTCCCAAATCATTTCAAATTATGCTTAGAGAACAATAGTACTTTTGAGATTTGGAGAAAACAAAGTTAGGAAAAAGAAGAATATTGTGTTGTCAGATAAGTTTGTGAGGTATCTGATGATATAGCATTGATATGGAATGTAGTAATGTTGAGTAAATATCCACTCACTTCCCTCCATACTCTGGAAGGAGACAACTTCCCACCCCATTGTTATTTGGCTTGTTTATGTGACTTGCTTTGATTAATGGAATGTGATATGATATATGCCACATCCAAGCAGAGAATTTAAATCCAAGTCAAATATATGGTTTGGCTTGGCCTCTTGGACTACTGTCCTTCATCATGAGAAGAGCTTTCTCCAGGTAAGCTCTGCTCCTTCAGCCTGGGTCCCAGAAAAATAAACATATGCACTGGATCTATATATGACATGTAGTTTCCAAATAAACCGACACAGCTGACCTGTGGACTTGTAAGAAATACAAGATAGTTGTAAGACACTGAGATTTGAAGGGTTTTGTTATGCAATATTTTCAAAATAAAGGCTGATTAATTTATATATTAAACACCTTTTAACTACAAGACTTCTCAGGGCATTTACTCTGCGGATGACCATTGTGGATCCCAAAATTAATTGGTCTTAGACTTATATGTTGTAAGGAATCATTATCATAAAACACAATGTTTAGCATTACTTGTTTTTTACACCATGTTGTCTTTTGAAAAGCAGACAGCATTAAGTTACAAACATCCCATCTTCACACCACTCAATAATAACTATGGCTTGATTGTGTGGTAACTGCCACTAATACAGACTAGTGATGTAATTTAATGGTCAAGAGCAATGGCTTTGGAATAAGAGAAGCCTTGAATTTAAACCCCATAACTTAGAAGGTAAGGACATTGGGAAATTCATGTACATTCTCTGAGACTTAATGTCCTTATTGGTAAACTTGGGGTCATAATATTAGCCACATTATAGAATTGTTGTGAGGATTATTTGGAATATATAATAGGTTTAGCACAAAGATTGACACTGAGCATGAGCTCAATAAATGGGAGCCAATATCAATATTTCCTAAAGGTCCATTTCTATAAAATCCTGTTTAGAGAAATTGGAAGTAAGAAAGTAGGAAGGCTAAGGAATACAGAACAAGTTGATTTTAACCAAAGAACAGATTATCTAGGGGAAAATACCTTTCACATCATTTTTAAAATCTTTTTTGGCTGAATTCATCTTTCTAGTTTCCCAATAACTTTTTCATATTACTGAATTCAACTTTTCCTCATCTCCACCTTTGTCCACCAAAAAAACCCCACTCCCTCACCCCAAAATTGTAACATGGAAAGACAGTGACAGTTGACAGTCTGTCTCCATTTATTTATTTACATGAACAGAAGAAGTTACTCTGTCCCTGCTGTTCCAGGTGGTTCCCAGGACTTCACATTTCTCCAAACCACCTGCTCAACCCAAATTAGCATTTTCTAGTCCTATTAAAATCTAAAAGACAGTGAGACTTTGGAATCATGTGGCAAGTTTCAACATTTCAAAGTATAAAGTAGAGCTTCTCTAACTCCTGCCATGACTACTCTGCTTTAAGTGTTGGAAAGGAAATGATCTTTCAAAAGATGGAATAAGCAAAAGGGGCACACAGTCTTTTCTGGCTTTTCCTGGGGATTTTTTAAGACATTTCCTCAAAGAGCTCTCTAACTTTCCAAGGTTTATTCATTGTGCCAGAGAAGGAAATGTACCTGCAATTATTCAAGCTCAATTTGAGCACAGCATTTTGATTTTAAGAAGAAAAATTTGCCTATAAAAATGCTGCTTTTCTTATATAGCGATCTATAAACATGTTCCGACAATATTCAAAATGGGTTAAAACTAGGCTTATGTTTCTAAGTGTAAATGCCTTGAGTCAAGGTGAGTAAGTTAAGTGAATCTATTCATTTTAGATATAATTAAACTGTCCATGCACTGAAATTCTCCATAGGTTTCAGTTATTCTTTCTCATATATTGGCACCATTTTAATCTCCCCCTGCCTCCAAAAAAATACACAGAATGAGTACATTAAAGGCAAAATGTGAGCAAATGGCATTGGGAATTTTATAAATTTAATACAAAGCAATCAGACATTTAAAAAATAGACATTTCTGAAGGCAGGTATATTAATCAGCCAAATAATTTGAGGAAATGAATAGCAAGGTAACTTTGACTCTTATGAAGAGCTGATCTGTTAACACATTTCTCAAAAACAAATTGATGTTTTCTTGATACATTTTTCACTGGGAGTAAAATTCATAATGTCAAGGTCTACATGAAGACAGTGGAAAATTTACAAGAAAGCCAATCAGGGAGGTAGCAGCTGAGACAGGACAGAGTATAGAGAATTGTCTTTGTGTGTGGTAATGTATACATAACACAAAATTGACCATTTGCACCATTTCTCAATTCTTGTTTTGGCACAGTTCAGTGGTATCAAATGCATTCACATTGCTGTGCTGCCATCACCACCATTCATTTTCAGAACTTTTTCATCATCCCAAAATGAAACTCTATACCCATTAAACAACGATTATCCCAGTCCCTGAAAACCATCATTCCACTTCTGTTTCTATGAATTTGACTATTCTAGGTGTCTCAAATAAGTCATACAAATATTATACACATATTTCACCTAGCACAATATTTTCAAGGTTCATCCATGTTGTAGCACATATCAAAGTTTCCCTCCTTTTAAAAGCTGAGTTACATTTCATTGTTATGTGTATACCACATTTTGTTTATCCATTCATCCATCCATGGACACTTGGGTTTTTTCTACCTTTTGGTATTGTGAATAATGTTGGTGTGAATATTGGTGTACAAATATGTGTTTAAGTCCCTGTTTTGAGTATATACCCAGAAGTGAAATTGCTGGATCATATGGGAATTCTACATTTAATTTTTCAAGGAATCACCGTACTGTTTTCTGCAGAGGCTGCACCATTTTACATTACCAGCAATGCACAAGAGTTCCAATTTTTCCACATCCTCACCAACACTTGTAATTTTCTTCTTTTTTTAAAAAAGTAATTATTCCAATAGCTATAAATGATATCTCATTATAGATTTGACTTGCATTTCCCTAATGATTAGTGATACTGTGTATCTTTTTATGTGCTTGTGGTCTATTTGTATACCTTCTTTGAAGAAGTGTCTTTTCAAGTCCTTTAGCAATTTTTAAATTATTTTTTGTTGTTACTGAGTTAGCAAAATTTGGATTCATAGCTTAATTATGATGAATTTGATTGTCACCCAAAAACTGTAAAAAAAAAAAAAGATAGCTATTGTAATGGGTCATAGTCATTGTTGAAATGATTGTTGAATAAGTATAACGCATTATTAGTCAGTGAAAAGAGATTTATTTTTTATGTAACTCATTCCATCTGAATCATGTACTCCTATATTTAGTAGAATTCTCCTGTTTTACAGGTTATTTTTTTTTTTGGACTCCCACAATTAGAGAACAAAGTCAAGAAAAGTATTTTCCTGTGGTATTTGTCCTCTCATCTGTTTTCTATCTTCTGTTTGCTTATTTCTTCTTGCTGTGAAACAGCAGTATTACTGGCAACAGGTTCTTTTCTGTTTGTTTTAAAAACACACTTCCCAATCTGTCTTGGGTGTGATAGAGGACCATATAGAGTCCTCTTTGCCCCACCAAACTGTGTCACCATGCCTTAGATCGAACGCTTGCTCTTGTGTACCTTGGACAATTCTCCTCACCTCTCGGTGCTTCCTTTCCTCATGTGCAAAGCTGTATTTGACATCACATCAAAAGACTGTGTATTGATGACCTGAGGCCTCACCTGGCAAATGCATAGAGCCCCAGACCCTCATTAGTGCCACCTGCACCACCACCTCCACAAACTGAAAACCCAAATCTGCTCTGGCTCTGCCTACACACTCCCTACTGGGTCCAGCAGCCTGATTGGAATTTTTAAATAAACACCTACATAGCACTATCCCTGCATCAGGCACTATCCTCAGCATTTTATATACATTAACTAACTTAATTCTCGTAATAACCCTGTGCACCCTATTATTACCCCCATTTTGCAAATGTGGAAATGGAGGCACAGAGAAGATAAGTGAATTGCCTGGGGTTACATAGCCTGTAAGTAGTGGGAGGCAGGTAGCCCAGCTTCCATGATTTCTTAACCACTGCCTTGGTCAGCCTTAGGGTCTTCTTGGCCCCCAGGGCCCCATGTCCAGATCTTCCTCCCTTTCAATCTCAACACTTGCCACTCGCTTTAACCTAAGTCACCAGGAGGAATTGCTGCAACTTTTGAGTCTTTTTATCTAAAAATATACTTTTAGGCTCAAAATGATAAAGTAATAAGGATATTATTATATCCATCTCGCAGTTTCATCCAATTTGCTATCATCTTTCTTGATCATGTTCGTGATTAATGGATTGACATACCATCTTTATGGTATGTACATTGTAGCAGATGCTACAGGAATTGCTGAATTGAAGCAAAACAAGATCAGGGTTGAATTAATCTCACAGCCAATTGCTAGATAACTCTTGTTTCCCATGAGATGAGAATCACAACGATAAACCATGAAGGTGGCTGCAATATGGCCAGACAAAGATGAAAACACTCAAATACATTCTGATTTATCTTGTTTCTAGAGAAAAACTAGTAGAAAGGGGCAAAGAGGAGAAACGTTTGTGAATAATATAGTAATCACAGCATTGTTTGGGGTCTAGAATATTAATAGGTGGCTGTATTTTAACTGAAAATCCCTGCTAATTGATCACAGTTTATATGTGAGCTTCCCTAAAATCACGGGGTCCAAAGCCAGACATGTCTTTCCAGAATTTCCTATATGGAAGATCTTTGAAAGATACTACAATTCTGAATTTCTCAGATACAAGGGATTTCAATTGTTCCTCCCAACCCTCAACTTCGAGCTGAATCTCAGGAGGAGGCTCCCAGCTCCACAGTCTGGACAGGCAACATCTGTCTTTTCAGGAGGGAAGAAAAAGTAAGCAGTTTCAGAGAGATAGTAAAAACCAGCCCCAGGAAGACGGGCCACTGAAGGACTGGCAGTAAAAGAGACAGGAAAGAAGTCCAGGTGGAAGGAAAATACTAAGTGGGTAAAGGTGAGACGGAAGGAGAGTAGGTGCAGGCAGATGCCGCAATGAATTACAGAAAGGATTAATCAGCGACTCAGCAGTGAGTTGCCTCTTAGGTAAATGTTATTGATATTTGCCTTAAACCAACAAAGAAACTGAGGCACAAGAGAGAGCAGATGCAAGATCATTCAGAGATAGATGGCAAAAAAAGGGGGGAGCTACTTTTATACCCCGCTCTCCAGGATGACTTTTCACACTACTTTCTTTGTTCAGTGTCATTCTGTGCATTGTAGCCGACGCTGCAGGATCTGTAACGTAGGAGGAGCATTGACTAGGGAGAAGGGATAGCATAGTTATTATTTATAGATGTTACAACTGAATTTTTAGAGAGTCTGAATATTTTAAAACTAATACCAAAATAAGGTGATGTTGCTAACCAGCAAACAAATAGAGGTTTTCTCCACTATCTAAAAGTGAAGCGTTCCTATAAAACCTATCTTAAGCTGAAATGGTGTAAAGTTAAGGAACAGTTACCACTGATTTTCAAAAGTCTGACAATTAAGTTCGCAAGCTCATCCTAGAAAAAGTGCTCCATCCCTCATTGCTGAATATCACTATGGTCATCTTCAAAGTCCTCCCCTTGGGAAGCTATGGGCTGACTCCAGCACCTAGTCTACCCTTCAAAGCAATTTTGGAACTCTTTTTCTGGAATGGCCATCTGAGCTGTCGTAGTATTACCCTTGATGTCCTGGATGTCATCAAAATGTTTTCCTTCCAATATTTCCTTTATCTTCAGGTAAAGAAAGAAGTCACTGGGTGCCATATCATCTGAGTAAGGAGGTTGTTCCACTACAGTTATTTGTTTACTGGCTAAAAACTCCCTCCCAGATGGTGCCCTGTGAGCTGGTGCATTGTCGTGATGCAAGAGTCATGAATTGTTGGCGAAAAATTCAGGTCGTCTAACTTTTTCATGCAGCCTTTTCAGCACTTCCAGATAGTAAACTTGGCTAATTTTTTGTCCGGTTGGCACAAATTCATAATGAATAATCCGTCTGATATCAAAAAAGTTTAGCAGCATTGTTACAACAAATTTGTGAAATTAAGTGTCAAACCTCGTATGTGGGGATTTTTTATAGTGTTTTCCAAGCCAAGAAATAACTTACCAAATCATACCAAACAACACATAAAACTTAAAATAACACTAACATATAGTAAAAGCAGATAGGGGAAGGATCTTGGTACCACTCTTACTGCCTGGGGTGTATGCTTCCTCTATAACAGCTGGCAATAAAGCACATGCTGAACACTATTTTAGCATTTCATTTTTTTGCATAAAAGTGAAAATCCTGTTTGGATTTCTTTCAGTTAGTGAAAACAGATACTAATGTAGGTCTTTGGTAAAAGTGAAGTGGCAAATGCAGGGGATACCTGTACACTAAAATTAACTGTTTTTCCAAGTATAGGCAATAACTTATTCAAAAACATAATGAGAAAATATATGAATCAATAACTTATTCAAAACATAAAGAGAAAATATATGAATCACACAAGCCAAAAAAAAAAAAAAAAAGGAATAACTTTAAGAATCAATGTTCAAAAGCAAAACACAATCACCTGAAGATCATAAAACCTTAGTATTTGGAAAGACATGTCATGTGGTATAGAGAATAATGGATTATGGCACAGTGTCAGTTTTCCTCAAATGAATTCATCTGTTTAACACCTTTAATCAAATCTTGATGGAATTTCTTTTGAAATTGTCAAATAAATTTTTCTGGAAAAATAACCAAGGAAAAATAGCCAGGATTTAAAAAAATAATGGAAGAACTCTGGGAGTGGCTCCTCCTAGCAGCTACAAAATGAATTGAGAGTGGAGACAGTAATAGTAGCTATGGTTTGTAACTGTCTTTCCTGAGCTATCATATTTCCCAACCTTATAGGAACCACAACTACTCTTAAAAGAGAAGCCAGAGAGTTTGAGTACCTCTTCACAAAGTCACAAAATTAATGGCAGTGGTTTTGTACAGTGCCAACCTGCTTTACCACCTATGCTATGAGCTACATGTAGTCACCCCAGCTAGCATCAGTGCATAATCAATGATGGGTCAACTGACCAGAAGTGAACGCCCTGGATTAACTAACTGTGTGTTAAAGGAACCACCATCAATCAAAGAATACGATATTCTTTAAAGATTGGTGTGAAAAATTACTTACCTCTTTTGGAAAAATAAAAGTATTCTCACGTTGTGTAATCTACTCAAGTAAATTCCATCTGGATTAAGAAGCTAAATGAAAAAAGTGAAAACTAACAAAAAAATTTACACAACAGAAAAATATATGAAAGCCAAGCTGCTCTCATGTTGGAGGAGAGCTTTCTAGATGTAAAAAAAAAAAAATCACAAATGAAATGTAACAGGAAAACTTAATTACCTGAAATGTCAAAAATATCTCAACCAAATTAAAACATCATAAATTGGTTAAAATTGCAATAAAATGTACATGCTTAATATAGAAAGTGGTATATTTTGTGAAGGGAGCTTAATAATATATATCAATATGATCAAAAGTTCTTGTCCTGTTGTTGCCACGCAGCAGCCTACCCATCTGTCTCCTTGTACCTGCCCCTAAAGCAAGGAGTCTGTGAGACAGATCCTTTCAGGGACTTTGCTTCACCTTTGTGCTTGCACCTTATGTCTCCCAGGGGGACAACTCAAGTCAGGCAGTCGAATGGGGACCAACAGGAGAATTCACAGGGTTCATAGAGGTGGGCACAGCACCCCACCTTCCCCTGGCTAAGGAGAGCCTCTGCCTCTGTGGCTGCATTCCTTCCCACAACCTGCAGGGAAGAGATTCAATGATGTGCTCTCCATCTATTCATATGCATAAAGGTTTTGTCCCTTGGGGAAGTACATACATCCTGAGACTTACGGTTCAGCTGCCTGCAGGCAAAGGTGATTGACATAAATCGGTTTCCTATTATGATGTATGGAATTCACAGATCTTGAGATTGACAAGCTTTATCTCCTTTACTTCCCCACCTAACTAATAAAATCTATGCATAAGCCTGAATGGGGCCCAGTCCTTGAGGCTGGAGTCCCTTGGCCCCGCTTGCACTCTATTCATGACTACCGTCTTTTCCTAACCCTGCACAGCCCTCCTCGCTCCCCACAACCCTCGTTGTGTGGGACTCGACATCCTGTGATTCCCTAATTCTCGTTCAAAGACTTTATTCCAAGGAAAACCATC
Source organism: Rhinolophus ferrumequinum (assembly GCF_004115265.2). Lineage (NCBI taxonomy): Eukaryota > Metazoa > Chordata > Mammalia > Chiroptera > Rhinolophidae > Rhinolophus > Rhinolophus ferrumequinum. Next base: position 42,542,804 of record NC_046306.1, read on the forward strand.
AGCAATGAGGCCAAATATGAAAGAATCTTTCCTGCAGCAAACTTTGTAATCACAAAAGGTGTGAGATAATCTAACTGGAAAAACAAACTCAATAGGAGAAGGGATTCACCAATTCTAGTGTACTTCTGTGATACATACGTAAACATCAGCAGAGCATTTTCAAATAATCCTGGAAGACATGGAAAGCTCTCATGGAAAGTTTGCATATACATATATATGCAAATATATGTATATTTTATATATATATATGTAATATATAAATATATCAAAAATATATATATAAACATATCAAAAATAAATTTGCATATATATGCAAATATGTGTATATTTTTATATATATGTAATATATATAAATATATCAAAAATCATAGTAACTATCTGATATGAAATGTTATAGACTATTTTCTATTTCTCTTTTACTAATTTTTATACTTTTCAAAATCTAAAGTGTATTATCTCATTCTTCTAACAAGAAAAAAATAAACAACGTGCTAATGTAAATACAAATCTCCAAATAGTTCAGCTTCCTGAAAGCAGATTTTTGGGTGTTATTTTACTGTGTGTACAGAGAAGCCATTTTCATGTACTTGTGTCTCTGGTTTAAATTATACAGAAGCCATCCCATTTGCCTTTGTAAGTGTCTCATTTACATGTCCAGGTGTAGACAGGTATAGTGTGAATTAGGAGAGAGCCTTTTTCCCTCATCACATTCTGCAGTTGCAGTGGAAGTTTTGAGGGCCAGGAAGTCAAAGCAGAGACAGGCCCTGGCCAAACAGTGTTGCCACGGGCCCTCCCAGCTCAGAAGGATGTGGCCAGAAGAATGTTTAGAGCTGGGTATTGTAAATTTTAGTCCCAGGAAAAGATTCTAGATGGAGAACAGATAGATTTTTTCCTTCTCCTGCACTGGGAATAAATGGGCATTGCCAGAGGCATGCAGATCTGAAAGAAAGACAGATCTGAACATCAGTGTGATGGAAAACATTTTGCTCAAAATGTCAGTACTACTGATGTTCTTATTTGAAAACATAATTTGTTGCTTCTAACTGCTGCAAGGTCACCTAATCTTGGATGAAGACTGCCAGAGTGAAATGAGAGAGGCCTGTGGAATTCTATAAACAGCAAAGTGCAATGAAAATAGTGGTGGAGGCTGTTTGGAAAAAGACAGGAATGTCAACTTGCCTAACACTTGTCTCTCAGCACATCAAAACCCCTTTCCTGCAGAATGTGTTTTCCCACCACCTCACACCCTGGACTCTTTTTACTGACTTCTTTTCACGCCATGCTGATTCATGCCTTACGTGCTTTTTTTATCCTGCTATGTGGCTGACAAACCTCACAGTCAGTAGGTGGTCATGAAATTGTGCCCCAAACACTGTAAGGAAAGTAGGTGTGGAGTTGACATGACTCAGGACAGGATCTTTCAGCACCAGATAGAGGAGCTTCCAGACTGCAGAATGTAGTCATATCAGCTGTTGAACCCACAAGGGTGCCTCAACGGGCCCTGAACAGGCACAACAGCCAGCCAGACGGCACCTGTGTCCCAGGAGGTGGGCTCCTCCTGTACCTGGCTTGGCAGCCAAAACAGGGTAGAATGTTTCCAAACATAACCTTCCATTGAAGGAATCAGTTCTATTCTGTCTACCCAGTGGTGCCATTGGTAACCAGCCTCTCCAGACCTCAGCCGATACCCTGCTGTGGTGTTCAGCCAGACCAGCTTTAGCCATCTCAAGTCTCACTGAGGTTTCAATGCCTCTTGAACACCATCAGAAAGGAGCCATTCATTTGAAATTTGCCCATCAGTTGACAAAACAAATGTTTTGTTTTCTAATGTGAATTGGGTGCCAATGCCAAGTTATGGATTTATATTTTAAGACCTATTTACAGGACACTTGAAACCTTCCTTTAGAAGAGATTTGAAGAGTGGTCAAAAGAGTTGATTAGAACCCCAGTGCCCAGAGAATAGAGGCCAGGGGTGCTATTTGGGAAGATAAAGAGTTCAACAGCACATTATTTAGGCAGAATATTCCCCCGTACCCCAATGCATAAGGTATTTTAAGCACTTTTACCTTATTCTTTCAGCATACCTGGAAAAGCAATAGAAAGTATAAGCCTTTTATTTTCCATGGAAAATACAGGAGGAGGTAAGTAAACAATCGCTGACTTTGGCACAGCTGAAGAGTTATCTTTACCTAGGATGAGTTTTCCAAACTTTCCTATGCATTAACGTTATGGGAACTTTTAAATATCTCCAGGCCCAGGCCCAGGCCACACCCAAGGCCAATTAAGTCACAGTCTTAGTATTTTGAGCCTCTGCAGGAAGCTGCAGTAGGTGGCCAAATCTGAGAACCAGTGCTCTGTTAACCTTTAGGAGATTTGAGCTCTACATACATGAGTAGTTGAAGAGGATGTCTCCATAAGTTGGTATCTGACTGCGGCTTGGAGGAAGAGTGGAAGCTGGTGGGTGGAGAAGGGCAGGATTCCATTCCAGCCCAGCAAGACACAGCAGCTGGGGCATGGGAACCAGACTTCCACTTTGTCACAGCAATCCTGTGCTCCAACTACACTAAAATATTGTAAGACCATTCTAGGTGACTGTTCACATCATCTCCCGTGAGAAGTCTCTAGACTGTTCTGGATACTGATGGACGTGCACTGTATTTGGTCACTTCTCCCTCACCCACCCACCTCCACTCCCTAGAAATTTCCATAGGGGACTGTGTCTTTTATTTCCTTATTCTTCTATGTCTTATAGATTATATATATTTGGGAGCTACGAAATATTTTTTAAGAGAGTGGGTAGATGAATTAATCAATTGGAATAAATATTTACCCAGCTTGTTATCAATTCATTTTAATTCAGTGTGTATCTACTAAGTGCCTCCTAAGGACCCAGCTCCTGGTGTAGACTCTGGGGCTATAATTCTAAATGAGAGACCCTGCAAATTGATGGTGCCCAAAACTCTTCCCCAAGGAACCCTCGACAGCTGGGCTCCTCATCTGTCCTGTAACACATGTGGTAATTTCCCATTCTTTCTTCAGTTTTTCTCATACATACTTGTTTTGCTTCTGACTTGCTTCTCCATTCAAGGTGTTGAACACAGAGAAGAAAAGTGTGTTTAAGGTTGAACCGGCCCCTGCAAATGAGTGCTGAAAGTTCTGCTTATGTTAGCACACGTGTTTCACACCAGGACGATCTTTAGGAGTCTCTCTCCAACTGGCTGAGAGGGTCACACTTATTCAGGAAAGAATAGAATTTAATATAAACATCTTTGACTCCTCCTCCTTCGCAAGGAAAGAAAAAAAGTTAACTGATACTGAAGGTGAAAGCCGGGTCTCAGACTGTGTGTAAAACCAGCTGTTTCAATATCTGAACTCACAGAATTGCCCTCCAGTTAGTTTGGAGATTGGATTGAAAACATGTTCAAAGTTTTGCTCCAAGTTAGCCAGCCAACAGATATTTCTGTGCCCTTTATTTAGGCCAGGTACCGTATACTTAGGTTTTATTTCTCGGAAGCCAAAACAAAGGTGAAATCTACAAAATGTATTCCTGGGTTACAGCAGAATGTGCAGATTGGTGTAGTTCTTTCCCAGTGTAGAAATGGTATGCCTTCTCCTCCTCAGGGATACACACACTGTCTTTCCTTTCACAGAACTTTGCCACAATTCTGCAGGTGCTTTCTTTGGCAATAGAGGGATTTTTATTTGAGGAATTTCCAAAAGGTCTTGACACAGAATTGCTATGCAAAGCACATATGAAAGTCAAAGAGTCACCTGACCACAGTCTTGAAGGAAATGCCTGTGTCTGAAATCTTTAAATATTGTTTATGATCTGACCTGCCAGGAGAGATTTCCAAAAAGCTAAATGCCACCAACTCTGACAGCAAGTAAGAGTCCAATTAGCAAAGGCTTGTGTTTAATCTCCTGTAATGTCTTTATCTCCCATAATGAGGAAAAAGTCACCTAATGTAAGACTCATCTATGTTATTACAGATATTAGAGACTGTCTTAAAACAGGCCTGTCAAAAAATTTGAAATTAGGGATAAAAGCAGTGGGGGGTGTCCTGAAATGTGATGAGGTGGTGTATAATAGACATTTAACTTCTAAGGAAATTTACCAAGTGAAACTGTAACTAGACCATTTAAAAAATAATGATATAACTTGGAGAGTAAATGACTAGTGTTGACATTTTGACAACATATATATACGATATATGTACGATTTATAATTTGAGTCATTATGGTTCATAATTGTTGTGATTTCTGCAAATTTTACTGGAGAAACTCCAGAAATCTTGGCACTTACCTTATTCACCATAGAGGTCCTTTTGAATAAGTGTGAGCCATGTAACAAGTACCCATAAATGCAAGCAACTTGAAGAGAGTGAGGATGTCTTTAATAATTTTATCTCATAATAATTATAATAATTTTAATTTACCTAACAATAGCATAAGTCCATCTCAAAGTGGCATACTGTTTTTTAAATGCATGGTTTGAAGTAATGCTTATGAGCTGGAATTAGAAATAGTATATAATATTGTATTTTACTTTTGTTAGTACTACTCTCTTTTATTTCCTGAAATGTAAGCTGTGCCCATATGAAAAAAATGGGTCAATATTCTTGGCAAGACACCATAATGAAAGACCCACCACAACAAAAAAGACCCACAGGGCAGTATTTGAATAATTAGTTTAATTCTAATGTGAGTAATGCTGTCTCTCTGCAACCTTCTTCCACTCCAACACCAGAGTCTTTCTCCCCTATGTGGGAAAGGCAGTACTCTAACATATACCTAACACTGGTAAAATGGATTTTCCCCCCAAAACAGTATATGCATTTCATATTTATTAGCTTTTAACTGTTCAGCAAAATGAAGTTTAAAAATACTATAATACCCCCAAATTACAAAGAAAATAATTTTTTCATTTGTCTGGGAAAAGCAAACTAAACAATCTTTTCCTTAAACTCTTTAAAATTTCTCTAGTAAGTTGTATTTTTGAGAAATCATTTCCTTCTAGATTTTTTTAAAATAATGTAAACATTTATGCAGCTACCAAAATATGTTAAGCCTAAATATTATATTTATATTTCTTTTTTTATGGTTCTGAGCTCATTTTATGGGCAACATAATTTTGGGAGACTCACACATACTACATAAAAAATACTTTTTAAATGAATCCTATTTTGATCCAATTAATAAATGAATTTTGAAATGTAAACAAAAAAGATATGAAATACATTCTATATGCATCTAATGTGGGTTAATGTAATTTTTGTAACCAAGCAACTCTGTGGGTTTGTCTCCCAAAAGCCATCTTTTAAGTTCTACCCTTTCCAAGCCCCAGAATCCTATGTTTGACTTCCCAAAAGTCCCAGTGAAGCAAGGTGTTGTATGCATGGGAATGAAATTTTAAAATCCAAAGAAAAGTTCTTTACAACCATTTAGTAATCTTGAAAATAAACAATCAAACATGAGAAGTATCCACATTTATAGTTCTCTAGTAAGAGAATGTTAGAAAGTGAAAGTGTAACAGTGATTCTGGATAATAACCAGTTCAATTAAAGTTCAGATCTCTTATTGTTTGAGAATTTTTTTCCTCCTAGGTCTGGGGAAAACGTCGGGCATATTTTTGTCAAGGCGATGCTTTATTTTGTGATTTTTAAATGTGGACCAGGAGAGTAACAGCTGTAGAAAGGGGTAATTACAAAGCTCAAGTGTCACTTTCCTCTCGAAAGCCAACAAAGATTACACCTATAATGTTAGCAATGATAGTGTTTCAAAGTGATATTTTAAAACTGAAAGAGGCCTTTTGAGTTTGGAACTGTAAATCTGGGGCTGCATTATCTAGTTTTCCACTTTTCATTTGTAAATCGACACAAGCAGGCTCACCCACACAGGGGCTAGGCCGTCTCCGTCATCCCCCCATGCCAGCATTGCCCAGGGACACACATTTTAGAAAAACAGAAAGTAGCCTGGGCTGGCATTAATGTTGGGTGCTAACGGGGTTGCTGGGGGCATATCTATTTTTTTGTCTTTATTATATTTTTTACATTTCCAAGTGGGTGAAGTTCCAATTCAACTTGTCATTTATTTCAAGAAGGAAGTATCAGAACCACAACACATAGAAAGAAACTACCCTTCTCCACCTTCTGGCAAAGAAATAATTCATGGGGAATTTCTTGTTTCATTTTGTTTTGTCTTAAGAACTATCCTCCCACTGGAATGTACTAAATGAACTAATTGTTGCATTTTTTTCACTCATCGATTTTAGTATTTTATTAGTTTCTCTGCTTCACATCACTAGTGATTTAACTTCACTCTAGTATCTGAAAAGTTATAGTTCAATAAAATAAGTAAATTAATAAAATCTAAAGTGCTTCCAAGCGGAGCAGACACCTTTCTGTATGCTGTGCTTTTACTGCTCTTCCCAGCTGATGTTTATAACTCAGCCATATGTGGTTATAAAGATTTATTATGAGCCTGTGGAATAAGTTCTGTTAATGTGTACAGTAAACGTCCAAGTTTTGACTCTGTAAGCCTTGGAGATTTCTAATAAGATGAAGCCATTTTGATGGTGAGCCAAGCAGTGTGCAGTTGGAGCGAGGCCTCATGTTGACGAAGGGCTTAGCTATGCACCGTAGACTATACTTGCCCTGTGTGTGGGTTTGCTAAAAATGTTTTCAAAGCTCAGGTGGGTATTTTTCTTCTTCATTACCATCCTCATCTGAGAAGAGTTGAAGTTGGAAAATCTGCTGACTAAAAGATGAAATGGAAATTTTTAAGATGACAAATGCCAGACTGAAAAGGCAAGGCAGAGCCATGCCGGGAATACAATGAATGGGGCATCTGTACACTGCCCAACGGCCTTGCCTTGTCCAGCTGCTAGGCAGTTGCTCTGCATTCATCAGGAGAGAGAAAATTGCAGGCACAGGCTGGTATTAATCCCTATCACCACCACCCCTCCTATGGCTAGTGGAAAGAGAGGACTCTTGCACTCTTCTTTTACACATTTCCTTCATTTTGTGAAACTTCTCTTGCCCTTAAGAGATGCATGTATTTTCAAGTGAATATCTGCTTTTTTAGGAAGAGAAAATTATCTTCCTAAAGTGATGTTGAGCATCTTTTCATATGTCTATTGGCCATCTGTATGTCCTCTTTGGAGAAATGTCTATTCAGGTCCTCTGCCCATTTTTTAATTGGATTGTTTGTCTTTTTGCTGTTGAGTTGTATGAGTTCCTTATATATTTTGGATATTAACCCTTTATCGGAGGCATTGTGTGCAAATATTTTCTCTATTCAGTTGGTTGCCTCTTTGCTGTGGCTGGTTTCTTTTGCTGTGCAGAAACTTTTTAGTTTGATTTGGTCCATTCATTTATTATAGCTTTTACTTCCCTTGCCTTTGAGGTCACACTCATAAAATCCTTTTTGAACCCAAAGTCCATAAGTTTAGTACTTATGTTTTCTTCTGTGCAGTTTGTTGTTTCAGGTCTTAGGCTTAGGTCTTTGATCTATTTTGAGCTAATTTTAATACACAGAGACAGATAGCAGAAATAAAACAATCGAGTGACAGAGTGTCAAAATGTTTGCAATACTTTTCTCAACCTTGATTGCTCTAGAATCATCTGGGGAAATCTAAAAAAATACTAAAAATGCTCAGTTTGGGTTTTCTCCTGAGGACTCCAAGTGATTCTACTATGCAGCCCAGCTCACAAAGCACTGGTCTAAGCCCTAATTCTAGTACTGGGCCGAGAATTAGAGAATGGTCAAAAAGTGACTTTTTTATCATAGAAGTCTCAAAAATAAGTAACATTTGTCTATTCCCCAGAACTTGACAATATCTAAAAATACCTTGAGAGGCAGTATTTATTAACAAGGAAAAGGTCATGTCCTAAAAAATTCTGCTCTGACAAAAGAAAAATCAATCCTAAGAGAGAAAGGCTAGGGCCAGAGTTTTCTCAAGAGGGTGTGCTGAAGTTTCTGGAAGGTTTCGTGAAGCCATTTCCCCTTTGTGCACCCCTTCCTCAAGTGTCCATAAAGTTCTAGATTTGTTCCTCACCAAAGGGCAGTTCTGCCTGTGATTGAATTGTTCCCCCTCCAGCCCTTTTTCTAGCATATTTGTGAAGTGTCATATTAGATGGAGTTCAATTCATCTAAAAATATCTCTGTATGATGATTTAATATATGACTTTTCCTATTACCATCAATATAGGAGGATTTTGATATTTATTCCAAATGAACAATTAATATAGTATTTTAGGTATTTGATAATGCTAGACTAACACTAGAAAAATCTTAAGGACCTCTCTAGATATAATTTTTGACTAAACAACATTCTTCTCGCATGGCCGCTCACCCTTTCAGTAGGCAGAAGACTCTGGATTTTAGAGGGTCTTTTTCATGGTTGGGCAGTATGATCTTTCCTGTTTATTTCCTTTCCAAAGCATGTCTGAAACCCATCCATCCTCTCTTCCACTGTTACCACCACTTACCCAGGCCACTGTCATCTCCAGAGTTAATTACCTCAAACTGCTACTAAATTACCTCCTTCAAATCCAGTCTCTACATGAGCTACATCATCAACTCACATCAGGGTAAGAACTACAAGCAGTATTTGTCAAAAGAGGGAGTGTCTGTGAAGTAAGTCTGGGGTAGGGAGCAGTAGCAGAAGGTAACTGTGAACTCATTGTTGCTACAATCTGTATTTTTATATACACGCTGTATATAAAGTATTTATTGTATATTATTTATTTCTATTATGTATTATGTTACTTATCCTTATATTTATTTCTTATATTATATTTACTTAAAAATATATTTAAAACAAATATTTTTTAAATTACCAAAGTCATTAATAAATATCTTTGAGAGAAAGCCTATCACATGCGTGCCATCATGTGGGCATTTGTATGTGATGGTGACTATGCTGAGAGACCTTTTCCCACAGAGTCTGCGTGGCTAAGGCAGGATGCAGACAAATCCTTCGCCAACTAGTGGGGTGGGGAGATGGGAGACCAGGGAATGTGCCTACACAAGGCATTGGGGAGAGGGGTGGGACTAAGGGGAAGGTAACCAGTGTTAGTGACAAGTGAGTACTGGGGAGCCAACAGAAGTATTGGTGAGTTGGAAGTGGGAGGGAGGGAAAGAGAGAGAGAGACCATCTTAGCAGAAGATAGAATGTGCAAAGGTCCAGATGCAAGAAAAAAGTGGCGAATTGAGAGGATGGTAAATAGATCAGGATGATTATGTTTAAGGCATGAGGGGTGAGGTTGAAGGATTAGATTTTAGAGGAAAGCAGAGGTTCTGGACATTTTTAGGGCACTTGATGGTGCCAGATTGTTATTTAGAAGGCTCTGCCAATTTATTTGCAGTCCTACCTGTTGTGTAAGTGCTCTTTTCTTCTTCTTTTCATTTACCATCCTGAAATTGGAATGCATTTTGCAATTCTGGTTAGGCAGACAGTAACAATGATATAATTCTTATTCCCTTCATTCCCTACTCAAAGTTTGTAGAATGAATGTCAGCTTGGAAGACAATATTGAAGGTGATAGTAGAACATCCTTTTAAGAAATGCTATATCCTTAATGTTTTCAATGGCGTAGGGAGATGATACTTTATGGAAAAATAAATAAACAGGCAAACTCCCCAAGAACATCAATGTTTCTGAGTTGAAAGTGATTCAACAGAGCCAAACTCAGAATATGAACAAGCTTTAGAAAAGCATTAACCCATTTATTTGACTTATGTTGTCTCTTTTTCATACATGAGTGATGTATGATAAACTCTATATGTAAAGAAGTTTTTAAAAGTTCATTAATTATTACATTAAAATTCTGAAGGATAAGAAATAATTGTGTCAAATTTAATTGGTAATATTTTTCCTTCAGTGGCACAAAAGATTATAATGCTTCTAATAATTGATGACCTTTTGTAGTGAGTAAAATAAGGTGCATATATATTCTTCTTTGTAAAATTGAAAATATATTTCTTATAATCTGCTTTTTTTCTTTATGCTGAATCAGTACTTTTTGAATTGAATCAAATTAACAGCAGGTGTTAAAACAACAGCAAAAATGTTTCTGGCTAAATTCACTCACCAGAACGCTTGGCCTTCCATGACACTTCATTCCCTAATCCCCCACTTTCTTTACTTTGAGCAGCTGGAAACTCTTCTCAGATGGTGAAAGTCAGAGGAAAACTGACCAAAAAAAAAAAAAAAAAAAAAAAAAAATTGATGCCTGATACAATCCCATTATCTGTTAGTCCCTAAGAAGGTGTCCCAGAGAATGAATATTCACCCAGCTATATGCTTTCCATTTGTGAAATGATCCTAGGTCTCTGATTTCCTTCCACCTACTTCCCAAACTGAACAAGCCCCCTGCTCCCCCTGGCTTTGCTTTTGACTGAGGGCTCAGAGCTGCTCCTTTGGGGAAGGGCTATGGACATGTTTGCACTTAGAGCTTCTGAACTTGCTGGAAGAAACCCCACACCACAGGTGGGGGCTAATCCCAGGGAGTTCATTCCCAAATCCAAGTACCTTTGTTGCCCGAGACACCTTAGGAAAATAAATGAATCTGAGGTCAATGGCTTTGGAATGTCATCTCCTTTCTGAGATTTGTTTTTGGAAAGCAAAGGATGGCAGTAAGCTCAGTGGGTATGAACTATAGTCTATGCTTCAATTTGCCTGCACTTTTCTTTGATGGGCTTTATGATTTAGAGTGCACAACATAATTTCTCAGCACCTCAGTTTCCCCACTTGGAGCCGGGGAAATAATGCCTCTTTTTCAGGCTAAGATGGAAGATTACCAGTAAGTGAGGTCTTGCGTGTAATGCACCCACCACAGTTCTCTGTATAGAGAGCCTCCAAAAGTAATGCCTGCTGTTCCTCACTGGAGGAAGAAAACAAGGAAGCTGAGAATAACAAAGGATTATGCATTTCTAGAGCCTGAAAAGACCTGAATAGACAATCAAGTCCAAATCCTTGTTCTACAAACAAGAAAAGTAAAATTCTGACCCAGGGGGTGACTTTCATAAAACTAGTGGAAGAGTTTGGTGGCAAAGCTGGGTTGAACACAGCCCCACAGTCCTTAGGTCCAAAGCTCCCTCAATATGCTTTGTAGAGATTTCCTACAAGGACTGGAGCAACCACAAACAGACTTTGACTAGCTGAGGTTTTGGTTTTTGGTTTTTTGGTTTTTCTTCATTTAGTATCACTGCCTGAAGGAGTGTGGCTCAATCTTTTAATATTTCTGATGTGGGCCACTTTGGCCAAAGACAGTTAAAATAGAATGCTTAACATAGGGAATAGAGTCAATGGAATTGTAATAGATATATACAATGTCAGAGGGGCAATAGATTGGAAGAGGGAGATTATCACTTTGTGAGGGGTGAAATGTCTAACTATTGCATTGTTTTGTACACCTGAAACTCATAAAAAAATAAATTAATAAAATAAAATGCTTAAGCTGTCTTTTCCTTTTAAATTACAATTTTAAATATAAAGCTTAGGTAAAGACGAACATTAAAATTAAAAGGTCAAAAGAAAGAATACCAAAGAATTAGTAGATGAACATTTTGTCATTAATAGGCAAATAATTCTTCATTTTATTTTATAACTGGCAAGATGAATGACGCTTTCTGTTAGTGTCATGCTTTTCAAGTTGCATAAAAACCTGGTTTTGCATGAGAGGTTCTGGTGAAGCAGTTGTTGTCAGTGTCTGTGCCTAATTCTACAGCACATTGTGTCCCAAATTTTCAAGGTTTCCTCTGGAATCGAATCTGGATACACAGAGTGCCCTCAGGTTGATAAGCAGTCTGGCTCTGAATTATTAAATCCCCACCATCCCAGACAGTGACACCGCACCTCCCCATACCTCACCCCAGGCCACCCCTAGCACAGGCTGAATCATTTTGATCTCAGACAAGGGAGAGAGAACATTTCAAAGGCTTCATCATTTTTCTCCCACCCCATAACTTTTATCATATCTGAATAATGCTTATCTTTTACATTTTTTAAATCAATTTATTTTTATTATTTACATACCAACTTCATCTCATTCCTAAGTAATAATATCAGGACAAACACGGATTCATCATGCTAATTAGATATTTTCCTAAGATACAGTAAAGTAAAATTAGTAAGGAGGAAAATAATAAATGTCTATCTGAGATAGAGGACGTGTTAAAAAAAAAAAAAAAGTAGTTATGCTGCATCCCAGTCGTGTGCTGGGGCTTACAGGGGTCTATACATGTGTTAACACTCATGGAACTACACCAAAAGAAGAAAACATGGAAAAAAAACACTGTTTTTCCCCAAAATTGTTGTAGGAGTTAAAGAAAGTTACCTGGCCTTATTTCATATAACATTTAGAAGGATTACTAATATGGAAACTGCACATCAAAAGGTAACAAGGAGGGGTTGTGAGTTGCAGAGTCATTGTGACAGCCAAGACATCCCAGGTTCTCAGTGTAGCTGCCAGGGTCACAGAGCCATGGCCTGGGGCCTCCTAGGCCATCTGATGCAGCAGTTCATGAAGAAGCCCTCAGTGGACTGTGAGTGCATTCCTGCTGTCCTCTCCCTGTGCCACTCTGATGTTTCATTACAAGGACTTTGGTTTGAGGTCCTTGTTTCAGAAACCCACAAACAAAAACTTGGTAGGATTCGGCACAAAGTAAGGCCCTTCCTCAATGTAATGTTAAACTGCGCTTTGTTTTATTTTAGCTACAGAACCAGAGTCACATATCTGATGGGCTCCTGGATACACAGGAGGCTGGATTGAGTAGAATGAAAGGAGAATGGCTTACCGGTGTGGGAAAGGCCCAGGCACCGTCATCCAATGGTTATATTTGCAGGAAAAGAGGTTGTATCTGTGTTGTTCCTGTTTCTGCATTTCCGTAGGGAGCCTCTGGTCTACACTCACTGCCCAAGACATCCACTTGTACCTTAGAGCATATGCTGTTTCCCAGGGCACTTACTCTACCCACTGAAGAAGTCTCTGGAGTCTCCAGGAGTTACCTGGAGTCTCTGCCTGGAGGTTTTTTCTGAGCCACAAAGTAAGCCAGAAACCAACACAGACAGGAAGTGTGTGGATAAAGATCATTGTTAAAGGAGTTCTACCTCATTTCCTATAGTGCCCCAGAGGAAGTGAGCTGCATTGCCCACAGTTCTTTGCCTACAGCGCTTGATAGCAGACCTTCTCTTCCTCACTCCGCCTGAGCCACCAGGATTTCCTGGGGTCACCTCCCAAATAAACTCCTTGCACTTGAATCCTGGCCTCAGGGTGTGCTTCTGGGGGAACCCAGCCCAAAATAGAGCTATGCACACTTATATGCACATACATACACACAATACACACACACACATTTACACACATGCACACTCTCCTGCACACAATCTGCTTGCACTCTCATGTCTGAATGCCATTCTCCTGGCACTCACCGTAAAAAGGGTGTCACAAGTGTTGTGATCCACCCCTCAAAACTTGTCTGTCTGGGACATGGCATCTTTTCTCCCTGCTTACATGGAAAGTGCAGATGGCAACTGTAAAAATAGATCTTTGTGGTTAGAAAAAGCCTAAGTGTGGGTGTCCATAAACATTACATTTAAATGGGTCTGGTTTTCCTTCTGATACACCTGAACTTTTGCTTTAAATGTAACGTTAACCAGCTTTGAATCCAGAATGTTTGGGTCTTGCAGACTCTATCCACAGCCCCTGTAGCAGCTGATGGGGAACCTCCCTTACTCCAAGACTGGTGAAACGTGGGAGACTCAGATAAAAGACCCAAGATGGAAGGGAGCCAAGGGGAATCCCCAAGGTCTCCTATAACCTTTTTATCTAATCTGCTCCAAGGTGGCATCCCATCAAAGAAGAATGAGAGGTTGCAGACCACACCCCCAGATAGCCTCTCCTTTGAACTCTGATAGCAGAATGGCTATTCTTAATCAGAAACATTACCAGGAATCATTGCCTTATACTAACTACCACGTGTACTTGCCTGCTGGCATTATCAGCTACATCAGAATTCAAAGAAGCTGCCACATATCACGTTGGCTTTTCCCTATCTGAAGCTGCTGAGCACTTATTGAGGGACTACCAAGTACCAGGCAATGAGGGGCTGATTCCAATAATCTTCCCAAGAGCTCTCTGGGGCTCTGCCAGGATGACCCAACTAATGGATCAGAAAACTTAGGCTTAAAAAGATGAAGTAACTTAGCCAAAGCCAACAGGAAGTGCCTGGTGGAGACCAAATTTGAACCCAAGTCTTTCTAAGTCTAGACATTCCAATTTAAACATAATTCCAGCTGCTCCTTGAAAGGCAGTCTTATCCCCTCTCCCTATCTGACTTAATGGCCATGTGGGATGTACAGTCTCTACAAGGTATCATGCCTCTAAAAAATGGATACATGTGTGCTACACAGTGTGTTATAGACGAGACAGATTTTCTGCAAAAGTCACATTTACTTGCTATTTGAAATGCCATGTTCACATTAAAGCAAGTGGACTCTGGCTGCTGATCCCGGGACTCAACACTGCCATCTACATGTTTAGCTTCTTTTCAGTGCAGGTGGTTCAACCTTTATTTTCTCTTCACCTGAGCACTTCTTACCTTCACGTTCCTCTCCTTACCCCAACTCTAATTTTACAAAGTACCCACGTGGTCCCACAGCCATGACTATTAGTTGGTTATTTGGAAACACACACCATGGCAAGTTCATTGGAGTGGATCTGCACCCTCTGGTTTTGCTGCTGTCATTCCACCACATTCAGGGCACATTGCTAGCCACAGAAGACTCCAGCACTTAACAAAGTGGGCATGATGTCAGACACATGGGCCCAACGATGGAGACTGAACAAAAATGACGTTTGTGAATATGTAATTGCACATTGTAAGGGAGACACAAATGAAAAGTTTGCACAAAGGAACTAAAACTCGGAAACGGATTTTTCTGGGTGGACCTGGAAGGCTTCTTAGAGGGAATCACATTAAAGAAGACCCTAAAGGCTTGGTTGGTGAAGACTGGGACATGTGACTGTCAACCATGGCTGACTATTCCAATCACAGGGAGAACATTTAAAACATACTCCTGCCCAGGCAGCACCTGAGACTGATTTTATCAGAATCACTGGGATGAGCTTGGGCATCCCCATTTTTAGTTTCCCCAGGTGACCTCTTGTTCAGCAAAGTTTGAGAAACTGTGGGCTGGAACAGAGGCAGGTGCAGGGGCCCGAGGCCCCAAGGCTAGTATGCCTGGAGGACATGTGTGAGGGAAGTATAGAGGGCAGTGGGGAGTATAGAGGGGATTAAATGAGCACCGCTAATCCAGGAAGTATCCAGCCTGGAGATACTGGTGGGACAAGAGTGACAGCGATGGCAGAGCTGGGCGGAGGGGGGGGGGTAGTCAACAATATGGGGAAATAAGAGGTGATATGAACATAGAGGCTGGCATGGATTTGGTGAGGAATCGAGGGCAGGATTGGTCAATCAGCCCAATTACTCTGCTAGTTCTCAGCATGAGTAATAGGTGTGATTTGTGTTCTGTTTGCTAATTGATTTAGTGTCATCCGTGATGAAAACCAAGAGGACCATCAGTAGGAAGCACACCTGAAGTAGCAATAAATAGCACTGCTCATGTTTGGACAGCTCTCCACAGGGCTGACCAGACAGCGGGAACAGACTTGCCTGTAATGACCTCCAATGTGGAAAGAAAAAGAACTTTCACATCCTGACTCTAAAATTCTCTTTTCGCCCTATGAGTCAGAACATAAACTTTAATTCAGACATTGGCAGTACTGTCAACAGCTCATATGTCATTAGCAGAGCACCGCTGAGGTTCCCTGTGCCAGGGAGAAGGCTGCTTCTGCTACCTTCCCTGGAGGTCAGAGTCTCCTTTGTTCGTGGAAATCTCAAAGGCAATGGCTTTCTCAACTCCAGGAAAAGAATCTGAAATATAGAACTCTGCCTCTGTTTCTGTGCTCTGTTCCATGGCGGAAAAGTCCAGGCCAGGTCTTTCACTCTCTCCCCCTGTCTCCGTGACACAGATGTCTCTCTGCACACCTAGTGAAGTGTGTAACTATGGCACTTGAAGCCCACGTCTGGATCTCACATGATCTCCACTGACAGCCTGGGGTCTCAGTGGGCCAAGTTGGGAGAACCCAGAGTATTTGCCTTGATCAGTATGGATTTAGGTGCTAACAATAAATAAAAAATGCATGCAGGAAAATTAACTCCCCTCCTCCTGCAGCAATAGTCTCTCCTAACCTAGTTCTCCTTGTAAACTTGTCTGCTGAGTCCTCTATCAGAGTGGCTTGAGTTAGAATTCATGGGGCTGGTGAAAGCTCCTATGAAGAGCACAGTCTGTTTAACTGCAGGCAGAGCTGAGCTCCAAAGCCTGATTTCTCTCTTCCTCACTTCTTTTAGGTGTGAGTGTACCTCATACGGAAATTCAAATGAAACATCCGATTCCCACGACACTAAAATAAAACTCAGTACAAGATGTCAATGAATTGACTTGCTACACACAAAGTCATCTTTGTAAGCTAAGACAAGACCTAGCGTGTTCTGACTCATTACTGGGTGATGGGATGGGAAGCACGAAGTGCTATTTGTGTTTGAAATGTATACTGTGCATAGCCGAAGAAATCACCCAACAAGCACCACTGTAAAAAGTGTTTAAATATAATATGGTATAACTATTGTAAAATGATGCTGAAGAAAACCAGAAGCATTTCTAGGGTTTTGAAAAGTCTCATTACATTTGAAACAGCCTAGGTTTGGTGTTATATAGTTTATGAGCCTGAAAATGAAATTACAGAACATAAAATAGAAAAAACCTAATCAATATCATATAACCAGGAAGCTTGGCAATGTGAAGTACTTCTCATGTGCTACATTTGAGGCCCCAGATACCAGAATATGGCATATGGAAAGGAAGTCAGAGTTCATATTACACCCATGGTACCTTGTCCAAGTGTAACAGTTCTTCCATCAGCTCAATTGTGAGGCCTAACGTCCAAGACGTGGATTGACTTCAGCTGCTGCTCCTTCTCATTCATATTTTTATTAACGGCAGGTAGACTCAGTGTGAAATGATCAGTTCTTTTATCATTTGGAGCTTGTAAATGCTTCTTGATTACAATTAAACATGAGTAGTTAATTATTAAGAGATACTATGTTCTCTGAAGCCAAAGGAGAAAATTCTCCCTTTCAGAAGACAAAACTTGAACCTCTACATACCTGTCCCTGCCCACCCTCCAAGGGCTTGGGATAGCTTTTTTAAGTTGGGATATTGGTGAAAAGGCATGGCAGCAAATTCCAACTGTTCCAGTTCCTAGGTGTGTGACCTTAGATGAGTCACTCCTTAAACCTCATTTTTTTTCAACTTATAATGGTGATAAGTCTCTACTCAAATATTATCCGCTTGGACATACCTGACTTAGCCACCACATCAATGGCCTCATGCCTCCCTTAAAAAAAAACAAAAAACTCTTTAACCTGTTTCATTTTTAATCACCAACACTTTACTGTATTTCTTTCTTTTTTAAAAGTTAAAATTTATTTGGTTGACAATTGTTAATAAAGTTACATAGGTTTCAGGTGTACAATTCTGTACTACATCATCTGTATATCACATTGTGTGTTCACCACCCAGAGTCAGTTCTCCTTCCATTGCCATATATTTGATCCCTTTTACCCTCATCTATCACCCCACCCACCCCCCTTACATTCTGGTAACCACTAAAATATTGTCTGTGTCTATGAGTTTTTGGATAAAGATGGGGTATATATATACACAGTGGAATACTATTCTGCCATAAGAAAAGACAAAATAATGCCATTTGCAACAACATGGATGGATCTTGAGATTATTATACTAAGCAAAATAAGTCAGACAGAAAAAGTAGAGAACCATATGATTTCACTGATATGTGGTATATAAAACTGAAAACAACAAAGGAAGAAGTCAAACAAATGAAGAAACTTTACTGTATATCTATTTGTAGATTTGTTAACAATAGAAGATAAACCCCTTGAGTGTTGCATTCCCTGGAACAAGACCAATCTTGTAAAGGCCAGTTTAATGGATGAATAATAATTCATAATAATAACAATAATAATAATAATAACAACAATAATACTAAGTCAATCAATAGCCACATTTAGAGGCAAGAAAGAGGCTAGGATAAAGGCAGGGAACGGCAACAAGTATGGTACAGAAAAGGAATGAAATCTTGCAATAGAGAAGTGAAAAGTTTGCTCAGAGAGTTAGGAGGTAAGTTAATGAAAGGTTGTATCATGAGATCTGAATGAAGGGAGACTGAAGGACAACAATACATGGCAGAGTAAAGAGACCTGTGACTTAAGAAGCCTTATTCCAACCCTCAGACATCCATTTGAGAAAAAAATAGAAATACATACATATATATATATATATATATATATATATATATATATATATATATATATATATATATATATATATATCTGCCCCCAGGTCTTGGCAAGAGTTCCTAAAACCCTTGTAACTTCCTAAGTGATAAGAGCACTAAGAGCATCTTTTGTACTAATATTTGGTCTTTGACCCCAATTCCTGATACAGAGCTCTTAAATCCCTTGTAATTTCCTGGGTGATACTAGGAGTATCTCTTGTTCTAGTGAAGCAAATCTTGGTGGGCTCCTGGATGGGGGCCAGTCATCAGGAAGACCAAGGAACGATTAGAAGCTTGGAACTTTCAGCCACACCTCCCATCCTCTGGGAAGGGGAGAAGGGCTGGAAGTGGAGCTAATCATCCAACACGCCTATGTGATGAGGCCTCCATAAATATCACCAAAGTACGGGGTTCAGGGAGCTTCTGGGTTGGTGAAAATATCCACATGCAGGGAAGATGGCATACCCCAACTCCATGGAGCCAGAAGTTTCTGCACTCAGGACCCTTTCAGATTTTGCCTTATGTACCTCTTCATCTAGCTGTTTATTGTATCCTTCATTGTATCCTTTATAATAAACCAGTAAACATAAGTGTTTCCCTGAGTTCTATGAGCCATTCTAGAAAATTATCGAACCTGAAGAGGGAATCGTGGGAACCCAAAGTTATAGCCTGTTGGTGAGAAACACAGGTGACAACCTGGACCTGTCATTGGCATCTGAAGTGGGGGCAGTCTTGTGGGACTGAGCCTTGACCTGTAGGGTCTGTACTAACTCTGTTTAGTACCAGAACTGAATTCAATTGTATGACATCCAGCTGATGTTGCAGAATTGCATGTTGTGGAAAAAACACCCATGCATCTCGTCATAGAAGTTGTGATTTTGTAAAGGAAAACAGAAGAGTGCTTTTTCCCCAGACACTATTCAGCATCAGTGGGTATGGTTGAATGCCCATTATATGTAAAACTGAGTACTATGGGGAACACAGAATGAATTC
Organism: Rhinolophus ferrumequinum; assembly: GCF_004115265.2. Classification (NCBI taxonomy): domain Eukaryota; kingdom Metazoa; phylum Chordata; class Mammalia; order Chiroptera; family Rhinolophidae; genus Rhinolophus; species Rhinolophus ferrumequinum. Next base: position 42,562,222 of record NC_046306.1, read on the forward strand.
ACTGTTTATCATCTGGATGGCAAGTAGAGTGGACCCTCCGATGCCCCTCTCAGTCCACCTGCTCTGCAATCCACAATTACCAGCACACTGACCACTTCCTACAATAAATACCATCTGTTTTCTCTGCCTGAAGGTTTTCCCTGACTTGTTCCTTCACAGACACTTACAATTTGGCAGTTCAGGGGAGCCAACACTCCCAGGAACAACAGGGTCAGCTCTCATGGCAGATGTGAGTCACTGGGTCAGAGCTCAAGGCTCCCTGTCCTCCAGTGGGCAACCCTGTCCTCCAGTGGGCAACTCTGAGACGGGTCTATGCAGCTCCTCAGAGGTTCCTGAGTGAGACTGAGCCCCAGGTGCCCATGAAGTAACTTGCTTGCTAACACTCACATCATAGGATTTTCCCTCTGTTCTGTCTCATTCTTCTCATTCCCTACCCCTGCTCACTGGGATCCCCTTCAGGTAGGCCACCTGCCCCCAAATCCTTGTCTCAGGGCCTGCTGTTAAGGGAGACCTAAATTTAAGAACATACACAGTAATTGATAATCTAGAATATGTGACATTAAATCATAAAACTAATATTGCCCAAAATAAAAATTTAATATTTCTGGGGAAGATGAGGTTATTCTGGCCTATGATCATCAAAAGAGGAAAGTTTCTATGGCAAGACCTTAAAGGGTTGGTAGGATTTTCATAATAAAATAAGATAGAGGAGGATGAGGGAGAGTGGGGAAATGTCAGGAAGGAGAGAAGATGAGGAAAAGTGAACTTATGGAAAAGAAACTTGATATTGTGATGATGAAAAAGGTTGACATATAAAATAGATGAAAATTCTGGAAATATTGGTTGAGGTCAGGTTGTGAAGAATCTCAGAACTTAGTTAACTAAGATTTAGGAAGTTGAACCCATAGGAAATTGAGAGCCATTAACAGCTTTTGAATGGTGTTTTGACACGATAACAGAAGAGATTTAGTGTTTGACTGGGAAGGAAGGAGTCCAGTAGACAAGAGACTAAAGAATCAGACCATAAGAGCCTGCATTGGGGAAGGGGGAGGGGAGTCTGGGAACAGACAGGAGGGATAAATGTGAAGGAATGTGGTAGATACTGCAATGTACCATCCAGATCTCCCATTATGGAAGATCTTGTGGCTCCAGGTGCTGGGAGGGCTGTCGCTTCAGAATGGCTCAGAGAACCTCCTCACCCAAAGACACCTACTTTTCCAGTGGTCCATGTGCAGTGACTAGTCAATCTGGGAGTATAAAGGACTGGCCATTTCAGCCCAACTTGGATCAGCTCTGTAGGGTCATTCTAAATTCAGGGATGCCCATTCAATTGGCCGAGGCTGATACTGGATGTCATTAAAGCTTAACTTCTCCCTCTGCCTCTTCCTGCTTCCTTTCTTACTTCCACAGGTGTTGATCCCAAGGGCTATTTTTAATAATAAACCCCTTACATGCGAAACTCCACCTCAAATACTGCCTCCTGTGAACCTAACCTGCAACAGAAAGAATATAGAGGTGTAGGGGGGCAGGGATAAAGCCCAGGTGATCACTTGCATTTGGAAGATGAAGAAGAAAAGAGTTACTTTCCAGGATAACTGTAAGACTTTCTAAATGAATGGTTTCATCAACCAAATCCAGCCATAAAGTTTAGGAAGCTGATTTTGAGGGTATTTGATATTTTATTACAGACTTGTTGAGTTTAACTCTAAAAATCTAAAGAATCTATGTGATTCAGTATCTCCTAACATAGACACAATTGGTTTTATCTCACTTTTTGCAAGAATTCTGTCCCCATGGTCACAGATTGGGTCAGACTGGATTCTGGTGATATGAACCAATCAGAATCCTTCACTGGATTTCCTAACTGGAGAGAAAAAGTCATTGTTTCCTCTGGTCCTGAAACTGCTGAAGTCCCAATTTTCTAGGGGCCATGTCACTTGTCACCAGGGCAAGCCATTGTGGAAGAGTGAGAATAAAGAACATACAGAGAAATCGCAGGGGAAGCCCAGAGGAGTGGATCTTGCTGTGTATGTCTGACTTTCAAGCCATCCTTGTCATTGTCCATAGTGGGTGGAATTCTAAGGTGACTCCCAAGATTCCTACCATCTGGTGTACAAACTCTGTATGAACCCCTGCCCACTAGTGTAGTGGGACCTGTGAATATAATGGGATGTTACTTCTGTGGTTAGGTTATATTATAGGGCAAGGGTGATGGGATGGTCACACCTGCGATTATGTTATTTATATAAGACTCCAACTTAGCAGATTGCAGAGTCTTGTGTTAGCCTTGGAAAAACAAACTGCCATGCTATGGAGAGGGACACCCAAGTGAAGGTAACCACTAGTTGATGAGGATGGTCCCAGCATACAGCCAGCAAGAAAATGTGGACCTCAGTCCTACAAGCACATGGAACTAGGTTCAACCAATGACTTGAATGAGACTGGAAGAGGAACTGGAGCTCCAGATGAGAACATAGCCTTGGCTGACACCTTGATTTCAGCCTAATGGGGCCCTGAGCACCCAGACTCCTAATCCAGGGACATGTGAGTTAATACAAATACATTTCCCTAAGCCACTAAGGTTTGTGGTAATTTGTTGCACAGCAATAGAAAACTAAAACACTCTCACTCCCAATTCCATAAGTGGGAAATTCCACTTTGTCTCTTAAATTTATACAAGTTGATTTTCTTCATTTTTCAATCATCGAAAAAGTTTGGGAGATGAACTGGTATGTAGAAAACTAAGCAACCTAATAAAGAAAGGAATTATAAACTCCAGTAAAACAAAATATTCAAGGTACATTTTATTATTGTTCAAAAACATTTGATGATCCCCTCTGGAGGAGGATAATAAAATATCGAGTATAAGATAGGCCTAATACATAGAATACTTGGGCTGAAACAAATGAAAATAACCTTGAGATTTCAAGCCGTAAAACAATGTGAATGTGTGCTAATTGAGTGCAGATGGGGACGTCATTCATTATTTATTGAACATGGATGGTGACAGACATTGTGCTGGAGTGCAGAGGCACTGATGGGCTAAATTTCTATCTTGCTCTGTTTATGAACTGAGCCCCTATTGTCACTGTGCTAGCTGTCCGGGGTTACAAAGAAACAGAATTCTGGATTCAAAGATTGTTTGAATTGGAACAGACTTTAGAGGTAAGAGAGTCCAGCCCCACATTCCACTGATAAGAAAATGAGAGTTGGACAGGTACAACAACAGAACTCAGATCTTCCAGTGGGGACCTGGGTCAATATTCTTTCCCTGCAGTGTACTGGGCCTCTCACTAGACAGGTGGCATGTGTGTCTCGGAGATGGGCCTTGTGCTTCAACAGCTGTTTTAGAGTTATGTTTTATTATACTAAGTTTTAATTTGATTAAACAAAAACCCAATACAGAAGAAAATATAGGCAGTAAACTCTTTAACATAGTCTTAGTAGTATTTTCTTGGCTATGTCTCCTTAGGCAAGGGCAACATAAGAAAAAATAAACAAATGGGACTGTATCAAACTAAAAAGTTTCTGCATGGTGAAGGAAACCATCAACAAAATAAAAAGAACATACTGCGTGGGAGAAGATAGTCACAGATGCTATATCCAATAAGGGGCTAATATCCAAAATATATAAGGAACTCATACAATGCAACATCAAAAAAACAATCTGATGAAAAAATGGGCAGAGGACCTGAAGATATGTCCAAAGAGGACATACAGATGACCAACAGATATGAAAACATGCTCAACACCACTAAGTATCAGGGAAATGCAAATCAAAACAATGAGATACTACCTCACACCTGTCAGAATGTCCGTCATCAAAGAGGCATCAGACAACAAATGTTGGAGAGGATGTTGAGAAAGGGCAACTCCTATGTACTGTTGGTGGTATTGTAAATCGGTGCAGCCACTATGGAAAACTGTATGGAGATTCCTCAAAAAGTTAAAAATAGATCTGCCATATGATCCATTGATTCCACTTCTGGGTATTTATCCAAAGGGGGAAACACACTAATTCTAAAACATGCATGCACCCCTATGTTCATTGCAGCATTGTTTACAGTAGCCAAGATATGGAAGCAGCCTAGGTGTTCATCGATAGAAAAATGGATAAAGACGATATGTTACATATACCATATACAATAGAATATTACTCAGTCATAAAAAGGAATAAAATCTTGACATTTGTAGCAGCAGAGATGAACCTAGAGGGTTTATACTAAGTGAAATCATCAGACAGAGAAAGGCAAATAGCATATGATCTCACTTATATATATATATATATAGATGGAATCTTAAAAAAAAAGAAAAAACAAATTAATAAACATAACAAAAATGATAAGAAACCCATAGATACAGAGAACAAACCAATGATTGCCAGAGGGGAGGAGGATGGGGACGTAGATGAAAAAGGTGAAGGGAAATAAGAGATACATACTTCTAGTTATAAAATAAATAAGCCGTGGGGATGTAGTGTACAGCACAGGAAATATGAGTATGTCAATAATATTATATGAACTTTGCACGGTGGCAGATGGTTACTAAACTTGTGGTGATCACATCGTAAAGGCATGTAAATTTTTAATAACTGTGCTGTACACCAGAAATTAATATAATATTGTATGCCATATATACTTTAATAAAATAAAATAAAAAAGGGGAAAGCCCCAGTACAAACTATGAGAAGAAGAGAGTCATAAACTGTCTTGGGGGAAATATTAGGAGAGAAAAGTATGGCAATTGTAAAATTCTTTATAGTACCCTAGAATCCTGAGATGAAGGAAGGCGGGGCCAGTAGGGTCTTCTTCTGACCCATCGCTTCCCTTTTGGACATTGTTCAAGAAGGAAGGCACTAACTTTTGGAACATCTTTATGGTGGCTTTCTACCATGACCATACTCTAGAACCGCTTGTGGATTTATTTTAAAATATGAATATTATTCAATGAGTCATGGTAGAGCCTTGGTAATCAGCCTTGGAATCTTTGATTCCTTCCTTATAAAAACACCACTAATTTTGGCAAAGGGATTGAACATGAGTTTAATCCGCTGTTGGAATCCAGCTGCCAATTTGCCGGAAGTACAGAGGAATGCATTGAATGCATCACCGGGGTGCAGTCTGCAAAACCCAGAGTGTGGACACTCTACAGATCAAACAGCCTGGGTCTTCAATGGATAAACTGAAAGGAAAAGAAAGATATGGGGAAGGAACTCATACATTTAGAGACTTAAACATTTCAAATTTAAAATGATGTAATAAAGAAATTACTATCTAAGGAGGGTGTTGTGGACATTTGGTGGGAAAGAGGGGGCTGAGACTGAGCATGGAGGGCTCTGGCAAAGTTTTATTTCTTCACCTGAGTAACAGTTACAAGAGTGTTCCCTCAGCTCACTAAGTTGTATATTTTTGTGTAATTTTCTGTATTTGTGTTTTATTTCACAATGACAAGGTAAAAAAAAAAAAAAAAAGAATCACTCCTAGGGTGATTTTGATTTAGCTGTAATTTTGACTTGCTGTATACCAGTCGTGATATGAAGAATCCTCATATCTCCAAGAGTTAATATAAATAGGATTTGGAGAAGTTTACTATTCTCCTTTTATGATTTAAGAAATTGAAACTCAGAAAAGGTTTGCTGCTGTATTATGATGTAGATAAATATTCTTGAAAATTTGTTCAAGGTAAAACTTTTTCTTTGGTTTAACAGAACACTAGAATGGAAAAACCGGGAGGCACCTTAAAGGCAATCTACCATAAACACCCTTCCACTACTTTTCTTTTCTTTTTTTCTGACCATGGGCATGATACCTCCAAGTCACAGGGAGACAATTGAAACAAGTGTTCTTTAAAAAAATAAAGAAAACAACAACAACAAAAAAACAGCCATTGAAAAGACAACACAAAAGAACAAGACAGACAACTGAAAGAACAAAAACTCATTGACATAGACAATAGTTTAGGGGTTACCAGAGGGTAAGGCATGAGGGGGCTCCAGAAGAGGGTAAATGGTGTTTAATATATGGTGATGGAAAGAGAACTGACTCTGGGTGGTGAACACACGATGTGATATGTAGATAATGTATTACAGAATTGTACACCTGAAATCTATGTAACTTTACAAACAATTTTTGCCCCAATAAACTTTAATTTAAAGAGAAATAAAAAAGAAAAGACAACACATTAAGAAACAAGTAAACACCACAGCACCCCCCCTGCCCCACCCCGCTCCATTTTTCAATGCATACACTCCAGTCCAGAGAGAAAGAACTCAGCACACAGCTAGAGGACATAAACCCAGTTTTCTGACTCTCCTCTCAGTGCTTAGGAAAGAGAATTATTGTTTCCTGATAGTAATGTGTGTCACCCTTTACCTATATTAGCCCATTTAATCCTCTGCAATTTTATAGATGAGTATTAATTGGAGATCAGGAGGTGGAAGAAATTTAAGTCATGTCTTGAAAGTGACAGACCTGGAATTTGATCCATGTTGGAATTTCTGGGACAAAGCACAGGATTTTCAAACATATTCCAAGAGAGCTTGTTCTGCCAATGACAACTGAGAGAACCATCTCGACAAATGTGTTGCACTATACTGTGCTGGTTGTTGTTCTCTCTGGCCCTCCCCACGGCCCCTAAATTCCTGTCTACCCTTCTCTGCTGTGCCCCTTGCCAAGGGCCTGACACCCCTGGGGTTTCCTTACCACTGGCTGCTGTATGAACTCAGTCAACAAGAGGCCCTACCAAGAGACCAGAGGGTGGGAAGAGAGAGAGGATGGAGTATTTCTCCCCAACACCCCGCCATCTCCTGGCTTTCATACAATGAGTGTAACAATAGCGGAGTACTTTCTTACTACAGTTTCCTCCACCAATGCAGCTCGCACAGGCTCCAGCAAGCACCACACCCTCTCCTTACCCTTAAAGCCATGGGTAGTACTGATTTACCCATGCTGCTTGTTTTTTGGATGGTTCAACTTTCCTTCTTTTTTCCATGAACTCTGCACACACTTTGGTAAAGAGCCACAAAATTAAATTCTCTTCAGTTAGATCTTTTTGAGTAAAAATAGCTTCCTACCAAGACCCAGACTAACACAAAGACTGACCATACATAAGTATGAATGGGGTAAGCGTGAATCTTAGTCCATCTTCAGGATATGCTGGTAATCTCTATGATTCCACTGTACGGTGCACATGGTCCTTTAACCTCTGGAGGTCCTACCATGCTGGGAGCTTGATCATCCTGAACTCCAGGGCCTAGGTCTAGCCTCGTCGAGTGTTCCCCACAATCATATGCTGGCTACCAGGGGTGTTGTCACCCCTTCAGGCTCTACAAGAGAGTGGACAACAGGTCCCCACTACTCCTGAAACCCTGGGTATCGTTCTTTTCTCAGTCTCAATTTGCACACTTAATTGTAGCCCTGCATTCACACCTTCTCTTGAATCAGGAAAGTTCAAGGACTTGGGCCATCTCCTTGACCTGCAGAAGAAGGGAAAATACAGAAGGAACACTACACAAAGGTATCTGGATAATGGGCTTACAAAGCATGATAAAGCCCAGGCAACATAAAGTGTACTTCATTACTTCCTTTGTAACCTCTACGGAATCAGACACCGTTCTCACTCTCTTGGAAACAGGTAATGAAGGAGAGCAATAGCTGAATAACTCTGCAAATCTGCCATGTGGCAGGACAATATGGGAATCCCCCAGCTGCTTGATGGAAAGAAACCCAGGAGAATTCATGGGTAAGCCAAAATATTGCCTTCCCTGTCTTCAAGAACAGGTCAATTCAAGATTTGATTTCAGGATCATTTAGAGGCACCAACTGAAATCTTACTTAATTCCCTTTTTTTGGTTTTTTTGCAGTAGTTTATTTAATGTTCTCTGAAGTAGAAAAAATAAGAAATGAATGACAATTCAAAATTAGATATCCACTTTTTAAAGGTACACAATAGATAAAAGTTTCTTCTTTTAGTTCTAGGGAAGGCAAAGAACAATTGAATTATAATAAAAACCTTTCTTAAATAGCATCATAAAGGAATTTGACAGAACATACCTATTAGGCTGAAATTACTGAGAAATGTAATAAGATGCGAATAAAGCAATGGGCATAGCAAGCCTTGCAATTGCAGGCATCCACATGTGAAGACCTTGTCGTCCCATGCTGTATGTAGGCCAGACCAGCATAATTATGAGACTTAGTCTCCAAAGCTAAAGGAAAAGCACTGTTTAAAAACAAGTTTTTTAAGTAAGATAATGATCAGATAGGAGTCATATTGTTTTTAATGCCTGAAATATTATATTACTGTGCTTAGTTTTACTTATTGTTCTAATGACACATATATATGTAATTTTATAGTGTCTAAAGAGTATCTCGAGAGGACAGATAACAAACTCACAAGGAGAATTAATAGGCAAAGAGGTTCCACATTGAATTTTCTTTTCCTGCTCTTTTCCCCTTGCATGGGGAAATTCCTATCTCTGCCTTCACAGAGAGCATAGAGAGCAGCAGCTTAGCAAGTCATTGCACTTCCTACCTGGCATTTAGCAGTATGAAAAACCATGGGAATTTTGAAATGTGATTTATTCCAGTTTTCCAGGGTATGGATGAAAATTGACTTTAGAAGACCTAGTCATGTGACTTTGGATAAGTCACTAAATCCTCTGAGAATTCATGTTCTTCATCTTTGGCTCTAATGACTTTTATGAATCTGCCTTTCAAAGAAAAAAGAGCACAGTGGCTAAAGTTCAAAGGCTTTGAAGTCAGATAGGCTGGTTTAAATCCTAAAGCCAATCCTTGAGTGCTGTGTGATGTTGGGTAAATTGCAGAAACTTTCTGTGCCTCAGTCTCTTTACCTTTTAAATAAAGATGAATGCATAATGATGATTGAAATAGTGCATGTAAAGACTTAGCACAGAGCCTAGCATTTAATAGGAGCACAATAAGTGAGTTTTTTTGCTTCCTTTCATTGTTGTAGCAATAACATTTTCCGTTACAATGGGTTGTTAACTGCCACGTGAATTATTACACATGGACAAGATGTGAGAAAAGCCATGAAAACCACAGATTCTCATTGTTAGGTAAGCATCTTGTTCCTGGCTGTGCAAGATTCATGACATTCCCACCTGAATGGCCCAGGGTCTGAAATTATGCCCCCAGAGGTCCTTCAGTCAGAATAGACCCCTTTAGCAACTTTAAAACTCTGAATGTTTGACCAGTTAAATAAAACCCCAGTGGGCACCATCAGCAACCTTAAAAAGCTAACTTGATTCTCTAGCCAAGACTCAGAGGGCTGGAGCCAAATCAGAATTATTAAGATATAAGAAAGAATGTGTGGACGGAAAGCTGCAATTACAGCAGTGAAAGACACAAGATATAGATGCCTTTTGAGAGAGTGCATGTGAATCCGGCAGGTATGGCCCCCCTCAGACGTCTACCTACTGCTGTCACCAAGGAAGATTTGGGGCAGAGCCCACTCTACCCTCCCGCTGAAAAGGTGGGAGGTGGGAAGACTCTGGTCGTTTGACATGCATCTGTTGAGGAATAAATGGACAACATTATCTAGCACATACAAGCTTCTCATGACCTTGGTAATGAGAAGCTACCTGAGGGCCAACCCTGAACATGACAACCTGACCATGGAATGCCCTTGAGACAGGTGGCAAGACAGGTGGCAGTGGCTTTCCCTAGGGATAACAAACCTTGATGGTACCCCCTCTGCTTTTGTTTGTTTGCTTGTTTGTTTGTTTGTTCCAACTTCATTAAGATAAAATTGACATAACATTGTGTAAGTTTAAGGTGTTCAACGTGCTGATTTGATACACTTACATGTTACAAAATTTGCCTCAACCAAGTAGTGGCACTATTAATAGAAAGGATAATTATATCTTGACATGAATTACTTTGGCATATTTTCCCCAGGCCCTGAAAAAGGGCTCAAAGAATCACACAGGTGAGTGGAGGGCAGGAATCCTGGCTCTCCTGGTGACAGCTGTGCTTGGGGTCCATCCTGTGGATGACAGCCAGCTTCCCCCAACTTCGATAAACTCCTGACCAGATTGAAGCCATTTATAAAAACCTGATCTGTGATTTGTTGCTTCTGTTGTCTTCAGATTTCAGTCTGTGACATGTTTCTAGTGAACTCTGGTGGGTTTATTTGGTGCAGATAAGCTCTGTCTCCTTAGAAAAACCGAACAAAAAACTGGAATAAAAGCAAATGGCAGGATATTTAATAACATGACAGAGGAAAACCTGCAGTGAGTTTCTGTTCAATATTAAAGTACAGACTGACTAATACTTAGCATTAATGTCCAAATAAGGCAAAAATATTCATCAGTGCTCCATGGATTATCAATCTGTGGGTTGTTTATAATGCACGCAGGTTTTGATAGATTTGATTTCTGGACCAATGAATTAACTTTTTGTAAAGATCCTTTACTCTGTGTTAAATAATAATAACTAATAATAATAATCCACTTTCATAAGGCAGATTTCAACTCTTGTGGCAAAACTGGCAATCTCAAGGTGAAGTAGCCATGCTTGAAGCATTTCTCCCAATATCCATACTTTTGGGCACTGCTGTAGTATCTCATCAGCTCTCCATAACCTTACAAATTTAGGCCAAATCCCCTCCTTCGGGGGGCACTCCATAGAGTTCTGATTCAACACCTTCATCCAGCCCATTTCTTAATCCTCTCTACCCAGACACTTTCCTTAAAGTCACCATCGATGCTCTGAGTTCCTGTCCACCTTTGTCAGTTTGGTGACAATGATACAGAAATGCCTGCAGCCCCCACAAGACCGTGGGTCACAACTCCTCTCTTCACTAACCTTTTTTTGGTAACCAAAGGTATTTTGATATGAAGAGAAAACCACCTTAGTAACCAATGTGGCTCTTAATCATGTTCTGTACTTTCTATTGGTCCTGTGGTATTTAGCATCTCTCATTCCTAGCACTTAAATCCACTGAAGGGAGCGCTGAGCCTGCAGTGTTCAAGGCACAGTGCTAAAGACACACCTAGGAGTTACTGACTTGTCCCCACGTGGCCAGCACTCTGCCAGACTGGAAGATGTGTTTCCATGCAGGCCTATTCTCTGGTAAAATCAGGAATGACATGTTTTTCCCTACACTGAACATTAAAAGGCTCCAAGAGAGACCCACTTGGAAGTACTTGTTTTTCTTTCCCTGTTCAATAAATAACAAGCTGAGTCTGAGAAAAGGAAGGTGTGGAGAACAGAATCCTTAATTGAGGAATTCTCCCAGACTGGATCAACAGGAGGAGGTGAAATGAAAATAAAACATGTAAGAACAATGGTGAGGATGTGGACGCCTGCCTGGTGAAGAGCGTGTGGCAGTGACATTGGTGTATACAGTACACAGCTGGCTGAACAGAGCAGTGAGGCCTATGCATGTGTGTCACTGAGGCAAGCTTTAGCACAACAGAGTTTTGTCCTTGTGGGGGAGGTATCCACCTAGGGGGATAAAGAGTGGACAGTTACTGAGTTCTTCATTCAGGATCAGATACTGTGCCCATGTCATTCTGATAAACATCTTTCATTGATGTAATTATCCTTGTGTATGGAAGGAAAATAGAAAGCTTTGGTTCACTTCTGTTCCCATGGCAGTGAGACAAAATCATGTTCGATTTTGGTTTCCAAAGCTTGCAGTGTTTCTTTCATGCCCGTGTTTCTCAAATTGTTCAGGTGTCAGAGAATCTGGTAGGTGTGCTCTTTTTTTGTGCTGTGTTGATCACTTGGAAATACTGATAGGTCAAATTTACAATGGCTAGATATACATAACTATTCCAATATATATCCAGGGCATGATTTATTTAGTGAATTCCTATTTATAAACATTTAGGCAATTTCTGATTTGTTTCCTCAGTGATGCCATATATATCAATACACACACATCTTTATACATTATGTTCTTTGGACAAATCCCTGAATGTCGGATTGCAAGTTTATGGGATCATAGATACACTTAGGCTTTTTTGTACCTGTTGCCCATTGCCCTCTGGAGCTGGAGTACTGATGTGCAATGCCCACCCACACCTACCCCCCAGTAGGCACCATGATGTTTTAAACTTTTATTATGCTCAGAAGACTCAGAGGATGACTAGCAGAAAGCTGGAGGCTATTGAGATAAGGGCGTTAGTCGACAGCTGTGGAGCCCAGAGATGAATACCAACTTCAGCAATGCCCTGTCTTGCTTCAATCCTGCCCACATAGCCCACTGTGGCTCCTACATCTGCTGTGCTCAGATTTGGCCCCAGGCTGACCACTCACTCCCACAGGTCACTTGGTGGCTGCCTGTTAATGAATATCCAACGGAAGCTCCCCAACTAGGAGCTCCCTGGTCATTTCACACTGTAGACTTGGCATAGGCAGCTGAACTTGTGCACACCCTGCCTTCTATTCCTCCATTCAGCGGACACCATGAGAAAAACTACCTGTGTGGGCAACTGCATGAGGTGCTGGATCCACAGTTGCACAGGACTCAGTCCCTGGCTTTGAGGTACTTGCACTTCAGCTGGAGAGATAAAATTAGAGAACAACCAGAACGCTACATGAGTGGAGACATAGCGGAGGTGCACCTTATCATCCAGATAAATGGGGAAGTATTGGGACCTCCTGGAGATCACAGAAAATCTTCAGTAAGGTGAGTTTTCTCTGTTGTCTGAAAGAGAAACATTTTTAATTATGAAAGGAATACACAGTTACAAAAACTCTAAACCATACAGAAACATAAAGCAATCTTAGAAACCCATTGCAACCTCGCTTACCCAAAATAATTACTATTATGTTTTAGAGTTTAAAATTTTACACTTAAAGGATATTTGTGTATGTATATTCAGAATGAGCTTGTTCTTTACAGACTTTTCACTAAACTGGTTTTTCCACTCAACAATATGGCATGAACATTTTTTCATGTCAATAGATTTTTGGCCTCTTTTAAAAATTATTTTAATGGCTGTAGAGTAGTCTACATTACAGGTGGTCCATGAAATATCTAAGCTATCACCCATGCTTTTATTTCAATATTGTATATGGGTTTTATGGCCAGACCCCCCTTCTGGCCTATCAGATAGCTCACCTTGAGCTGTTCTTTTGGGCACAGGTTCTTTTATCAACACCAAGTGTCTCTAAACGAAAATCTAACATAGATTGTTGGATTCAGGAATATATTGTCTCCTTCACATGCAAACTTGACATGTAAACACCAGGCAATCTCAAGTTATCAATAGCCCTACTAGTGCTCTAGGTGAGGACAACAAAACCAGAGATACGTTTTCCTGAAGAATGTTCTAGACTTCTAATTATTGGCCAAGTGGGAGCAGCCTCTCAGGGAGTTAACTACTGCTGACCTCTAATGTCAGCGTGAGGTACTGCACCAAAAAGCCCTGCAAGCTAGGAACTAGTTCTATAATCTGTAGTTGATCCAATTGCAGTTGTGAATTCCCCAGGTCTTTGAAAGGGTGCTAACTATTCTCATGATTAGAGGGGCTTAATAGAGTGAGTTTTCTTCAAATTGTACCATTGATTTTTTGGGAGCTGGAACAAATGATGACCATTTTCATAGATCCATAATGTTGTACACCGGATAAAGATACACAACATTGAAATGTTCACATTAACCCACCCATTAGTTACATATCAGGGGGTCATATTCATCCTACGGCTTTAAAGAGTCCACTGTTTTCTAGCACATTACCAACTGCAGTCCAGAAATGCCTGTGACCGTTCATTGCGTGTCCAATTAATTTTCCATTCTGATGGGGAGTCTGGAAGAGGGCTTTAGGCCCCCAATAAATGCCAAACTGACATTTGAGTCAGACATCCTTTGCGTCATATCCCCAGGTTCAAAAGCCCAAGAAACCCTCATTCCAATCAGGCAGCTTCTCTCTCTTTGGAAGGAAGTCAGCAGAAAGGAGCTTATGGATGCCAAATGACTTCTGGTGAATATCTGAACTTGGATGGAGCCAAACTAGCTGCAAAGTCCTCAGCTGGGTATTTTTGTAAGAAAAGAAACCACCCAAATGCTCCTCTTTTGGTTGTGTTTATTTTCCATCAAGGATGGTGTGGGTAATTTGCCAGGATGCAATCTGCACATGACTAAAGACATTAGACAAATCGAAATAGGCAAACCTTGGAACTGCATCATACTCAGTGGCAGGGGTGCACAGGAACCAAAGAAAGATGGAGAAGCAAGACCGAGGCCATCACGAATGTGCAGCCAAGGGAAACTGCTTAGGTGGGGAAAAGAAGGCGTCACTACAGTGCATTTTCATAAAATGTGATCACATTTTAGTGATGTGAGAACTCTAAGTTTTCTGCTCTAAAACTTCAGGGTGAGACTACCTGAACTGGTGTTCTCAGTTTCTGTATTTTTTATCGTTAGCAGAGGGAAACCTGGATGGATTTCACTACTTCAGCAGTATGCGCCACATTTGGACTCCAGAAAGATGAGGTTCTGGTCTCTAATAAGCACCACTTTATGGGGTTGAATAAGGTGTTGAGATCTTTTTCTCTGATTTCAGTGAGTTCGCTTAACCCATTGGCACCCTTTCCTCCCCTGGGAAAACGAGAGCATGGCTGTGATGTAACCAAATAATTAGGTCTGATGTTTGAAAACAAACAAGACAAATCCTTCATGACTTATGGCTGCCTTTTTTCCTATGTATTTTTAAATGATATATATGTGTGCTGGAATATATGTTCACTATAGTAAATTTAGGGAATGTATAAAAATATAAAGAAATAATTAAACCACTCAGTTCTACTACACAACAATGATAACATACAATATTTTGATGTCTATTCTTACAGTTCTTTTAACATTTATTTATTTTCACATCTTTATTTCTTTATCTAGATCTATATCTACAGAGTTGGGAATCAAATAGTCTAGTGGTTTTGTAAAGCAGATTTTTTTTTTTAATTAAAGTTTATTGGGGTGACAATTGTTAGTAAAGTTACACTTATTTTGTTTAAAAATGGTAAAGATGTTTATTACATAGCCTTATAAAATAAGAATGCACAATATTCCATCATAAATCTACCATAATTTGCCTGTCATTTAAATTGTTTTCATTGTTTTATTACTGAAAATAATGCTGTAACTAACATCCGATAAGATCTCCTTTGTTTACTTATTTGTTTTTCAGTTTACTGAACTTGGAATCAATTACTAAACAAAGATTGAAGGGCTGCCTGATTGCTTTAGTCAAGGGATGAAGATGTTTAGGTTCAAAGACAGTGAGTGACTTTCCTGAGAAGACACAGAACAA
The DNA here is from genome assembly GCF_004115265.2 of Rhinolophus ferrumequinum. Taxonomy (NCBI): domain Eukaryota; kingdom Metazoa; phylum Chordata; class Mammalia; order Chiroptera; family Rhinolophidae; genus Rhinolophus; species Rhinolophus ferrumequinum. The sequence continues at coordinate 42,577,508 of NC_046306.1, forward strand.
ATCAACAATTGTTTACGAAAAAATAATTTCAAACATGATCGTATAAGATAATCAATAAGGAAATGAGAAAGAAGCTTTCCCCCATGCTCCCATTTGCCTGGTCTTGGACAGTGTCCTGTCTCCCTGTTGATTCTGAAGTTGAGAAGTTCAGGTTCCACCTGAGATTGTGATGAGGTCCAAATTGAAAGGGAGGAGCCCACATTACAGTTGGAGGCCTTTCCGCAATTCATGCCATCCTCACAACATGCCAGGGAGGCTGCTGTGAATTTATTTTGTCAGATAAGGAATCTGAGAGCTAGTGATTTTTCCAGGAGCAGAAGAGAGATGGGATCTAGTTTGCAAGATTTAATGGAGCACCCGTGGGCTCAGCAACTTTGGGAGGAGGGGAGGGGCCAGCAAGAGTGTAGAAGAGGGAGATGAGTGTAGGAGGGCAAGAAGGGTGGAAGCGGGGAGAAGGAATAAAGAGAAGGAGCTAGTGGGGGCTGGGGGGGAAGAGTGGAGGAGAGAGAAGGAGTAGAGGAGGGGGACAGGAATGACCAGAGGGAGAAGATGAGCTGTAATGTAATCTGGACAACAGTTTTGGCCAACTGTCATGGTGGCCCCAGGATGGGCAAAATTGCCTGAGCCTTTACACTCCTGCATTAAAGAGGAGTCACTGGATATGGGTGGCTTTGGAAGGGGTATGACCTAGACACTCTCTGCTACTGAGACGGGGTCAACAGCTGGGCAACAACCCCTTAAGGGAGGGAGTTCTGGGCACACACCACAACTTTGGGGACCACGCAAAGCTTCTAAGTGAGGAAGAACTGGGATTTAAAGCCTGAGTCAGGTCATCTAAACTCTCTTCTCATAACCCTACAAGGCTGCCCAATGTCATCCAGAACCCACCTCGTGGCCCCAAGACCCCAGCACACACTCACCATGTCCTTGCGCTCAAAAGAATTGCTGTTCCTTGGTCACTTCAGGATCTGTGTAAAGGATATTTCCTCTGATTGAGACTGCCCTCCATTACTCACCTGTCCAGACTTCAAGTTTTGGCTGAAAAGTCCTGAGAGAGAGAAAGACTTACTGACTTACTCCGCATCCAAATCCTCTCTTCTGGTGCTCCTTTCCTACATAACACGCCCTTAAGCAATTGTACCATTTGCGTATTTATCTGTCTTTTTATTGTCATATAATATGTAAGTCTCTATTTTGATCCTCATTTAAATTTCAAGATCTGATCCTTTCCAAAAACATCCTAATTTAACAAGAATTAGCTTCAGTTTCCTATTTGATTGAGCTCATCATTTGAGCAGCCTTCACTCCTCTGTAATCAGTCATATTCACAGACCTCACTGAGAGCTGGTCTCACTTTGCTCAGAATTATTCTACCTTTCCTTTGGAAAAGTGACTGCACCGGAAATTGTCTGTCTTTCTTAAGTGGTTAGAAAAGAAGAGTACTCATTGCATCAGGAATCATAACACACCATAAAATGTAAGTAATTTCAATAGTGCTGCAAAGAAAGTTGACGAAGCAAAGAGAAGTGAACATAAGAACCATGAAGATGATCAAGGTTGGATGTCAAATCAGGGCAGGAAAAGATTGTGTGGTACACTTTGTGTTATTCACTATTATTAATATTGAATCTCCATAGTGAGCAACACTTTCCTTACCCGTCTGGAGTGGTGGCTTTTCTCAAGGGTATGTCCTTGCCTCACCTACCACTTTCTTTCTGTTTTCCCATACACTCTCTAGTCTTTACCTCCCGTTGAGTGCTGTTCTGCACTTTAAACCCACTTAGCAACTGCCCAGAGGACTCTTCACTTCCATTTCCCTTGAATCTCAGCCTCAAAGTTTATAGAACTGGTTTTTTGATATTTTTCTTCACTTAACTCCAACCGCTATCAACACACATGGGTCTCTCCCTGGGTGTTTCCTGACTGTCTAGGTAGTCTTCTATCCACATGTACAATTCAGATGCCTTAGGTTGGGTGCCCTCAGAAATGGAGCCTTAGACAAGGATGTGCATACAAATAGTTTACTTGGGATATGATTCTAGAGAATACCAGTAGAGAGTTAAATAAATAAGAGGGCAAAGAGCCATTGAAAGATGCATGATCAAACCAGTCCCTTCTATGGACAGGGCTCCACCCTGCTTGGACCTCCATGTAGAACCTGCCTCAGAGTTATCCTACCCAAACAGTGAGGGGGTGGGGATTTGCCCACAAACTCTCACTGGTCATCTCTTGAGAGCTCCTCTGAGGAGATGTTCATTCCCCAAGTTGCTGGCTTGCCACGTGGAAGCCCACTCAGGCAAAGACATGCAAATGCTGGTAGTCAGAATTGGGCTGACATGAACCAAATAATAAGGGCTAAGAGAATATGAAAGCCGTACAGAAATCTGGGAGCCGTCTTTGACTTCTCCTTCGCCCTCTTCCATGCCTTCCAGCTATTTTAATCGACCGCCCTGTCTGGTAGATTCTGTTCCCTATATAGCAGATATCTGTCAAATGCTCCCGATATCCATCTCCAACTCCCTGGTTCAGGCCACGCTTACTCATGTATACCTTACTGCAACAGGCTCTTAACTTGTCCTGATGCCTACAGTCCAATTATTATCCAGATTGCAGCCAAAGGCAAATCTGATAACCTTACCTCACTGCATATAATTCACTATGGCTTCCTAAGTCCCTTAGGAAAAATATTCCAGTATTCTCAACACATTTCATAATCTGCCCTTAGGTACCATTTCTGGCTCATTTCTTGCCATTAGACCCTGACAATCTTTGGTCATACTAAAGTTTCTTCAGTTTAACAAATGTTCAGGCCTGCATAGATGTGTTTTCATTCTCCTTGAAACACTGTTCACCTGTCCTACAAAGTATTTGCTAAACTAATTCATTCCTCTGGTCTTAGCTTGGGCATCACTCCTTTAGGAACCGCTCCAAGTGTCCCCAACTCTAGGTAAGTGTCTTCTTCTCTGGGCTCTAATAACATCTTGCATATCCCTACGACAGCCTCTACCACACTCCATTGCAGTTTATTATTTATTTGACTGCTTCTCCTTTTAGACTTAAATCTCTGAGACAACAGGGACACTAGGGCTCTTTTTCCACTATTAACCTCCAGCATCTAGCACAGTGCCATCTATAATATTGAATGAATGAATGCATGAATTATTGAACTGAATTACTGCCAAAAAAGTAACAAAACACAAATTATTAATCTCCTAATAAAATTTAATTTTTCTATTTACTACAATGGATGAAGATAGCCTTTTTCATGGGTAAAGGCCCATGTAATTAATGTTAGAGTCTGAGTCAGATCACTTTAACAAAATTGTATCAGAATTGCACGCCAATTTGGTAACTTTCAAATCATTGTTAATAAGCCAATTTTAGATTTATTTAAATATTTCAAGCTTTTTTCTCAATTATGGAAAAATAAGAAGTGAATACATGCACATACATGCCTGCCAGTTAAAAATATGATATGAGAGGGAAGGACATAATGGAGTGCAGAGGCCTTTTTATTTCTTCTTCTTATGACCTGTGATGCTTAGCTGTGTGCTTTTTGTTGTGAATAAATATTTTCTGGATTGAAACCTAGATCTAGTCTCTGAAATATAATATTTATTTCATTAAAATAAACTTGTTTATTACTACATATAAATATATAATAGCATAGTAAGAAAAATATAAACTTCAAATTTAAATGCATTTAGGTTCAAGCCTGACTGTACTATTTACTCGCTGGTACTGTTGGCAAATTATATAACGTCCACTAGTGCTTCAGTTTCACATTCTGCAATGTGGAAATAACAGCACCTATTTTGTAGGACTGTTGTAACAGTACTTGGCAAGATGTGTGGACAGTGTTACACAGTACATTATATGTAATTATTATCCTTATTAACAACTTGATAGTCAGGATATTATGACAGAGAGGAGACAACTGCATTTTCCCCTCACTGGAACTGTAGGGATTTGGAAATATAATCCACTCTGGTATTCCCTGGTAGGGTTGAGAACACCTACATGCGTAATCCAATCTAGAGTGGATGAAGATGCAATTCTGGTAGCTATGGAGCAGCAACGGTCAGCTACAAGGTTTCTACACAAGTCTCCAACTCTTGAGTGGGGAGAGAATGGCAACATTTCTGGCTAGCCCAGGACCCTGTCATTATGGTACCACCACAGTCTTTCATTCTTCATTTGGCGTGCTGAAGGAGATTAATCAAACTGTGGCTCTTTGACCATTGGTTCAAACATAGACCTGTCTATATTCATCTACTATTTCCCTGGCAATGGAGGTGTATACTATCCCTGCTTCCAGAGCTCCTTTCATGTTACCTGAAGGTCTGCAGGATTAAGAAACATTTTGGAACTGAAGACATCAAACCTTGTGAATTTTGTTTTGTTTTGTTTTGTTTTGTTTTAATGGAGAATGATGGTTACCTTACAACAGGATAACATTCTGTCTAAAACGTAATCCAAACCCTTGGGCTTGGATTGTTGAAAGATGTGGATCAGCAGCACTTAACAGCAAAACTCATCCTCACAAGTAAATTTCTGTTTTATTTCTGGTAGTGAACTTATTGTACAGAATTTCCAAAACAATAGGGGGGGGCATTCAAGGTAACTGCATTTTTCCAGAAGCATCTCTGAGAATGAGATATCATTTGTAGGAATTGTCATCTAATCTTCTATATGGGGAGATAAAACCAGTAAAAAGTATATGTCTACATTCACACCTGGGTCAGAGGATTCATTTTTCCTTTGATTTGAGCAAACAATTAGAAAAGATTCATTAGGATTTAACCAAAATATTAAGCAGTTGACTTAATTCAATCAAAAACTGGGCAAAGAGACATAAAATTACTCCATAAGTAGCTTTAATACATGTCTGAAAACAAATTATGTTCACAAATAATCATTCAATTTTACTGTATATTAGGGCTTGCTTGCATACTGCAAGTATGACAGGGAGCTTAATTTTCTGCTTAAACTTATGTACCAGTTTCTCTAATATCCATATAATTTTTAATCATATGATTTTATATTTTATGCTATTTATTATTATCCAAACATTGTACTTTTATTTTTCCTTACCCCAAATTATAATTTTCTACTGAGCTCTACCAGGCAGTCTACTGTATATGTATGAAAGAAATTGCATCTTTTTCCTCAATAATGAAAAACATTTTCACTTTTTCTCACAAAAATAACATGCTTATATGGCAAGACTAACTTTTTTGTATGTGTGAAATTGTTTATAGTTTGTACATAGCAAACTGTAAGCTAGTACAATCCTTTTAAATGTGAGAGTTATCTAACAAACGAGTGTTATTTATTAGAAAAAGCTTTCTTGTGTCATTCAAAGTATTAACCCCAGTGCATTGCTTTGGGACAGCAAATAAACTTCTGTATGAAAAAAAGGTAACTCCAATACACGTGATGGTGAACTACAAAACCTAAATAAACTCTTCCTATCTCAGTGCTGAATGTGGGGCTTTGCTTTGTAACAACAAATTGCAAGAATCACAGGAAGTCTGGTTGATTGATTGATTGATTATCTTTTCACAGCTATAACATGCATGGAACATCTCTACTTGAGGTGGAGAAAGCAAAGTTCCAGAATCTAACTCCAAATTCCAGATTTTCAACCACCTGGTTACAGTGGGAGCAGCCATGTTCAGTAAATGAGATCCTCGTCCACCTTTTGGCCACTCCATTGGACCAGGCAGAAGCACCTGACCCAAGCTGGGCCAACGAGCCTCTTCCATTTGAAACCAGCAAGAATTAAGACTAAAAGAGTGCAGTCTTGAACTGGCTGCATTTTTGTCTGCAGGGCTACATGATTTAGGAAGAAGTTGCCAGGAACTGTTCTCTTCATTGCGAAGTGGGAAATCAAAAGCTCATCAACAATAGAAAGAATAAAATGATCAGCCCCGTACAGGGAAATGTGGCGGAGAGACACACAGAGAGGATGTCTGGACTACACCAAAGCCCGATTGTGGTTTATTATGGTCCAGGGACCCAGGAGCACACTGGTTGAGGGGTCCCAAAAGCTCCGATGTCCTGACAACAAATTCCCAAAGCTCCCCACCATGTTTTCTATTTGTAATCAGAAGAATGCTGAATATAAATCACAATACTAAGTATTTTTTGAAATCCAAAGAGATGAAAAAAGAAAAGGTATAAGGTTTAATAATTACTAACAACTGTCCTGGAGTTTGAGGCGTAGAGACTGTAAAAAGTAATACAGTCATGAAAGGTTTTAGTAAGAAGTAATAAAGTCATGAAAGGTTTTCCCCTAAACCATGTCAGCTTGAGTTCACCCACAGTGTCATCCATTCTTTGTTACCACCCTATGAGGGTGTATGTGTTCGAAAGATGAGACCATCACAAATATTTTGGAATAAACCATCTGAAATCATCTTCAATTTCTGCAATTCTTTTTCTCCATATTATGGGAAGGGAAATTGTGCATAATTCTTATCTCAGCCCTCACAGACATATTAGGATATGGGTTTTTTTTTGATTTTTCAAATAAAGAAAAAATGGCTTGGAGAATTAATATGCCTCAAATTATACAACTAGTTAAGGGCAAACAAAAAGCTTGGACTAATTCTTCTAGTGTTTAGACAGAATACTTTCTTCTGTGACTCAATGCTCTTGTTTCTGTCTGTTTGCGAGACAAGAACATCAGTCTCATTCGACTTAAATGTTATCAAAGTGTTTAATGAGTAATTTTATCGTTTTGGAGAGGATGTGTTGAAGAAGACTTTATTTAACTGATTTTACTGGTATTTTTAAATTGCGTGAAAAATGGCAGAATACATAAAAGCAAAATATTTTGCCTTAGTATCATTTCAAGAATCCCAAACTGGCAGTCCAAAAAAGAAGTCTGAATTGAGATATTGTTTTTCTGAATATTTGGAAATGTGCACATCCAAATAAACGAATGAGAATTTTTTATAACAATAATAATTATGTAACATTTGTTAACATTAGCTATCACTTCTTAATATTTCACTGTCACACTGGACTAAATGTGAACATAGATTATGTCATTCAATCCTTAATGCAACCGTCTAAGGTAGGCAAGGTAACTTTTCCAAGATTATACAGCTGACAAATGCCCAAGCTAGTGCAAAATCCAGGATTCCCTGACAACCTCTATGCTTGTAATGTTTTCTTTTTTTCTCCACCACGACATGGACCATGGTCTACCTAACAAAATGGCTATAATGTGTAATATTAATCATTATGTACACACTCATAGACACATACACAAATAGGAGATTTGCTATTAACTCGGATTATACAATTAAAAAATTAAAGCCAGTCCCTACCATGTGACTTAAACTAGAACTTGTGCTCCTTCCAATATTAAATCAATATACCATTATTGAGCCAATATTGGGGGGGGGAACTTTGATGGTGAAGCAAAGCTTCATGTTAGAAACATATAATACTTGACCCAATGAATGCTTGAAATTGATATCAGAGCTGTGATCAGATGCTAACAATTACAAGATTTGATTTGTGCAATAGTCACTTCTCAAAATGGTTAGCACCCAAAGCAATAGAATGACTCAAAAATACTGTAAGTTTCCAGAATCCATACCTAGACAAAAGGTGTGACCAATTCAGTCACAATACTGGTTAGTATGTTGTACAAATCCAGTAAAATCAATTACATGTTACCATGAAGAGCATCCAAAAATATGGGCCATTACTTTTCAAGTTTGAATATTGTGATTTTGCAGACAGCAAAAAGGATGAGAGGAATCCTGGTAAACCTGTTCTGCAACCTGCCCAGGACCGGTACAGCAAGCAACCTCACAAAGCTAGCACTCCGAGCAGCTGCTGTTGGTATAAGATAAGCATTAGTCCTGCTGCCCTCTAAATAAAGAAGCGAGGCGTTGTGTTGTTTTCCTATAAATGGACAAGGCACACTGAAAGGTGTAGGTTGGGTCATGAAAGCACAGATGCATTACAGAATGGATAGAAATCATTACAAGCATGAAACTTGTCAGAGAATCCTCGATTTTGGTCTTAGAAGCAAAGGTAGCATAGGGCTTCATTACAAAAAAAAAAAAAAAAAAAAAGCCTTCGATGCAGCTCTCATAAAGAAAAAAAATGCTTTTTTAGTATAAATGTAAATTTTCACTTGGGAGTTGTGGCCTTCAAACTTTGTTTCTGATGCTTTCACTGCAACAAAAAGCGAGATTCTGCCACGAAATGGGGCTGTCCCCTGATAAAATTGAAGCGCAGAGCCGGAAATCCGGGTCACATTGGAACTGGCCAGCTTGGCAAGGGCAATCGGGCCATTTCCCCAGGAAGACAAACAAGACCTGCACCTATTTTTTTGTGAATGTCTATCTCACTAATAAAATAACTTACTAATTGAACAAAGAGGAATGTCATATGGAGACTACTTAGACTTAGACAAACAAAAAAAATCAAAGGCCTGATGTTTATCAATGCTATCATCATGATAAACGTAACAGTGAACTCTTTTTTTTTTTACCTAAAAAAAATGTACTTTCTTTTTCTCAAAATTTTTGACTTGCTAGTATATGTGCTTCTAAAGAATATTAGGTTTAGCTGTTTTCATTGTTGATTTGGCTGACATGTCTACTGCTTATTGGTGTTTTGATCTCTTTATTTATACACAGCCATGTTAACAGTAAAAAACAACAACAACAACAACAACAAAAACATGTAAATGAGATCAGATGGTATTTGTCTTTCTCAGTCTGACTTATTTCACTTAGCATGATACCCTCTAGAGAACATAGTCAATAATGTTGCAACAACTATGTATAGTGCCAGGTGGGTACTAGGCTAATCGGGGGAATCACTGTGTAAATTATATTGAAAAAGCCTAACCACTATGCTGTACACCTGAAACTAATATAAAATAATATTGAATGTCAAATATAACTGAAAAAAAATAACAATTGAAAAAATACAAAAAAACACGTCAATAATGGAAAAGACTGTTACCCCAGATTGGTATTCAAATCCATTTGACCATGAGCTTTTGTAGACACAATATATAATGAAATGTGGTAATTTTATTCTTGAAATAAGGAAGCATGTAGCACACACCAGCCCACTCAAGCCTACAAGGATGACAGTGTCAGCTGTGTTTTATTTGGTTTACATGAAATGCTTCCTTGTGGTATCACTTTAATTTGAGCTTTCAGCAGGATGGTGACAGTTGTGCTGTCTTAGCCATATAGAAAAGCAGATAGCTAGAACATCACGTGAAAGCATTTGTATCAAGTCTCTCTCTCTCTCTCTCTCTCTCTCTCTCTCTCTCTCTCTCTCTCTCTCTCTCTCTCTCTCTTTTATTGTTCCCCTTTTACTGTTGGTGACCACCCATGCTTCAGCAGTGTTTTGGCTACTTTTCCACTGATGACTTTTCCAAACCCTGTCAGTGACTGACAGTTAAATGTTTTGCTTCTGGATTACAGAAAATGCAAGTTCGATTGCCCTTTTTCCCCAAAAAACTTGCATGTTTTTCCTTCTTCACCTTGATTTCTGAAAAAGGCAAACATCTGATACTCATGTCTTTTTCAGTGTATCAGACACTGATACACTGATACAGTCCCAGTGTATCCCAGCTGAAAATAAGATAGATCCCAATTCACTTTTTAATGCTCTTGCTCAAGATCAATATTTAATCTTTTCTTTGTGTTACGCAGTGCCTCATAACAAAAACAAAAAGAGGTGGTTGACCTGAAGTTTAAAAGGTCCAGGCAGCAATGTTCAATGAAGAGAAGAATATTGTTTCATTTTCGTATGTTTGATGAAAGAAATAATTCTGACATTGAATATCTAAGCACAACTGAAATGGGAGGAAAAGTGGAGAAATGAAGAAATACTACCATGTTTCCCCAAAAATAAGACATAGCCAGACAATCAGCTCAAATTCATCTTTAGGAGCAAAAATTAATATAAGACCCGGTATTATATTATATTATATTATATTACCTGGTATTATATTATATTATATTATATTATATTATATTATATTATATTATATTATATTATTATATTATACTATATTATACCCAGTCTTATAGTAAAATAAGATCGAGTCTTATATTAATTTTTGCTCCAAAAGACACATTAGAGCTGATTGTCTGGCTAGGTCTTATTTTCGGGGAAATACAGTAGGTGATTTACCCCAGCAAAATAACACACCACAGGCATTTAATTCCAGATTATATCTTGCTTTTATTCCCTTTTCTCAAGAAAGATGCTTTAAACTATTTAATGGAGAAAGTTAGTACTTTGAACTCCTGGAAAATTAAAATGTTACACAGATTTGAGGGTTTTCTTTGTTGTTTGTTTGTTTGTTTGTTTTTGTCTCACAGTATCCAGTGAATAAAACTAGCTTTAAAAAATTAAAAAGCAAAGTTGTCTCATCTTTTAACAAAGCAAGTTCAAACATTTGGTATGGATGAAGGCTGGTCAATCATTTAAGCAAATAATTTCAGTGTCTGATGGTTATATAACAAAAGGCATTTGATTCAAAACAGTATATCACGTTGCTCAGCAATACATGCTCCCACTACATAACCAAAATACACAAATTGAAATAAAGTGAAATTCTTTTCTAGAGTTAATGAAAGGTTCCTGTTTGTAAATTTTAGGCTTTGAAGTCCAAACCTTCCCAACAGCACCAGGAATTTACTGGTGATTTATTACTATTTGGACAAGTGGTGAACAGAGCATTACTCTATGGAAAGTTGACGTTCCCTACCTGTCAAGGCAGCTTTGCTAAAACCTGGACACTGGCTCCCCTGGCCACAACTCCTCCTCAGGCTGTGCCCCAGGTGGGGTCCCAATAGGCAAAGTGTGGTTTGGCCTGGTGTCATCTCTCTTCAGGGACCCTCTCCTTTGTATCTCTCCACTGCCCCTACACCCACCTTGCACTGCTCACCTTCCTGTCTCTCAGCTCACTCACCACAGGCCTAGACAAAGCTCACTTCTTCTCTGTGTAATCTCTTCTGAAACTCTCTTGTGACAGTTGATGCAGTGGATTAATTCTAAGGCCAGTTTTGCCTGCTTGACTAGGTAGTAATAATTAGATCTGGAGAGGCTTTTTCAAACTCTTCTTGAATTTTCCCAGATGAGTAGTGGCCTATTGCACATATACAAACAGTGGCTGTGGTTCCCTCCTCATCTTTAAACCCACAGTGCCCATCCTGGGAGAAGAGCATGCCCTGGGACTTTCTAGACTGGCAGACCCAGTGGGAAACTAAAGGACTTCTCTGGGACAGGTAGGTTCTGGAAAAACAGCATTTCACATTTTTAGTTGGGGCATTTACAGTGATTGTTGGGTGAGATCCAACACAGAAATGCAGGGTGGAGATGACACTGTTTTCACATTACTTGTGTTACAGTGTAGGACAGCCATCCCCCCATATCCTACTACAACACAGTTTGGTCATAAATAAAACTGATCCCAACACATTCACAAAAGTTAATCTGTGTTACTTGGTTGTTTTCGTTTCTTTACTTATTTTGATACTTGCTTAAAAATAACACGATTTTAACAACTATGAATATAAACTAGAACTAACAAAACATAGAATGATTACCTTTCTTTTAAAGTTTACGTTTCTATTTCTTGAATCTCTGGTTTTATATATCTTCATGTGCCTTTAATCTCAATCAGCTGGAATTTCTGATACATTCCTGCACATATCCTTGTGACGTGGCATCCTGATGTGAAGAAAGCCCAAGACAAGAACTGTCATCCAGAAATTCATGGTCTAGTTGGAGATTAAAAAAAAAAAAAAAAAAAAAAGGAGCATTAAAGGAATACTGAGTTAGGTTAGTGGGATGGACAGACACACTGGAGAGAGTTGAAGAGCTGACTCCATTGGACTGGGGTTCAGACCCTGGCTTTGTCACTTACTAACTATATGGCCTTGACACAATGTGCAACCTCTGGAAGCTGAGCTTCAGTTTACACATCTGAAAAGTGAGGATAACGTGGAATCTGCCTTGTAGATTACAGTGAGCATTAAATGAGATGAGTGTACTATGCTTGGCACTCTGTAAAACACGTGATAGATACCAATGGTCACTGTCACTAGAGTGTCCTGGAATCATGGGAAAGGTACAAGTTTAGTTAGGTATTACACAGTGGGGTGATGTTTTGAGAAGTAGAGAAAAGAGGAATAACTAAAATGTTTTTGTTTGCCCTGGTATCCCCAAACTATGTCTTATTTTCAAGTTTTATGAAAACATCCAACCCACTGAAGAGAAAAAAATTAACATATTCATATTTTTTGGTAAAATATTTAAAATCAGAGACACCAAGCACAGCTTTGCTGCAAACACAAAGGAGGGACAGAAGAATGTTATTTGTTTAATTTGAATGGAATCTGAAGGAAAGAATGATCTTCAAATAGTTAATAATCCTGTCATTTGGTTGAAATTTATTTCCAAATAAAACTCTCCACAGCACCATCCTAGCCCTTCCTTCCCTCCCTTCCTGCTCTAATTCACTTTTCCCCAGAATGGCCATCATCTTTCCCACAGCAGTGCTGAGGAAAAACTACACTTTTGTATTTCTTAATGACTTTCTAACTGAAAAATATGAATCCTTAGAACTGAATTCTGGTGAGGCTTCCAAGCTCTAAGATATGTTCTGAAAAATATCTAGCTCATCAATGACTTATGAATGTGTTGATTATAACTCTCTCCATAGAGTGAGATTGGGCTATTTGAATATGAAATTGATTGGGCCATTTGAATCTGAACTCTATGTTTCCATGATGTCAAATATGTAGAAAGAAAAGTTCTTCCAGAAAAAAGTCATTCATATTAGACAAGTTGAAAAATTGTTGGAGTTTCCTTCAGATGTGAGTTAAGAAAGAGTAGAGCAGACCTTTGGTCCTACACAGAAATGTGGGTGAGGCAGAATGCATCCCCAACACTATACTAGCCTCCTGTTCTTTACCAAAGGTTTTTTCTGGCTTCTCCTGGAGTGTAAAAGATGAATTCTTTCAGAACTCTCACTGCTGTCCAAATGAGATGTGCTAATGCCTCAAAATCTCTGCTTACCTAGCTGTTTCCACACAAGGTAACTGAAACTCTGGCCAGAATTTTTTTCCTCTTTATGCATCTATGCTCTCAATTTTATTGCCATTGCTGTGGATTATGCTAGAGACAAAATAAGTGTGGATATTTTGAACAAATTATGCCTCAAGATATCCTAATATTTCCACAGGCGCACCAAAATCCAGCTTGATTAAAGGATGGAAGTTAACTTTGGGGCAGCAGCTCATGATCAGAGCATGCATCATCAGTAACATCTCAATCTAAAAATGTTCTCCTAGGATTCTGTTATGATTCATTAGGACAAAGATTACCCAGGGATGTCCCTGGAACATCTGGCATGGCCATGAAACCACAACTTCTCTGCAGAAGAATCTGCAGCCATCCTTGTAAAAAGACATGATACATTTAAGAAGCCTGGAAAAGTGGAAGTGTTAGGTTGGCAGTTAGAAGAGAATTCTGGAAAGATTTACATAACTGGTAATGGAAGCCATGAGTATGGATGAGGTCACCTAGTAAGAGAACAGAGAAAAGGCAGGCCAGGACTGAGTTGCAAGTGTCTCCAAGATTTAGAGTGCAAGAAGGTGGTTTATCCAGGTATGAAACGCAATTCAAAAATCTCTGAAATGTCAGATATTGCCTCCAGGCAGATAGTGCCTCAAAAGATCAGATATTGACCTATTGTCTATAATAGGTCAGTAGAATAAGAACTCCAGAGAGACTCCAGCAAGTCTGGCATCAGATACTGAGTGAGTTGACAGGAGAAGTAGGTGGAGTGGAGAGGAAAACGTGAACTTTAATGCCCAATACCCTCCATAGGTTAAGGTCTTAATGTTCTGCTGCCCAGGGTACAGTATGCAATTCATGATTGGTCACCTCCAGAAGGCAAAGTGAGAGCTTCAAGCCATGTTTCTCTTCTAGAAGAAGCACACATTCTTTTTCTTTTTATTTTTTAACATTTATTTAACTTCTTTTGCAAAAAGTGACAAACTGGTACAGCCACTATGGAAGGCAGTATGGCGATTCCTCAAAAAATTTAAGAATAGAATTACCATATGACCCAGCAATTCCTCTCTGGGCATGTATCCAAAAAATCTGAAAACATTTATCTGTGAAGATATATGAGTTCCGATTGTTCATTGCAGTTTTATTTATGGTGACCAAGACATGGAAACAACCAAAGTGTCCTTCGATCGATTAATGGATAAAGAAGATATGGTATATATACCCAGTGAAATACTACTCTGCCATAAGAAAAGATGAAATAGAGCCATTTGCAACAACATGGATGGATCTTGAATTATTATGCTAAGTGAAATAAGTCACACAGAAAAAGTCGAGAACCATTTGATTTCACTGACATGTGGGATATAAAACTGAAAGCAACAAAGGAACAAGACAAAGAAACAAAAACTCATAGACACAGACAATAGTTTAGTGCTTACCAGAGGATAAGGGGAGAGGAGGGTGGTAGATGACAATAAATGGGTCAAATATATGGTGATGGAAGAACTGACTCTAGGTGGTGAATCCACAATGTGATATATAGATGATGTATTATAGAAATGTACACTTGAAACCTATATAATTTTACTAACCAATGTCACCCCAGTAAATATTTTTCAATTAAAATTTATTGGGGTGACAATTGTTAGTAAAGTTACATAAATTTCAGGTGTACAATTCTGTATCACATCATCTATAAATCTCATTGTGTGTTCACCACCCAGAGTCAGTTCTCCTTCCATCACCATATATTTGATCCCCTTTTACCCTCATCTACCACCGTCCTCCCCCCTTACCCTCTGGTAAGCACTAAACTATTGTCTGTGTCTATAAGTTTTTGTTTCTTTATTTGTTTGTCTTGTTCCTTTGTTGCTTTCAGTTTTATATCCCACATATGAGTAAATAGAAGCAGCACACATTTCTAATCATTTGTATAACCTCCCAGAAAAGGCATTCAGAGGCTTTGGAGGTCAACAGCAGGAAGTCCATACTCCACAAATTCTAGCAGGTACATTCTCAGCCCAAACCAGTATGTTATCAAGAGCATAAACCACAGTTTCCTTACCATGACAATTTCACATTCTGCAAGTGTGCTTGTATATTAAATGCCAGGTGCCTTTGAGTCACAGTGGCTTTTTATTCTAGAACTATGTACACACAAAAAAAATGTTATACAGATTGAACAAGAAACTATTGCTAATATCCACAGTTCATAATCGTCCAAAGATATCTTTGCCTTCATTTACTCACAATTTCAGCCCTATCTCTTCTAAGGCACTGACCTATCAGTACTGCTGCAGATCATTCAACGTTGGCCTCTTAAAATTTAAGTTTATGACTCACAGCCATCTACAAGCCTGGAGAATTACACTGAAGATGATGCCCTTCTCCCCATCGTCTTATCTGAAGATTCCATATCATGCTCTACTACTACCATTAAAGTCTTCCATATTGATGCACATGTTTATCTACCTCTTTCTGATGATTAAAGTGTAGAATGAACCATGTATCATTCGACACTGGCCTCTGTCATAACTTGATGTAGAAGAAGTAGCTAATACACATAGAGAAATTGCTGGGTGAGTTTGAGACATCCCCCACCATGCATCACTTGCTTGTAAAAGAGGAGACAATTAATGCTAAGCGAAATAAGTCAGACAGAAAAAGCAGAGAACCATATGATTTCACTGATATGTGGTATATAAACCAAAAACAACAAAAGAACAAGACAAACAATTGAAAAACAAAAACTCATAGACACAGACAATAGTTTAGTGATTACCAGAGGGTAAGGTGGGTGGGGGTGGGAGATGAGGGTAAGGGGGATCAAATATATGGTGATGGAAGGAGAACTGACTCCGGGTGGTGAACACACAATGGGATTTATAGATGATGTAATGCAGAATTGTACACCTGAAATCTATGTAATTTTACTAACAATTGTCACCCCAATTAAAAAAAAAAAAAAAAAAAGATGAGACAATTGCATTTGTGTTTCTAAATCCAACTGCTATGTTTTCCAAGTCAGACCTCAGGCAAAACGTCTTTAAAGTTCTTTCTGGAAGAACTGTCTTCATCAGTGTTTCCTGAGCTTGGCTGCATATCAGAATCACATGGGAAATCTTGTTAAAAATATAGAGCCTCTGGAGTTTCCAGTTCAAAACATCTGGCCTGGATCCCAGGATTCTGTATTCTTAAGCAGCACTGCTTGTGCATTTCTATAGAATCCACACTGAATATATAGGATCTGCTAGTACATCATATCAAACCAGAGGAAGAATGTCTGTGGTCTGGGACTGTTGTAAATGATGCAGAGTTCCATCACTTGGTTACAGTGGAAGCGGTTGTTGCATTTGTGACTGTCCTGTGTAAACTCACTAGTCACACATAGTTTACTAGTTTTGATCACTACTGCACTTATCTTAGGTTATATAAGGATTGCAAAAAAAAAAAAAAAAGCCTATTAGAGCTATTTTTATTATTATTCACAACCTTCAAATAAATGCTGGCCAGAAAAGTTAGAGTAAGTGTCTAAGAGATCCTGAAGGATAGTCTTAGTGTATATTATCAGCAAGCTCCAAGAGATTGCTCATCTCTCAGTGCCTCACTTTGGACTTCACAAACCAGTCCATCCTCTGGTAAGGTGACAATGGGAGATGTCTCAAGGTCTGCTTCAACCAACCCTTTGTACTTGAATGAGGCTTGGAAGGATGTGTTCCAGATGTTGGCCCTGTTACTATATTCATTCTTCTCACAGAAGATACTGTTTCCTTTGCTAGGTGGGTTTTGAATTATCCAGGTCAAGAACATGGAATCTTTGCCATGGGTGATCAAGGAGAGATTGTCTGGCCAATGTTCACTTGTGAGAAATGTATTTTTCCCAGGTTTTTTTTGATGACAGCAAAACCATCAAGTGCATCTCCTCTATAATAGGGGTTTCAGAGTATGGCCGATGGACTCCCTGCATTGGCATCTCCTGGGTCGTTGCTAAAAATGATTCCACTTTTAGATCCCTCTCCCGGGTACTGAATCAGGATTTCTGATGCACTCTGGAATCTACATTTTTAACTATTTCTCTAAATGAGTCATATGTACGATAATGTTTTGGAAGCAGGGCTCTAATTCAGAGACACAGAGGGAAGGAAACTGTAATCTGCCCCCTTTCTTTATATTGGAATAATACAAGGAAAGCCTTGGAAAGAAGTGTTCCACTTAACTGCTCACTTAAGGCTATAACTACCAAATCCGAAAACTGCCACTCCCTCAGGTTTATTCATCTCAGTAAAAGATGCTTCTATTCCTTACAGTCATCCTTAACTCTCACACCCTACATTCAAAAGTAAGCAGAAAATTCTGCCTGGATTCGATCACTTTTCATCACATCTGCTGCCACCACCTTCTCCTGCCTCAGCCTCCTCCTGTTCATATTGCCCCTCTAGCCCCACTCTGATGGCCACGCAGCAACCAAAGAGCTCCTTCTTATATATTTTTTAAAAAATTTTTTTAAAGAACTCCTTTTAAAACAAGTAGGATGTGTGACATTGCTGCCCAAACTTTTCAATGACTCATAATCTCACAAAAAATAAAATGCAATGTCATTCCTGTGGCCTCCAAGTCCTAAACATTCTGGGCCACATCAACCCTTCAGCTCTCCTTTCCCCACCCCCGACACCCTTATGGTCCTTCTATCCCTGGGGTGCATTAAGTACACTCCCCTCAGGGCCTCAGCACTAGGTGTTCTCTCTGTCCTAGTGCTCCGTCCCCAGATATCTCCCCAATCCAATCTCTCATTTCATTCAGGTCTCTGCTCAAATGGCCTTGCATTGCCTCTTCCCCAATAACCCAACATGTGGAACATCCCTCCTCTCCTTTTCCCTTCCCTTGCTTTGCTTTCACTCATAGCACCTTTTACGTTCTAATATGTATATTTTATTTATTGTCCTTTTCCTCTTACTGGAATGTAGAATCCATGGGAGCAAGGTGTTTTTCTATTTCTATCACAGCTAATTCTTCTGTGACCCAAAGTGTGTCTGGCACAAATCTGTTAAGTGAATAAATGAATGAGTGGGTACTTGGACACTGGGGAGGACCTCATGAGGTATGCACTTAGTTTGGTGTTATACCTCCATTGTCTTGCTAATGTATGGTTGTTATTATCATCTTGATAGAGACAAGTCATCGTGACCTAATACTGCCCTTGAGGCCTTTCCCCTCACTTTACCTTTGTCAGTATTCCCAAAGTATGTGTGACAGTGACTTAGAGTTGGATATGCCCAGACGACATTCCACAACTCTGACTCTGACCAGGCCTGCCATCCTCTAGCAGCCTTACTTCCATCAACACCACACACGGAGTTTTTCAGAATCTTGCTCCACTCCTGAGCTCATTTCCACAACTCCCTTTCTCACATGACTCATGCCTTCTGCTTCCCCCTCTGCATTACTGACACTTTATCCTGTGTTATGAGCTCCTTGATCAAGGACACTCCCCTATTTGCTGGTCTCTGTCACTGGCACTACTTCCCTACCCTTTGAGCCATTCATGAAAGTGATCCCCCAATGACATTCCAGAATCTGTGCTCTGCCAGGAGGGAGATTCTCTGTCAACCAGCAGGGCCACCATTACAAGTTGTGCTCAGGAGCACTGGTTGGGGAGTGTGAAGATTTTCCACAGATTCACTTCTCATAACGCATTTTAAATCTGCTTGGGGTGGCCTGGGACATATACTCCCATTTCTAACTCAAGACTCTTTCCAGACCAGATTTCTTTGCAGCTTTTTCTGACTTGCTTTGGAAGATTTAAGGTGAGTATTTTATTCAATTACGTAACTTGAAAAATAAATTAAGCAGGCAGGGGTGTGAAGTGGCTGCCTATAGTATCATCTGCTCTGATTGATCTGGAAGAAGACCTGTTTCCTTCTCTCCTCTAATCTCCTAGTATTCTACTCATGTTTGACATCCTTCACATGAAATACACTCTGTTCTGCCTATAGGAGCCCAGAACCATGCCAAATGAGAAACACAAACATAGCCATGGTGCCTGAGGTCCTGGTCTACAATCTTTCCCCACAGCCAGTGTTGTGCGGGGCGGCCTGCGGGGTCTCTGGTCCCGCTCCCCACACAAGAACGCAGGATGTGGCTAGGCCAAAAAGGAACACCCACGGAGCCATAGGTAGGGAAGTCATACCACTGTGGTCTCACTGGAGCCTGGGTTCACACGACGTGCGACCTGCTGTCCGCTTTGCTGCCAACCCACCGACTCTCCTCGACTCTCCTTCACTCCTCCACTCTCCTCCACTCTCTTCCACGCTCCTCCACTCTCCTCTCCGTAGCCGCGGCAGTTATATTAGTGGCCAATGGCTCAATGGTTACAGCTGACGGCCAACCAGCCACAGCTAACGGCAATCTACTACCCGAGCCAGCACCTTTCCGCATGAGGCTGAGAGCCTGGAAACTGCTCTCTGGGGCTCTGTCCCCTCTGAGTCTCTCAGAAGTCCACATTAGCTCAGTAACAGGAACTGAAAGTCATATCCAATTAAAGAGAGAAATAAAGACCCTTGCTCCTTTGCAAATAAGCACCAAAGAATAATCATCACACAGAGTGGGATGGGAGCTCACAGAAGGAGTCAACCCCAAATTTCTCCAAAAGCTCTGCCTGCTGTGACAATGTGGCTGCCCTCCTCTCATTCCCATCCCCTCAGAATCCAAGTGGGGCTGCCCCACGTGGCAGAAGCAAGAAAGCTGGAACAAGAGGCACAGAGGAGCAGACAGAATTAAGAAGGGCTGGTGGTGTTGGTGGGGTTGACAGTCATCTTCCCCACTCCACATACCTGCTGTGCCTTGGGATGCATGGATGAATTTTCAGTCATGTGGCAGTGAACACGGCTGTCCGGATATGCTTGGTGTATTGGGAGTAGAAGTGACACCACTGAAATTTCAATCTCTGTCTACTGACTTAGACTAGCAGTGCAATGTTTAACTTCCGTTTGAGAGAGGACTGTAAAAGCATGCACATCAAGACTATCTGCTCTTGCTGCCACAGGTCAGAGTTGCACCTGTAGACCGACGCAGTGTTTCTGGTGAATCCCTGCTATTTTATAGACTAATGAGCTATTGGAAGGCATTTTTATAAAAGCCACTGATTTTTTTTAAAGTTACAGAACATGGAAAAAGCAGTTCTGTGATGCGTGGTTTCCATTCTCATTCCAGAACATTCATTGTAAGATTATTTCGGTTGATCATCCTTCATTTCACAAGTCAAGAAAAACACTGAATGAGCCAGAATTTTGCCTTGGCTGAAATGAGCCACAAGGTTGCCTTGGACGGGACTTATGCTGTTTTGACATTTCTCACTGCCCCCTCTGGCTCTCAGTCACTCCTGTGGCCTTCACACTGCTGGCGCTGTGGTTAGTGGCCTGAGTGTGGACACTCCACATGGTGGACACTATCCTCCCACAGGGACGGAGATGGGCACAGGGATTGCGCACTGTGAAGCCTCTAAGTGCACCTCTTTAAGGGCCTTCAGTTTTGAAAACCTGATTTTGGCTGGAAGGTTTTGATATATGTCAAGTGGCCTTTTGTACAATGAAGTTTAGAATTCAGGAATTCAGAGGACGTGCCAAGCCTCCTGGTGTTAGCACGTCTCCCAGGGCAACTTTCCAACCGCTTTCTGACGTAAAGAGGCATAGCACTCACTCTGTGCCTTTTTGGCTGTTATCCTACGGATGTTATTTTTAAAAATTTTCCCTCCTGTTCAAGATGACAGCTTACTTAATAAATTCCAAAATTAAAAAGCAACAACAACAACAACAACAAAAAACGACTATCTGCCTTTGAGACTGAGGACTATACTGGTTCTCCTCTTCTTATCTAGGCACAATCCATCTATCCATCCCTTAGTTAACCACTGATTTTTGTGTGTGCCTGTGCATGCCTGTGTATGTGTGCACATGCATACATGCATGCACATGCATGTGTGTATATGGCCATGTGCCCACATGCCTGTGTGCATCATCTATGTGTACCAGGCCATGTTGCTGGGATCAACCTCAGTTCTCCTTCTCCTGTGTGTTCCCATAACGCACAGGTTTATTATAGTACCCAAATACATAATGCTCGTAGCACACAGGTTTCTCCTCTCTATAAATACCCATCACAGATTGTGTCTATCTTGTCTGGTGTGCAAATTATTGGGTTGTTTTGTTTGTTTGTTTTTAATTTATAGTACATTTAGACTTTTTTTTGCTTTTATTTATATTTTTTAAAATTTATACAAAGTGCCCCAGCAGGCATTGTTGCGGGCTGTGTTCAATCGCAGGCACAGCCACACACATAGAAGCAGTTATCCTGTGGCTTCTTTTGTGATAATACTGACTCATAGCTTAAGCTGGCTGCAGGGAAGAGCAGTCGGCCACATGGAGGTTTATACACTGCTTTAAATGCACAAAATAAGAAGTCTGACTTTCTTTGTTATGTGATTCTCAGAGTCCAGTCTAGGACTTAGAGAGGGCGAGGAGAGGGACAGACTTTCCTATTACTCTCCTTTATTAATTCATTCATTGAGCAAATATTTATTGAGTGTCTACTACAGGTCAAGCACTGTGCTAGGCATTGGGAATCCAGTAGGAAGAAAAAGCAAGTAAGTCCTGCTCTCGTGGTGCCTACATTCTGTCACCTCTTAGAATAAATAGTAAGGAAACTGTGCTGTCATTGGAATTAACCCCTGGTCGTTAGCAAAAGGTGAAGAAATTCACAGACTCAGCCTGAAACTCAGAGAAACCAAGTAAGTTTATTCAAGAAGAAAGATGCCAGCATAGAAGTTGCCAGGGCAGACAACTACACCTAACTTTAGGTTAGCTTTTTCTTGTATAGAAAAGGGTAGGTAAATTTCCTTACAATAGATGTGACGTATAAACTGAGGTCATTTGATTGACATTATATTAATGGTTATATAACTAGTTTCTTTCTGCACATGCTCTTAACCAGATGCATACAGAAAAACCCATGGGGCTGGGGAGCAAGACTTAATGTTCGTTTTATTTTAATTGTGTTATAGTGAGGCTAGAGTTCAACTAACAGACAGGTTTTAACAGTTTGTGCATGTGTAAGGAACCAGTTAATACCAGTTGGGTTTTATCTCTTCTTTTTAGGAGTGTTTGGACATCTTTGATTTATTTCTAGGGGATGAGCCTGGGTGGTTCCTGGGGAGGGGATGCAGGCCTGGGCAGTCCTCCTTCAGGTTCATTTTTATTAATCCTTTTCTGCCTCATCAGAAACCACTTTAGGGCTGTGTATTCATCATCATTAATGACCAAATGACATGGAAAACACAACCTGACAATGTGATTTTAACTATACCAAATATTTAAATATTGGGTAACATTTTAGTTTTTTTCTGTCTTATATTGATGATTTGTCATTGCATTTCTCATTCAGTCTTTCATTCAACAAATGTTTATTGCACATTGACTATATGCTAAATCTATAGCAGTGAGCAATTCATACATATCTTCTATCATTTGGAGCTGTCCAAACCAATTTTTAAATGTCAGTACACCACACAAGCAAAATCCAGACAAGCACAAAAGCAAATGTTGCCTATCTTGTGGTTTAAGTCTAGATTAGATGATCTGGGGTGAGTGGGGTGGGTGGGGAAGATTGGAAGATTGATCAGTGACTGAGATACATACCAGCCCTCTGAGGGCCTAAGTCTCAAAATATTTAGGGACAGAAAAATTAGGGGAGGGCAAAGGAGGAGAAAGAAGTCATAAGGTACAAGGGATTCTGCTTTGTGTCAGAGGTATCATCTTTTGTTGGTCAAGGAGAAGAAACCAAGAGAAAAACAGAGATTGAAGAACAAATGCTGATAAGGAATGGATCACGGTCATAGGGAGGAAAGAAAGCTGAGTTCAAAGGTAACTTATTTTCTTTGGGAAAAAAAAAAAAAAAAGAGTATTTCTTAATATGGCAGAGAACGAAAGGATCAGTAATGACAGAAATAACCTGAACTGAAATAAGAGAAATTGAGAAAGTTCATAATAAAAATATAAATTCCAAGCTTCCCAGAAATAATGAGCTCATCCTCTGTGAGAAAGGGCTTAAAAAAGGGGACTTAAGGGAAGTATAAAATATGATCCATAGCAAACTTTTAAATTGATTTCACAAATTATTGAGCATTTACAAATTCCGTAAGTTAAGATGTCTGTGCCTCTGAGTGGCAATCAACTTGGTTAGCCTTAGGACCAACTCACACAATGACAGGACTACGGACATACCTAGAACAATCTAAAGGAACAAATGTACACCATATACGCAGGTACATCATGGTCAACACCCACACAAGACTTCAGAACAGCTGGGTAACTCAAATGTCCCCTTACTTGCAGGGAACCAGAATCTTGATGTAACAGAATGGAAAGACCATGGGCTCGGGGTCATTCAGACCAGGCTAGGATCCAGCTCAGCCACTTACAGCTCAGCAACTAACTGGGTGACAGTGGGCAGGGTGCTTAATATCTGCCCATCTCCTTGATGGACATCACAGTCCTGACCACATGCACTTGTGCAGAGGACTAATGTGGTGGTGGAGGTGAAGCATTTAGCACAAAGCAAGCATTTACTACATTATTTCTTTGTGCTTTTTCAGATTTTGCTATAGGGCACAAGATGGACTACTTGATTTTAGGTTCAGATTTTGCCATTGTTCACAGTAGACCGGTGAAGATGATGCCTATACTAATAGTCTATGCTGTGCCCCTTTTAAGTACAAGCACTGCAAGCTGCTCTGCCTAGAACCTGTATTTATTTGAGTTAATAGGTTCTATCTACTATCTATCTATCTATCTATCTATCTATCTATCTATCTATCTATCTTCCTTCTATCATCTACCTGTGTGGGGGGAGACAAGCATCTTGATAGTTATTTTGTTGGATTTGGTTACCAATATGTTCTACCTTCTCACTTCTAGTTTAAAAAAATAGCCATTTCCCCAAATTCTCAGTAATTATGTGAAGGAATTGTTAAAAACATAGATAATAGGTACATACTCAACTGCTTCTGTTATTGTTGTGTCACCTGCAGTTACTTTAAAATACTCAGGCATAGACAGTGTGAGATCATGTGCCTGTTACAAGGGTTGAGCTACAACTCAAGTACTCATGAGCTTCTGTTATTCATATTGATATGGGCCAAGTGAGTAGCTCCCCCACTGAAAAACTTTAAGTTTTCTTTCTTATAGGGATTTTAAGTTTCCTTTTCCTTGAAATTTCCTTTTTCTCCCAGTTTTTTAGCTCCTATCCACCTGTTTCTTAACTATTATATAAATCAATTTCTTAATCATAAACAATTGTCGTGCAGGGACTCACACGGGGTCTCTGGTCCCGCTCCCCTCATAAGAACGCAGGATAGTGTGAGGCCAAAAAGGAACACCCATGGAGCCATAGGTAAGGGAGTCATACCACTATAGTCTCACTGGAGGCTGGAGCCACACGACGTGCGACCTGCTGTCCTCTTTTCTGCCTGCCAACCGACTTGCTAACTGCAATCCGCGCTTGCTAGCTCAGCCACCATCTTCTTGCTAGCCCCATTTTGCTGCTAGTGTAGCCACAGCAGTTATATTAGTGGCCAATAGCTCACTGGTTACAGCTGCCAGCCAACTAGCCACAGCTGATGGCCATCCAATCACAGTTGATGGCCATTTACTACCTGAGCCAGCACCTTTCTATGTGAGGCCGAGAGCCTGGAAACTGCACTCCTGGCTCTGTCCCCACACTCCAACCCTACAGGGTCTCACCTCACCATCTACGTGACTAGCGTCTTCCGCGAGGGGCCCTGTGCAAGGAGTCTGGAGGTGAATGTAATATACTTGCCACAGCCAGGATTTCTGGACACAGCCAGGGTTTCTCAGGGTACTACCAGTTCTTTTGGGCACAGCCAGACTTCCTGGGCTTCTTAGGGTACCACCAGTCTCTCCGGGCACAGCCAGGGTCTCTCAGGCACTGCCACTCTCTCTGGGCACAGCCAGACTTCCTGGACTCAGCCAGGGCTCTCGGGGCACTGCCACTCTCTCTGGGCACAGCCAGACTTCCTGGACATAGCCAGGGCCTCTCAGGGCACCGCCACTCTTTCTCCAGGATTTCTCAAATATTTTCCACTGCAGCCGGTCAAGACACAAAAGCAAATATCCACCAGTTCCACTACATGGTGGTATGTTCCCAAGCAAACAGTCAAGCGGTCCAATAAATTAGGGATGGAAAGCAATTCCCCATAGTCCATAGTCATTCACCAGGGCTGTCGGGGTGAGGGACAACCTTGACCTCACCCTCATCTCCCACCGAGGACTCAGCAAGTGTTTCCTTCTGGGACTACAAGTCCTGCATCCGGGCTGCCTCAGCAAGAACTTCCCAGCCCACAGGGACGCAATGAACTTCTCCAGCTTTCTCCAGCCTATGCTGGTTGGAGAACCGTCCACGTCTTCCCACCCCTTCACAGGGGGTCCAGCTCTCCGGCAGCTGCTTCTCCTGGTCTTCCGGAGACTGAGTGTTCATACGCACAAACTGCTCCACCGCCTTTCGGAGAGCTTTGGCCGGCACGGTACCCTGCTCGCTGCGCCATTTGTCATGCGGGAGACCCTGCTCGCTGCGCCATTTGTTGTGTGGGAGACCCTGCTCGCTGTGCCATTTGTCATGAGAGGTGGCCTGTGAGGTCTCTGGTCCTGCTCCCTGTATAAGAATGCAGGATATGGCTAGGCCAAAAAGGAACACCCACGGAGACATAGGTAGGGGAGTCATACCACCATAGTCTTGCTGGTGGCACTATGGTCTTACTGGAGGCTGGAGGCACATGACCTGCAACCTGCTGTCCGCTTCTCTGCCTGCCAACCAACCGACTGACTCGACTCTTGACTCGAGTCACCAACCAGTGCAGCCACGGCAGTTATATCAGGGGCTAATTGGCTAACTGGTAACAGCTGAGGATCAATTAGCCACAGCTGACGACCATCTACTACCCAAGTCAGCACCCCTCCACGTGAGGCCGAGAGCCTGGAAACTGCTCTCTGGGACTCTGTCCCCACAACAATAGATTGTTTTTAACCTGAATCATAGAAATCTCCTACCATCTGCTTTAGATAATTACCCTAAAACTTGTGATTTATACTTGTTGATTGTAATCATTGAAGCCTAATATTCTTTCCAACCTATTCTGGGCCCAGCTCCTGGATAATTAACGCCACCTGAATGACCAGTTACATGGCCACAGGCTCCATAATAAAAATCTATTTTTCTTCATTTAGGGGCCTTGGGGACACAGATGATATCCCAGCAGGATTACCAGCCCCACCAAAGAAGCCAACATGGTCTTCCAGGTGGATCTCGAGACCCCTTCCTCTCACCTGAGATCAGACAGGGCGAGAGTTCTGTGAATCCCCCAATAGGTAGGGACAGCTCTACGCCCCTGCCCAGCAGGAAGCAGATACAGAAGAAAAGACCTCCTGTCCCTCAGCTTCCCATAGAGATTTTATGGGGATCACATCTCTCAAGGGGGTAACAAGGCAGGCAGTTAGAGATAGGCATCAGGTCTCTGCATTCCTGCATAACCCACAGAATGGGATCGCCCAAAAGACCTCCCCTCTCTGCCCAAAACTTCCCCCTTTCACTGTAATATCTACCCCTGTGAGGAAAAAATGGATACAAAATACCCAACTAGATTAAACCAGCCACTCACACCTGTTCAGTAAAGGCCACAACGACCTTCATTTCACCTGGGCCTCATTATGTCATCATTATAATATCATGCATATGCCCAGAAGTTCATTAATATTATTATAACAGACTGAATTCTGGGAAGGAACATGCACAGTCTAAAATGATGAGGTAATGGCCCCTTGTCAATCACAGGTGTCAATCAAGTGGTCCCAATCCCAGAAAGGAACAGCCCATTCTAAAGTAAAAAAGGGATAAAAACAACCAAGGCCTCGTTAGTCAGGGCCCTTGAGCCATTCTCTACTGCTCAGGTCTTCTCCTACTTCTTTGGAGTGCACTGTATCTTCTACTAAACTACTCTTTCACCAGTTTATCTCTATGTTTTGTTCAATTCTTTGCTCGAGATGCTAAGAACCTGGACATCACACGGAGGAACGTCCCACCCCACGCAACGTGGTGGCTAGGATTCCCAGTTTTCCTCCCTGAGGGCCAGATTTTACCCTGGTGTGAAAACCAAGCCTGAGAAGGGCCCTCCTCCTCTCCTCCGGTAACAATATGGCAATCACTATCTGAGGCTTGGTTAATTAGCATGTGTATTTGAACTGAAGTTTGTGTCTTGTTAATAAGCTGGTACAGGTTGAAAATGGGTTCTCATTTGGTGAAATTGAAGGTAATCAAAGTACACAGATTGGCTAAAGTATTGTGGAGACTTTCCCCTGCATGAATGGAGATAAGCAACCAGAGAATACAGGATCCTGAGTGATTTTGCCTGAGACTTGATCTTTTTCTGGTTCCATATTCAGCCAGGAATCCAGAGGATTCTGTCTGCCTGAAGCTGGCCACAATGTGAGCCTGCTGCCTCTAGCCTACCTTCTGAGCAAGGCAGTAGCTAGAGCACCTATAAGAACAGAGAGCTAGGGTAACGGTGACCCAATATCTTCTATTTTGAGATCTAAACGTCTGGTGTAATTCAATTTCACAGTATGGGTTGGCTTGGGACTTTTTGAAAGTTTTTTTTCTTTTCTTGGCTCTCCTCCCACCAAAGCTTAATGACTGTTTACTATGCACACCCACGAGTGTCAATGGTTCTGTTTATTTCCAGCAGAGTGAGTGCTTGCCTGGCCTGGTGACTTGGGAGAGGTTTTTACATCTGTATGGGAGCCTCTCCGGATCCTAAGGCAGAACAGCCTCTGGAAAGCACTTTTTCCTGGGGTTGCCTAGGCAACTTCTCCTTTCCTTTGTTATGCTTTTTTACCTGCCTACCAGCCTCTGGGAAGCACCTTCTCCCCCCCCCCCCCCCCCCCCCCCCCCCCCCCCCCGAGTTGCCTAGCAAACTCCTTTTTTCTGCCTCTTCTTGCATGCTTGTCATGCAGGGTGGCATACTGGGTCTCAGCTCCCGCTCTCCACATAAGAACACAGGATATGGTGAGGCCAAAAAGGAACACCCATGGAGCCATAGATGGGGGAGTCATACCACTATATTCTCGGGGTGGCTGGGTTGAAGACACAGGAAGCAGGAGCCACACTATCCGCAATCCGCCGTCCACTTCTCTGCCAACGAACCAACCCTACTTGCTAGCTGCAATCCACCGTGCTAACTGCAATTCGCTTCTGCTAGCTCAGCCACCATCCTCTTGCTAGCCCCCATTTTCTGTTAGCGTACCCATGGCAGTTATATTAGCGTCCAATGGCTCACTGGTTACAGCTGACGGCCAACTAGCCACACCTGATGGCCATCCAATCACAATTGATAGCCATTTACTACTTGAGCCAGCACCTTTCCACGTGAGGTCGAGAGCCTGGAAACTGCACTCCTGGCTCTGTCCCCACAATGCCTACAAATCCTTTTGGTGGTATTAAAAGTGGGAAGGCAGGCTTGTGACAGGAAGTCCATTGTCTTCCCTTAATGCTAGCATTTTGGAATAAACCTGATTTTCTTTTCACTAACTGTGCCTCTCGAGTTTTGGCTTTCATTTGGCTAGCAGCTGGACCTTTTGCACAGTAACACGAGACTTCATTGAGCTCACAGAACAAGTTATATGAGCTGCTTCTGTGCTTCCTTGATAATAACTGTTTAATTTAAACGGTCTGCAGGTGTGTCCAAATTTTATCTGTAACTGGCGTTTCTTGTTGTTGAAGAGCCAGGTTGTAGGGGGAGGGGAAGAATCAATCCTCTCCCATGTCTTACTTCTTTGGAGGCTACCATTTTCTAAAACAAACAAACAAACAAACAAAACAAAAACCCTGAGTACTGTGTGATTAAATCACCTAAGACCAGTTGGTAAAACTAATGTGGTTAAGTGATAATCATAAAAGTATTACTTATTCAGGTAAAAGTCTCCCTTGAATTCTAGATAGGAGTTTCTCCAGTAAGACTGACATTTTGGCCAATGTGCCAGATCTTGTCACATTCAGTTGCCCATGTCCATCAGATGATTTCAAATTGTTACATTTCTAGTTTGTGTTTATGCTAACTGAATGTGCTTCTGCCTTTCTGTCCTAATCAGCTTTCAATCTGGGTGAGAACTGCTAGCTAAATGAGTACCCAGAATGTTTTAATATTTGACATTGTCTATCCAAATCTCTGCTAAAGAGATGTTGATTTGAGTCCTATGGGGAAAAGAAAATCATAACCCCATACAGGTTTCCCCCACTATCTGAAGGCAGAGTGTTCCTATGAAAACTTTTGTAAACTATAATGGCTTAAAGTGAGGACACAGTTACCATTAATTTAACTGTTGTGTCTTCCCGTATCCAGTTTGGTCTCCACAGGTTCTTGGACAGAATTTTCCTGAGACTTATCCAAGTCACAAATTTAAGGACTGAAAAGAAAGTCTGAAGTTTTTGGAAATTATAATGCACTTACCCTAAAGGGGAAAATTGAAATTATACAGGTGAGGAGCTGCTTAAAATAAAAACAAATACAAGAAAATACCTCATTCTACCCACTTTTGATGAATATTACAAACACACATGTACACATAACCCACATTTTTCAAACTAATTGTCGTGCAGGGTACCCTGTTCACTCCGCTGTTTGTCGTGCGAGGCGGCCTGCGGGGCCTCTGGTCCTGCTCCCCACATTAGAACGCAGGATATGGCTAGGCCAAAAAGGAACACCCACGGAGCCATAGGTAGGGGAGTCATACCACTATATTCTCTCTGGCAGCCCGGCGAGACACACGCAATAGTAGCCACACGATCCGCAGTCCGCCATTCACTTCTCTGCCTGCCAACCAACCAACCAACCAATCAATGCAGCCCTGCAGTTACATCAGTAGCCAATTGGCTAACCGGTTACAGCTGATGGCCAACCAGTCACAGTTGATGGTCATTCACTACCCGAGCCAGCACCTCCCCACGCTAGGCCGAGAGCCTGGAAACTGCTCTCTGGGACTCTGTTCCCACATACCCATACATAATATATGATGTTGTTTTGTGTTTTTTTTTTTTAATTTACATGCGTGGGTTATTATTTTATACAAAACATTTTGCAACTTGCCTTATTTCTCAAGATTAAGTTTTAGAAAACCATCTATGTCAAAATAACTAGATGTAGTTTATTCATTTTAACAACAGTGTAGAAATTAAAATATATCTCCAATTTATTTAGTGATTATCAATGGATGGATATTTAGGTTGTTTCAGAGTATTTAAAAACGAAAAGCACTTCAATGAGCATTCCTCCTTATGCAGTGTGGTGATTTCTCTAGGGCTTATGCCAGGAAGGTGTCATGGCTGCTCACAGGTTGTGTGCCTGTTCCCAAAGCACAAACGAATAGAAGTTAGCAAATGTACTCAAGAAAAAAAGCCCTAGCAGAGAAGCCACCAGGGCCAAAGCAATGGGCAGCAATTAGAGACAGGACTTAGAGGTCTCTTGACAAAAGTTTTCCAGAGTCCTTTTTAAGTCTGATTTGCTACTTTTATATTTCCTCTAAGGTATAGACCAATGGTAAGCAACAGGTTGAGTAAAATGAGTTTAGCTAGAACATACAACTGCACCGATCTTTAAGTTAGCTTTTCTTATATAAGGTAATTTTCTTATAGCAGACATATAGACTGAGATCATTTGATTGACATGCACATGTTATATAACTGTTTTTTTTCTGTGCGTGCTCTTACCCAGAATGCATACAGAAAAAACCATGGGGGTGGCAGGCCATAATGTTCATTTTATTCTAATTGTATTATAATGAGGCCAGAGTTTAGGCTAAGGGTAGACTCCAGCAGTCTGCGCAGGTGCCCAAAACCAGATAATTCTGGTCACGTTCTTATCTCCTTTTTCTAGGGGTGTTTTGACAGAAAAATTTATCTCTAGGGACTGAGCCAAAGTGGTCCCGGGGGAGTGGACGCAGGCCTGGTTGGTCCCTTGGAGTCGATGGGGTGGCGCAAAGTACTATCAAATCACCTTCTGCTAATCCTCCTCAGGCTCACTTCTTGTTAACTCTTTTTCTGTCTCATCATTCTCCCGTCTCTGATCAGCAATGAAAATCTTTGGGAAATGGACGAAGGTCAGTCTTCTGTAGCTGCTTTAGGCTGGATAGGGGCGTAGAACTGTCCCTACCTATGGCCAGTCAGGGATGGTGACACAATTGGCCTCCCGAAAATCTGAGCAGCTTCATCTATGGACTGAAGTAAGTTAGGGGCTTTGAGCAGGAAATTAGAGTTTTGATCCAAGGGTTGAAGGTTACAGAGTCACTTGCGGAGATGGGCTGGAAGCTGTGCCTAAGAGCCATCTGGAGCTTAATAGACTCGATTCTTGAAGAGACAAACTTGACAAGAAGGTTAGAAAGACAAGGTCCAAAGTGGAGTAGCCCAAAGATAATGAGAAGAAGAACTAGGAAAGGTGAGAGAAGGGACTATAATTAGGATCCCTAAGAGTGAAAAGTGGATCCTAGGTAGAGTGTACATAAAGAGGAGAATAAGAGCTCTTAAGAGAAAGGTAATAAAGAGTAGTTCCAAGAGTCTGGGATTAGTTATTAGTACTTACTAGTCTTGGGAGATCGACGTGTTTGTCTGTTTGAAGAGGAGTTTACAGTCTTCAATTGGCTCGAATAGGATCAACAGTCTTTCTCCTGGGGAAGTCCTGTGGAGACTTAAATGAAATAGGTTTGATTGGAAGGAAGGGGACCCAGCCACTGACTCTCTGTAGCCCGACAACAGTTGGGGTGCTTGGAAGAACTGCAAAGGGTCCCTTTTATTTAGCAGCTAATTGGTCTGTTAGGGACCACTCCCTGTGGGGACAGAACCCCAAAAAGCAGTTTCCAGGCTCTTGGCCTCACATAGAAAGGTGCTGGCTCAGGTAGTAAATGGCCATCGACTGTGATCAAATGGCCAGCAGCTGTGGCTATTTGGCCGTCAGCTGTAACCTGTGAGCCATTGGGCAATAATATAACTGCCGTGGCTAGGCTAGCAAAAAAAGGGGGAGCTAGCAAGAAGATGGTGGCTGAGTCTGCAAGTGGCACAGTGAGGGTTGAGAATTGTGTTGCTCCTGGTTCCTGTGTCTCCAACCCAGCCGCCAGTGAGAGTATAGTGGTATGACTCCCCTACCTATGGCTCCGTGGGTGTTCCTTTTTGGCCTAGCCATATCCTGCGTTCTTGTGTGGGGAGCGGGAGCAGAGACCCCGCAGACCGCCCCGCATGACACTCCCCCTCTAGGCTTCTAATAGTATTTGGTCCCCTGGCTTTCCAGGGCTACCTTGTGTGCAGGGGTTGGCCTGGGGAGGCGATGGTCCCTCTATTTTTTGAGTGTCTGCTGAACCTCTCCCAAGTTAATAATATAGGAAATGACAGGATTAAAGTCAGAATCTAAAGCAATGGGCAGCAATTAGAGACAGGATTTAGAGGTCTCTTGACAAAACTTTTCCAGAGTCCTGATTTGCTAATTGTATATTTCCTCTAAGGTATAGATCAATGGTAAGGAATAGGTTGAGCAAAATCAGCCCAAATCCAGGGGCACTCTTTATCCTTACAAGCAAGCAGGTTTTAGAAAAAATAGATCTAGAGTAAGCGGTCAAGAAAGAATAAATGGCTTCCATATTAATCAGGAAATTAACAGGCTTACCTGCCACATCAAAGGTTACCCGTAGTTTTTGCTCCTGTGATGAAAATCTTCTGAGGGGCCACTGGGAACCTCAGGCTTCTCCGTCGATTATAGCCATTTGTGGGGAGAGAGTTGTTCCCTGCTCCCTTTAGAGCAGGGGACAATGCCTCCTCTAGTACCCTTTCAGTTTGCACAGGGGCCATGGCTGCTTTGGAGGATTAGAACACTCCTGACTCCAGTGGTCTGGGCTTCCACATCCAAAGCACCGCTCCTTTATCTGGTGTGTCTGTTCTGGGGCTGCTGGGGTGGCCCTGAGGTGGCATGCAGCCAAAAGTCTGGCCTGTCTCTCATCTCATTTCTCTAGTCTCACTGTTCCTTTATTCCTCACTTTCCCTGTCTCGGTTGTTAAAGATATTTAAATAAATTTCCTGGACTTCTCTAGGATCTGAGCGTTTTTATCAGGGATGTAACAGTAAGTCAGAATTATTATAATATCCTGATAGGTCAGCAAAGCCAAGCTTCCTTATATTAGCCTGTATCTGCCACCAAGGAGGGTATATGAACTGTAGCAGTCCTAAAATACAGAAGTTTACATAACTATTAACAAAACTTAATTCTTAGATGTAGTTTTCTTGGGCAACTAAAGACCTAATTAAGACAATTATTGATAACATATATTATCTTTGCTTTTCAGGCAGAAAACTTTTTTATAATATTCGTAGCAGACCAATAGTCTAACAAACTTTGTCTTACTTATTGTGTTTCCCTGAAAATAAGACCTAGCCAGACCATCAGCTCTAATGCATCTTTTGGAGCAAAAATTAATATAAGACCCATTATTATATTATATTTATTATATTATATTATATTATATTATATTATATTATATTATATTATATTATATTATATTATAGACCTGGTCTTATATTATATTAAAATAAGACTGGGTCTTGTATTAATTTTTGCTCCAAAAGACGCGTAAGAGGTGATGGTTTGGCTAGGTCTTATTTTTGGGGAAACATGGTAGTAGAGAGAGAAAACTTAACTCTAATTTTGTACTAGCTTACTTTTGATATTTAAATTTACTTAGTTAATCATATTTAGCTTAACCACATATAAAATTCAAGATTTTTCTTCACAACTCTTCTATAAATTCCCCAGTCCCTGTTAATTTGTCTCTTCTTACTTATTCAGAAATAACCATCCTTAGGACAAACTACTTTCTTTTAGTTCCTTCAAAAATGTATTTCCAAGCCTTATAACTTCTGTGAAAGTATACACCATTTCCTTTTATATTAATTAGAATCTATAATCTTAAGAACCTTAATTTTTACCAGAACTAAAAGCAAACAATTAGCATTTCTATTGGCAAATACAGGAATATATTTTGCAAACTTCAAAAGCATAGCCTTTTATAATAAAATATAAGACATATTTATTAACAGATTATAATTTATCTTTTAATGTTCCTGTGATAAGAAGCCAGAAATAGATGAACTCAGACCTATCTAATAATTAATATTTCAGCATTTCATTATTTTGAAATACCTAGGTAGTTAATAATTTTTATCATTTAACACAACTTAGCAAAACTAAAATTTAAGTTACCAACAGATGCTGAGAAACTACATCTAAGCATCCACATCATATAGTTATTACTGAAAAATTTTATCTAAAACCTTATGTCAGTTAATATTTTATTAGTTCTTAACTCTGTGAGATTTCAAAGTTAATTATTACCCAAGCTATTTTATTTTTACAAATTTTGTAACAGAGATAACATGAATTTATTTCTGCAAACTCATGTAACACAAAAGATACTGTATTTAATGTTAACTACCTTAAAAGACATGTCTATTTAACCAAAAGTTAAACCAGTCTTAGTATCAAATATTTTCTTAGATCATGTGATCCTGAAAAGTACCTGGGTTAGTTTTTATTATGTTAATATAAGCACTTAATCTTTTCTTTTAAACCAATTATACATTATAAACTGATTGTACTATCCAGAGGCAAAAACACAGGCAAATACAGATATCAGAAACCATATATATAAACAGAACTACCAACAATTGTAGAGAGGACCTAAGATCTTACAATTGCCCCTACAATTTTAAAGAGGCTGGAGCTAGGGGTGGGGATGGCTGGCTTGAGAATCAGCCACTTGGTTTTAAAAGTTCCACTTTTTTTTTCTTAGAAGTTATGTCAGCATCATGCAGCAGCAGTGTTTATATTTCAGGTTATCTGAAAGTTACTTTCAAGATCTTGAAATTATTGAGACTTAGAAAAACCTTTCAAGACTTTTACTTTTGCCAAGTTTCTGAACATAGAGTTAGTGTCCACTTTTTATTGAGTAACATCATAAAAGCTTGCATATAAGGGACCTTGTCCCATTTTTCCTGACCTTTGACAAAACAATTTTAACTGCAAAAATAGTATAATAATTTAAAGACCCCATTAAAAGGCCACTTTTCCTTAGAAGTTAGAATGTATATGGGCCATGCAGTGTTACAATAAAACATTATCCTTTTCTTTGTTACTGGTTTACAACTCTAAGTTGACCAGTTTGGTCAACTTGGCTAATATATGACCTAGGGGGCTCTCCGATGGTATAAATATAGGGCCTCCTATTTTCAGCTTAAGACACAAATAGAAAAGGGAAATGGAGAATGAGGAGAAAAAAGAAAGGACAGACTAGAGGTGAACAAAATAAAACAGTAAGTTGCAAACGAACCAGAACTAAAACCAGATGATTACTTACAGAACCAAATCCTCCTGAAATGAGGAGCTGGGGGATAAAACTTGTTCTCGAACCAACCCATCACTACAGCTTGGCCTCAGAGAGGTCCAGATTGGCAAATAGCCCAGACAGCGTATAAGCCTAGAACTGGTGCCGGGACTCCGACGACAAAGCCAAGGGAGTTGCAGTGTGCTGTGCGCTTCCCAGTTTGACAAGTTCCCGGCTTGTGGAATAGAGGGGCCACCTCCTATGGCTGTGAGGGTAGTGGTTCATGACAGCTGGGCCAGAAGATTGCCGGGCGTCCCCCTAATTCTCCACCAGGTCTCTAATTCTGGAGTTACGGAATGAGTGCACTTATTACCATGTACTTCAGAGAGAAAGAGAGAGTGAGACTGACCGTTAGCTATGAGGGTGTCCCCAGCACTACTAAGTTCAGGGGTAGTGAACCCTGCATGTGGAATTCCCGGTGCCCCATGGACATCCCCACGCATACCCACTTACTGACTGATGTCCTGGCTAGATCACTAGAGGTGCCTCATGGAGGAGCGGATTTAGAATGAAAGTAAAGGAGACAGGGAGCAAGACAGTGAAAGAGAGGATTGAAACTTACTAGCATGTGTAGATTCGTCCTGGATGAGCTGCTGCTGATAACTGCGCCGCACGTTGGAAAATATGTCTTAGAGGGGACAGAGCCATTGGGGAAAAACCCCAGTAGGGAAAGGCGAGAACTTTCTGTTTCCTGTAGCGGCCACCAAAATGTCCTGGCTGCTGGAGGGTTGTGAAGTGAAAGAATACACAAGGCACAAAGGAATATAAATTATACAGTTTATTCAAGAAGAAAAGTGCCTGCAGAGAAGCCTCCGGGGGTAGAGTCTAGATGGAGCAGACAACTGAGCCAATCTTCAGGTTAGCTTTTCTTATATAGGAAAGCATAGGTAATTTTCTTACAGCAGAGAATGTGACATATAGACCGAGGTCACTTGGTTGACATGCACAGGTTATAGTACTGGTCTCTTTCTGTGCATGCTCTTACTCAGAATGCATATAGAAAAACCCACTGGAGGCAGTAAGCCATAATGTTCATTTTATTCTAATTGTATTATAATGAGGCCAAAGTTCAGGCTCGGGGTAGACTCCAACAGTCTGTGCAGGCACCTAAAACCAGATAGTTCTGGTCGGGGTCTTATCTCCTTTTTCTAGGGGTGTTTTCAACAGAAAAAATTATGTCTGGGAGCTGAGCCTAGGCGGTCCCTGGGGAGTGGATGTAGGCCTGGGCAGTCCCCTGAAGTAGACACGGGTGGTGCAAAATACTGGTCAAATCGCCTTCTGCTAATCCCCCTGGGCTCACTTTTGATTAACTCTTTTTCTGCCTCATCAGAAGGGAAATGTGTAGGTCGCTAGGTCGCTAGTAAAGTTCAACTTCACTAGAAAATTCTCAAATTGTCTTCTAAAGTGCTCACACCATTTTACACTCCAACCATCAGCAGAGAGACTTCCTGTTTCTCTGTTTCCTAAAGAACAAATCCTCAAAAGGAGTCACATGATGAACATGAAACAAAAAGTAAAAAATAAAAGGAAGATGCAGCTGGAGATGTGTAAAAGGCCCCCACCATGGAAGCCCTTCAGGTCCCTCCGGGAGTTCTGGCTTGATGCAAGCAATGGAAATCTTCAAAATCCCTAATATGCCCTATGGCTAACAGGTGACTATTCTTTTTCATTCTTTTTAAAATGAATTGCTTAAGCAAGAGTCCTAAAAACAGGCCATAGCCTCAAATATTTATTGATTCAGCTCTCGCGAATGCCAAGAATCAGGTGTTTGTGAACTCTTTCCTGCCCTTGGGTTTCTGGGGATAATTTGCTGAATATTCTTTTCCCTCCAACATCAGTCAGTCAGAAATCTTATAAGAACTGTTACATGTCCAACAAAAAGGACTATGTCCAGCACCACCTAAGTCGATGGAGAAGCCACCAAAGTAGATTAAAATGTATGTCTTTAGCTAATTCAATACAATGCAGAGAATATTTTCTCTGTCTCTCTTGCCATCATTTCTTCGTTTTTATCCCAAAGGTGGCTCATTGTTCTGGGCAAAGGCAAATCTAAACTTCTTCTGAAGTTGCACTTCTGCCCTATCTTCTGACAGCCATCCTGAAGGATAGCTCTTTGAACAGGAATGAAATACAGCTTCTGGATACCTGGGCTTGTTAACCTTCCTTGGAGTATCCTAGAGATAGTTCTCTGTTCCCTTAAAAGGAATGTTCAGCATCTTCTCCCAAAGGGTAAACCCACTTACTTGTTTCTTCTAGCCTCCCTAGGGGGCAGTCACAGGTAGTTCCAGAGGCACAGCAATGCAGACCTTCAGGATGACAATAAATGGTAAATTATTACTCTCACATCTCTGAGGAAGTGTATGCCTACACACACAGGGCAGGGATTATTTCATTTGCAAATTCATTCTAAATTCTTACATTTGCAAATGAAGGGGGGGGGGAAGAAGCCAAAACCTCAAGAAAGCAGTTGTGAGGTGGATGGAGCTGGCCTTAAGGACCACCAGGGACTAGAACTCTGCCTCTTGTCCCAGCTTCTCTCTATGTGCTTGTCTCTTTCCTTGGCTGGCTGTCAGAGTGAAGCTGGAGTTATGATTTCTCCTGGAACTCGGAGATTTGCCTCTTCATAATACTGGGACCAAAAAGGAAATAAGACCCTGTACATCAATTCCAGTTAAAAAAAAAAAAATTCTTTCATAAACTCGGATTGGCTCAGCCTGGGTAGTTCAGCAGTTCAGTGCACCTGTGTCCAGGATACCAGGGCCTCATGACCAGAAACAATGGCTGAATGGGAGAAATAAATATGTCTCCTGAATAAAAGGAAGTGCTGTTCTGGACAGACAAAAATCACAGATGCCCACTTTTCGTGGTGACACATTTTGATTTTGCCAGAAGAGCCTTATGCCAGAACATGCCAGAACTTTTCAGCCTCAGATAGCTTTGCCTTGAACCAATGCTGCATAGAAAATTCTTTTCTTCCATTCCAGAATCCTTTTTGGTCTTCCGATTCCAATGATCACTTCTCTTGTTATTTTCAATAATTGAATTTGCTCTGGAATTTCTTCTGGTCTAGGAGTCTCTTTTAGGCAAGCAGTTAATCTAAACATCACCCAAATCACTAAAGCCCAAGGGCTTTGTGAGGCCACATTGCCCTTTCCTCTCTGTGGAACAAATTTTCAAGTACTTTCTTACCTTGTAGTAACGGGACCATGCCACAGGACTTATATCCAAACAAGATGGGGGAAAATACTGAGAGAACACTCTTAGATAGGCTACGCTGACAAGGGGACATGCTTTTCATAGCAAATCCAACTCTACAACCAAATTCACAGATGCCTCCCACCTGGATTCAGTGGCTGCTGCCTTGCTAGGACAAATTTAAACTTAATGTGTGTTTCATGGAGAGAAAAGGAAAGACTTCATTTCAGGAAAGTCTCTCATTTTACACATGAGGAAACTGAGGCCCTGAGAGGTCACATGATATGGACAGCGCTGTGCAGCTCACAAGCAGTGGACCTGAGATCCCTAAGTAGATTCACAGCAGGCAACATCTATTAGTTGCCTATTTTGTGCATCACCAGGGCCTTTGGGTAAGACAAGCAGTATAAAGAAGCCTAAAGAATGGTGCCCTCCATTTGTGAGCTTTCAGTCTAGCCTCCCCAACCACACACACACACACACACACACACACACACACACACACACACAAACTCTGAAAATACAGGAGAACATTTGACTTGTTTTTCCTTATAGAGGACCTTGCAATTAGTTACATTATTTTCAACATGTAAGTTGTCAACATCTAGCCTGTACATAGATCCTACTGCACTGACTAAATAAATTCTTCACCTAGAGACACCTCATTGTACTTATCACATACAATCTGTTGTGCCTTGGATACAGGTCTGCATTTGGCAACACTGAATAAATGTTGCTGACTCCCTACTATGACTCCCAGCCCCTCTTGACTATGAATGGTCTCAGGGTTGGCAGCTGTGGTCTCATAAGGGTTAACTGAGGAAAGGAGTGGGGGATTCCAGGGCCTGCAATTGATTTCCAAGAGTCACTCCTTGCAGGGCCAGTGCCAGTGCAACATCTGGTGTGCACCTGAATAAATCCAAGAAGTTTCCTTTTCAATATTGTATAAATTCTGCACCTTGACTCATGGCTTATTAAACCCACTGTGGTAAGAACTCCAACAAGCATGACAGTATTTCCTTCAAGACGGAGGACCACTCCAAGAAGAGCAGCATGAAGCCATCTCCACCCACCCTGCATCCTAAAGCCTCCAAAGAAAGCTGTCGTCTAGGCTCCTTCTGCTAATAATTCCATTTAGTTCACTCATGTTTTTAAGCCTAGATTTTCATTTGGAAAAGGGCCCTCTCTTTCTCTTGCCCCCAGGTCCCTTCTCTCCATCTTCTGAACTCAGTTTTCCCTTCAAAGACACAGCCGTGCCCACCCTGTTTACCCCTCCCTGTGTATTCTGGTCTACCAAGACTCATCACTCAAAGTAGCTTAAATTAAAAGCAGACCCTCTGGAGGGGTGCTGCTGCCTGCCTTCCCTCTTTTTCCTTTGTTTCCACCTCACACTGCTGAACAGAATTCTATGAGAACGGCTCTTGACGGAGTCTATTATCCACAATCCTGACTTCTACTTACTTCCCTGAATGAGAGTTAAAACTGGAATTGCAGAATATAGGAGTTGAACAGGTTCCATAAGGCTATCTGGCCCCATACCCCTATTGTGCAGATGAAACAAATGAGGCCCCAAAAGGATCCTATTGCTAACAGATCAACTAAGTGTCCTCATGCCTCATGGTCTTGCCTGTCCTTGTCTTATTCTTTTGTACACCCCTTCTCATTGTTTCTAGTGAACTCCAGCTCACTATGCTTCACTAAATTATAATGGCACTACCTCTGAGAAATTTTCTATTCCTCCCTACCCCCTAACTCAGCCCCTCTGCCCTGGAATTCATTATTTTCTCTTTGGACTTTTAAATTTTGCATGGCAATGATATTATGGATTCTCACAGTGTATGACAAAGATGCTGTCTTAGTTTGTTCCTCATCCTCCACCCCAAATAAAAACAGACCCTGAGACAAGGATTCTAATGCCAACACTTGATTTGGGAGTCAACACTGGGAGCCACTAGTGAGAGAAAGGGAAGGAAGGAAAACCTAAAAAGGATAAAGTATTCAGCAGGTTCTGCCTGTGGAAAGTGGGGCTCATTGTGAAGAACACACCTCCGGGAGTTGTCCCACTAAACAGCAAGAGAGCCGGTGTCTTGATCTACCAACTTTGGTGCCTCATTTTTGGGGGTTGGTCCTGGAACATGAACTCTTTGGCATTTCTAGGCTCCCTCAAAATTTGGGCAAAACACATCCTCAGCCAGTGAAGCTCTCAGGTAGAGAGACCTGGAACTGTTTGCGAGGGACCTCTAGCCTGGGCCAGTAGCTGACAGTGCTCACTTGTCTGTGTTCCCCAAGAATCCGAGCCTGGATTGTATTTACCTCAGCATCCCCAAGGTATGCCCCACAACAGGCATACTGCTTACTTTAATTGAACTTGAAAATTACGAGTAATTAATGACCTCACAGAACTAAGGGGCAGATGGAGATCCTGTAGCTGGAATCTTGACTCAATGTTTTACCAAAGGATTTTTCAGTATTTTCAGTGAAATCATCTCTATTCTAACATCAGAGGAGTTTGAATGTATATTCCCTGGAGTCTTGGGGCACTTAGTCCAAAGTAGTCTGTCATCAGCTAAACATTTCTTTAAAGTTTGTTTCTTAAAATTTTCTGAATTGCATTCTGTTCCATATGCATCTGCATTACTTTCAGTATTTTTAAACATTTAAATTGCACATTAAAATTATTAACCGTTGTTTGTACATTTTTGTGAGAAATTTTGATGTTCCAGTATAACATTCTGTGGCTTTACTGAAACTTCATGTATCTCCTAACTTATACCATCCCCCAGGATGAAGGTCACAGTACTTCTTTCTATGTAGGAATTACATATAATGGAGATTTGGTTTCCATGAACTCTGCCACCCAGG